>NC_087344.1:190335387-190644402 GCF_030014295.1 Loxodonta africana | reverse complement strand
TCAGAAAGGAATGCCTTTGTAGCTTTTATTCCCCTCACCTCTATATCTCACAAGGGGTATAAAGTTTAGTTCCATACTATTTTTTAAATTTCTCTTAAACATTATCTGTCTTCTATTTCTAAAATATTTTCCTTATCATTTGCGTTAAACTTCTTGCCTGTTGAGTGGCAACTGGGGTCTTACGTGCTAGCAAGTGACCACCTAAGATGCATCAATTGGTCTCAACCCACCTGGACCAAAGGAGAATGAAGAACACCAAAGACACAAGGTAATTATGAGCCCAAGAAACAAAAAGGGCCACATAAACCAGAGACTGCATCAGCCTGAGGCCAGAAGAACTAGATGCTGCCCAGCTACAACCGATGACTGCCCTGACAGGGAATACAAGAGAGAATCCCTGATGGAGCAGGAGAACAGAGGGATGCAGACTTCAAATTCTCATAAAAAGACCAGACTTAATTGTCTAACTGAGACTAGAAGGACCCCAGAGGTTCTGGTCCCTGGACCTTCTATTAGCCCAAGATTGGACCCATTCCCAAAGCCAACTCTTCAGACAGGGATTGGACTGGACTATAAGACAGAAAATGATACTGGTGAGGAGTGAGTTTCTTGGCATAAGTACACACATGATACTATGTGGGCAGCTCCTATCTGGAGGCAAGATGAGAAAGCAGAGGGGAACAGGAGCTGACTGAATAGACATGGGGAGTGCAGGGTGAAGAGGAATGCACGGTCCCATTAGGGGGAGAGCAACTAGGAGTACATAAAAGGAGCACATAGCAAGGTGTATATAAGTTTTTTTATGAGAGACTGACTTGATTTGTAAGCTTTCACTTAAAGCACAATTGAAAAAAAAAAAAAACTTCTTACCTGCATTATCAATAATTATTTGAACTTTCTAAAAAGTTATATTGATTTCTGTGTCCTTTGTCTTTCTTTTTTTTGAATTTTATTTTCTGGGGTTGCTGAAGCATATCTGTGAGGTTTGTCTTTTTTTATTTGCAATAAAAATGTTCGGATGACATGCTTTCTGCATCTTTTTGTTTCCAGACATATTTTAATCTTGTCCTATCATAATAAAAATTATGACTTACTAGAATATGACTACAAGGTTGGGGTAAAAAAAAAAAGGCACTTTAATTCTGAAGATATAAATATTTCTTCAGCTCAGAGGAATTTTCTTGTTATTGTTATATTTTTAAATTACTTTTCCCCTGTTTTCCTTCTCTACTCTTTTTTTAAGTTCTGGAATTCATTTCTCCTTCCTTTCCCCTTTCTCTTTCTCTTCTTCCTCCTTCTTTTAGACAGTGTATCTCCTCAATTGTTAGTTCTTTTCTTTAAGATTTTATATCCTTTGTCTTCATTCTTTAGATCCCAGGAAGATTTCCTTATTTAATCTTCCAGGTCATTGATTTGATTCCATTTTGGTTTAATTTGCTATTGGGGTAAGGAAGCAATACCTACCCATATCTGAGAGAAACAGGCTTTTAACCTAGAATGCTATATCCAGTCAAATTGTTGCCCCAGTATGGGTGGGTAGGTTGCAGAGGGTTGATTCTTTCACCCTGTGGAGAGATGTTCTCTGTCAGCCACAGAACACTGGCTCTAGAGATATTTAAACAGTGACAATCTTGATAATGAAAGAAAATGCCCAGAAAACAGGGCAGGGAAAAAAGAGGCTGAAGCCAAGAAAGACTTCAGGTAAAGCAGCAGCTGGGAAGGCCCAGGGCATGGATTGCATACTTGTCAATAAAAAGGATAACTATTAAAATCACTCATGCTTCCATCACTCTGTGACAACTGTTATAATATCTCAGTATCCACTGGTCAAACTATTTCTTATGTATGTGCTCATATATACATAAATTCATGATTCTAAATGAAATGACACCTATACCTTGCTTTTTCTTTTTCAATATTTTTGTTATTGCATGGCATAGAATCACTTTACTAAAAAAAAATGCAATTTGACCCTTTAGTCCCGGTTCCAAAGCCCCATGCAGTAGTTGGCCTTTGCATGGATTAGCTGGGAGTGTGGGGCAGGGGGGCCTGCCCGGTAACTGATAAAAATCCTAGAACATGAAAGCACAGGTGGGGCTTCCTGATGGACCTGAGTCAGGAGTGCGGGACACAGGAGTCCTAAGCTATGGCCCTCCCAGACCAAGTAAACCTGAGATGGTGATGGAGGAAGTAGCTGCAACAGTACCAGAAGAAGTGGAGACAATGAACAAATCCAGGTGGTGTCAGCAGTGTAAAGACTGAACCCCACCCAAGAGCTGAGAGGAGCAACCAATAGCAGACCCCGAGAAGTGATGTCATTGAGCTTCCTGGGTGAAAGTTTCCCGATGGGTGAGAATGAACAGTGGTTCTCACCAACAGTAATCATTTTGCGAAGTAAGCAGGTCTCCTTTTAGACACTGAGGTCCCATGGTGGGACCCTCCCAAACCCTGACTTCCGTATATCTTCATTTCTGTTTGTATCCTTTTCTGTTATTAAGGTTGTTGTTGCAGTTATGTTGTTTCCATGAGTTCTCTGTGACTGTTCCAATGAATTATCAAACCCAATAGAGAAAGAATGTTGTGGGGAGAACAGCTGAGGTCAGAAATGGTGGAGAAGTTGGAGAATGGGTGTATATTTCACCTCCGCTTCAAAGAAACCAGTTTGGTGCTGATTCTTATGGTTAGGGTTGTCCTTTCAGTTGGTGTCCAAGAAATTTCTCTCCTATTTGTTTCCTGATTAGGGTCCGTGCCCCGGAGCAGTTAAGCCAATGAAACATACTCCAAGTCAGAAAGACAGAGAAAGTTTATAAGGAAGTAACACCAATGGGACACCTGACAGCAACAGTGGCTGCCTTCATGGGGTCCTGAAAAGCAATTTTTTATGTCAGAGCTTATATATAATTTTTGCAAGGATTATATAGTGTCTTCAGGCACGTAGCCCGCAGATGGTTGGATGCGTATACATCACAAGACACTTACAAGAAACTCTTCATCAGACTAAAAGCATGCATCTGGACTCGGCTAGTGGAAATAGTCTACCAAGTGCACTCTAACTGAGATAAGAAGCAAGAAGAAAGTTACAGACCAAAAGCACTCGGCAGCCTTCCTAGCCGCTGTCTTGCAGGCTGAAGGCCATCCCCCAAGAAAACAATAAAAAGGAGGGAGACCAAGGCTGCAAGAGCCAAGAAGGCCCCACACACCTTTGGTAAGAGACCAGTGTGGCTGGTGTAATAAAGAAGACATTGAAAGTGAGTGTACAGAACACCAAGCAAAAAACACTTAGAGGTTCTTTACAGTATCGTCATGTTATTAGTTATGCCAAGCTCTCAGTCGCCCATTTTGAAAAGGAGAAAACATGCTGAGAGATATTAGGGTCACATATTCACAGTTATATGCTCATGTCATTGAATGTTTTTCTAAGATATCATTTGTAGTGTCACCTTGTATGTTTAAATATATAGTAACTTGTCTTATAAATTACTTATTTTAGGGCATATGGAGTCCTTGGGTGACACAAATTGTTAAGTGCATACTAACCAAAAAGTTGGCAGTTTAAGCATACCTACAGGTGCCTCAGAAGAAAGGCCTTGTGGTCTGCTTTCAAAAGGTCACAGCCTTGAAAACCCCGTGGAGCACAGTTCTAGTCTGCGCACATTGGGTTACCATCAGTTGGAATGGACTTGATGGCAACTGGTTTTATAGTATTGACAAATACTCAATATTCTAAACAATGCTATAATGAGCATCCTTTTATCTAAGTCAAAATTTTGAAAGTATTACTATTTTAGAGAAACAAAAGCCTGTTATTCTATACAGAGACAGGCAATACTTGGCAGCATTTTCCCTGAGGCATCTTGGGAGATCGTGTGAAGGGCTTACCAGCTTACGATACACTAGTATCAAGATAAAGAATTGAAACAACCTTATGGAAAAGTGCAACGTTCATTTTCTCACATTCTGTATGAGGAAATAGGGTTGAAACACTGGAGGAGTCTCTTATCTCCTTGCTTTCTGTTCCTATAAAATATTCTGAAGCGTCTACTCTTGTTCCAGCTTCTTATGCAGGCCAGTTGCTGAGATAGTCTCCTCTCAAAAAGCTGAGTGAGGAGTTCCCTATGCTACTGTGGTCATTACCGCGGGCCTTCGGTGAGTTGAAGCAAGATCTAGGGCACCTAGAAGATGGAGATAGTTATCTAGAGATCCTTGGGGCTTTCTCAGAGTCTCTGTCTCTGGCCAGCACCTAGAAGGAGGCTGAGTCTCCCCTTCCATTCCACTTCCCAGAAATACCTGGGAATTGAGGAAATAAACAGGCCTAAATTTCCAAGAAAACCTAAAAGGTGGTGAATTTCAGTTTCCAATTATAGTAGGGAGAAAAAAAAAAGAAAAAAAAGAGCTTATTCTTTGTCATGAATTTATGCCCTAACCTCATAGGATATTTTATAAATGATGTAATTGAGATTTTTTTCCAACACTAAACCCTAATGATCCACTCCTTTCTTCCATACTTGAAAAAAAAAAAAAAAACGTAGATAACAGATTAAAATTTATGAAAGTCAACAAGGAGGACTCACAGGAGACAAAACTCCTCCTCCATCTCTGGGGTTAGTTATCAATGAGAGGGGCAACCTCCACTGGGTCAGGCCCTTTCCCAACCCACTTAGTTCTGGACAAGGGGAAGGTAAGAACTGCTAGGAAACAATATTCCTTTCTCTGTACTTAATAGGCACTCTGTATATAATTTTAGAATGAATGGGTGGGCTCTTAAGCCAAAACTTGACCTGAAGTTGGGAAAAGGGGAGTTGCACATGACACAAAAAAATGGAAGAAACTCTCTTCTTCTTGATGTTCATTCCTTAGCTCTATGTCTCAGGTTATAGATGGGTTCTGAAAAAGGGGAAATAGTGAAAAGAATGGAAACTATAGATACCACACATCTTGAAAAAAGGAACACTTTTTGGCAACCGGCAATGCACGTGTGGGCATTTCCTTTGTGTGTGTAAAATGAAGTATGGAATGAAGTGTTGTTGGGATGGTATGGCTTTTGAGAAGATACAGAATATGGGAGAAGAAATAAGGGAAAAAGAGAAGTAGGGTAGGTTGATGTTCATAAAATCCTCAGAATTATGGATTGAAAAAGATGAGACTATTTCTTTTTGCTCATTTCTCATTCTTCTTGCAGCTTCAGTCAGTGAACACTTTGGTAAGTTTTTCTGTTTTTCCAACCTCAGAGATTTTGAGTAATTCTGTCTGTTTTAGGTTGCTAGTGCTGCCATAACAAAAACAAAACAAAAAAACCACATGTGGGTTCCTTTAAAGAACAGCAATTCACTGTCACACCATTCAGGATGCTAGAAGTTCTAATCAGGACATCAGCTCTAGGGAAGAGTGCTTCCTTGTCAGTAGTCCCAGTGTGCTCAGGCTTTTACCTGCCCCATCTCCCCATGGTATCTTTCCCTATGTGTGTCTCGGAGTCTATTTTGCTGTTTTTATAGGACACCACTCAGAAGTGATTAGGTCTCAGACCCATGCTACTCTAGCATGGCCCGTTAACCTAACAAAAGAAACCCCCTGTTTCCAAACAGGGTCCTATTTACAGGTGCAGGGTATTAGGACTTGCACATTTCCATCCATACACACAATTCAGTCCATAACACCATCCTTCTGATCAGCTCATGAAGCCTGTGAAAGCAGTCTCAGACCCATGAGTGTTGTTAGATATGCAAATGCTCAGTGGTTTCCTCAGCCTCGCCCTGTACTCTCTTCACCTGACCTCCGCTCTGAAAATATCCATGTTTTGCTGGGAGGGCAGATGCTCCCTGAGCCTTTCAATCTTTTTGGTTCTTTTTCTTTATATCAGATGCTCAGAACTGGTGGTCTGTGACCTGTCTATCCAACAGATCTGTTTTGTTTTGCCTTTTCTTCTTTTTCTAATTAATCACCTTACATTTATGGAAAAGATGGCTTTAGGCTCTTCCTCCTAAGCTTTACCTTGGAGATGCCACATAGATGAGAGGAAGATTGGTGCCTGTCAAAACTAATGTGAAAACTATAATTAACGCATAGGGAGACAGAAATATAGGGAAGCAAAAGCTATGGTGAGGAAGAGGCAGACTGGAAGTGAGGGACTGCTTTCTGGATGAAGGCTTTCTCTGCCCCATATGGCTCTGAACTGATCTTTGCCCACCCCAGCAGGGCGATACTTCCACCAGATAGTAGCAGTGGAGTAATTATCATGGCAGCACTGGAACTCAGCCACATGGGAAGCAAATAATAGGTACAGATGTACTGTTTGGCTCTTGAGAATTCTTGTGTCTCCACTGCTGTCCATACCTCAAGGACTAGGCGATTATCATTGAAAGAGGCAAAAAAAAAAAAAAAAAAAAGAAACTCTTGGAAAAGATCAATAGCCAGGGTAGAAGCACAGAGAAATCCTCCGGGGTAGGCAAATAGGGAATCGTGTCCAGTTAGAGTACTAGAGGTTCTCTGCCTAAGACACACTCCTCACCATTCCCTAAACACATCCAATTGTGTAAGTTAAAGAACAGCGAACTAGAGATAATACATGTGAAAATCATAATCATCGAAAATAAATAGCTCACATCTGGATTGATTAACCAAAAGAGCAAAATGGAAAAGAGTGACATGAAAGATCAGGAGAAACTCTCCTAAAAATTTCGTGAAAGAATAAAGGATGGAAAAC
Organism: Loxodonta africana; assembly: GCF_030014295.1. Taxonomy (NCBI): domain Eukaryota; kingdom Metazoa; phylum Chordata; class Mammalia; order Proboscidea; family Elephantidae; genus Loxodonta; species Loxodonta africana. The sequence continues at coordinate 190,637,702 of NC_087344.1, read as the reverse complement.
ATAAGAATTAAGGGAGATGGAGGATGGAAGAGGAAATGACAACATTTGCATAATGGATGTCTTAGAGATAAAAGTAGAGGAAAACACTTGTGGAAAAAACTTCACAGAATCTGAGAAAGATGAAAGATTGAAAGTGTCATATTTTGCTAAGCTGGATAAAAAAATAGGGCAAATCCCATACATGGAAACACTAAAGTAAAAATTAAGAATATTCACCAAGGAAAAATTCTGAAATAAAGGTATTGTCTATGAGACACAGGAATTAGATTAAACTCAGACTTCTTAACAATAATGCTAAATGCAAGAATTTAATGGAAAGTAATATTTTCAAAGTGTTCAAGGAAAAAAAACAAATCTATAATTTTATATCTATACAAACTTTCATATACCAGGAATGGTGAATAAAGATATCTCTGCTATAACAGTCCTCAAAACTTTAATACACACACACACAGAGAACTGTCTAAAAAACTCTGAGAGAAATTGCCCTACTGAGAAGAAAAATATATGCAGAAATATGCCAAAGATATAGAAAGTGAGACCGAATAAATATAATAGTAAGATTTTGCTGTTTAAATAAGAAGGGACAAAAGATGGAAAATAAAATAAGTTTGTAAAATTCTGTTACCAGTAAAATTCTATTACTAATATAAGCTCAAGAGTCTGATAACATTAAGGAGTGGGGAAAGAGTTGTTGCAAAGGAATGGAAATGAATGCTATTGCTCATCTTAGTAAAACTAGAAATTGCCACCAGAAAATAAAAACAGAATGTATAACTTTCAGAACAGCATAAGAAAATTGAACCTCTATAATAAAAAGTGATAGGCAAGGAAAAAAAAATGTGTGGGTGAGCATAAAAGGCAAAAAAAGCAAAGCATCAGAAATTAGGTTCCATCGGGACAGTATTAAAATAATTGTGAATGAGGTAATTTAACATCAAAAAGCATGAATTCTCAGATCGGGTTTTTTCTTTTAAGACCGAATAATACTTCAGAAATGTATTTATAGCTCAGTAAGTAAAAACAAACACAAATAATACTTAATTCAAAATAAAACAATTATTGTTTCCCATTTTATCATTAATATATATTTTGTGGTTATAAATTCTCCTTGTCCTAGGAGAAAATTCACGTAGGTGCCATGGTTTTTCTTCTCACTCTTAAGTAATAGAGATATTGCATATTTAGTTCTCAATTTTTTTAATTAGAATGTTTCAGTCCTAGGTACTAATCAAAATTTAAAACTGGAGTTAGGATCAAATCATCTGCCTTCTCTCAGTGTGGGCGTATTTCACGCTGAGACTTTACAGTGAGATGGAGGATGGAATATAGTTAGTTTCATCTCATTTTCTCCATTTTGTCTCTCCAAGTGACATCAACAACTTTGGGCATGGACGGCAAGATTAGAAAAGGGCAGGCTTCCAACCGTCGAGGCATTCAGGTGTTTAAAGCTATTTTTGTTCCCTTTGTGGGGAGGTGGTGGTGATTCTCAGGTTTTCAGGGGTTTCCTGAAATGCTTAAATGCACACAAATGCATCTCTAGTCTCAGCGGTTACTTGTGACTTCTTCTCCAGCCCTTCTGCACCTTCTTACTGCTAGGGTGTCTCCACACCTCTAGGCGGCCCTACTGGACGGAATCTAAGATGATTACACACAGGGTTTCTCTGTCTCTTTCCCTCTCCTGTGAGGCTACCTTCTGAAAAACTCACCCATCCGATGCCAGCAAATGCTGACTGAGAAAGCTCTTTCCCCAGGCCACCACCAAAGCACTTCTCTGCCCTCCCCTCTGTATTTCTCAGGCAGGAGTCAAATCAGTCTAGTGTGCCCCTCTGAATACAGTGAACATAATACAAAAGTTATTTGAGTCATCTCAAAAAGCTCTCGCTCATCAAGCCCAAGGCAAAGGAGACATCCACCCAAACCCCACAGTTCTTCCACAGCGGAAGTAGGGAGAGGAATCCAGCACAACAACTCTTTTCAAAGAAATATATTCACCAATATATTCTTCTTTACTCTCTCCTAACCCTTTTACATTCCTCAAGTGAATGAGAGAGTTCAAGACTCATGGAATAAATTCTTAGAATTTTCTTTGTTACATATGATTATTTGTCATCTCATTTTGGAATTTCATAGCAATTGAATCATGATGTCTAGTCAAAACTGTTCTTTTAACATTTAAAACTAATCAGAGAAGTTGAAGATAAAGAAAAAACTCATATTTCAAATAAATATTGGTTAAAAAACCAAGAAATCAAGAGCATATAACATGCAATCATATACTCACATAACAATATAGCCTCAAAGTTTCACCACAGAGAAGTTCTGAGCAGGCAAGGAAAAAAAAAATGTTTCTGATATAGTGTAAGAATTTTGTGTTCTTCAACATAACTTTTAACAATTGTATGTCTGTTCAGGATTTACAATTATTTTGGTGTCAATTTGGTAAGTTATATGCTTCTACTGTATATTTTACCTAAGTTTTCCAGTTTATTAACAAACATTAGCATTACCTTTTTATTTTTATATTTCTACTCCATCCGTAGCTATATCTCAGTTTTCGTTTTTAATATTGTTTATTGATGCTTTCAACTCTTTCTTTAACTCAGTCAGCCTTATCAGAAGCTAGTCTATGTTATTAGTTTTTTTTGTTTTTTTTTAAAGAACCAACTTTCGTTTTTACTGGTCTATCTTTTGCATTAGTTATCTACTGCTGCAATAACAGGTTAACACAAATTTAGTGACTTAAAACAGCACAAGTGTATTAACTTAAACTCTGTACATCAGATATCTGACATGGGTCTCACTGGGCTAAAATCAAGGTGTCAGCAGAGCTTCATTCCTTCCTGGAAGCTCTCAGAGATAATCTGTTTCCTTGCCTTTTCCAGCTTCTAGAGGACTTCTCCCTCCATTTTCAAAGCCTGTAGTGTTGCAGTTTTGTGACCTTACTTTAGTGGTCATATCTTCCTCTTCCACAGTCAGGAGAGGTTCTCAACTTTTAAGAACCTTTGTGATTACACTGGGCCCATTCACACAATCCAGAATAGTTTTCCCAATTCAGGGTCTACAGATTAGCAGCCTTAGTTGCATTTCAATGCCTGTTTGCCATGTAGCATAATGTATTCAGAAATTCTGAGGATTAGGACATGGACATCTTTGGGGGGATCATTATTCTGTTTACCATAGCTTTTTAAAAATTATTATTTCTACTTTTGTCTTTCTTGTTCCTTCTTTCTACGGGTAATTTCCGATTTATGACAGGATTCCATTCTGACAACCCCGCTGAAAGTCGGTCCTGATGTAGGTTGAATACTTCATTTTTTTTTAAGTTTTCACTATTACTGCCTTTTATTATCAATATCTTTATAAATCCAATCTCTAGTTGTCGTTGAGGTTGGAAACATTACATATAAACTTACAGATATATTTTACTACATACATAAATAAAAAAATACATAAACCATAAAAAATTTCCTCCAATGATGAAGAGTTGGATAGTGTTGGCATTTTGTCAGTTGTGGTAATAACTCCACTTGTGGAAGGCTCTGGATCATCTGGATTATCCCTGGGAATGGGGATGGCATTTCTAGTCAGAAAGTCAGTGAGAGTTGCCTGTGTGATCTCTTTTCTTTTTTTCTTCATATATTTCCTGGCACCACCTCTCTGCTTCACAAATCTGCCTACCAACTTTAGCAAAGCAATCAGTGTTTGGGTCCATGTTTGCAAGCATCTGAAGCCCCTGAATTAGTTTCGAAAACTAAACCTATAAGGCAGTGCTTTAAATAATAAATCATAAAATTAAACATCTGTGAGTGAATGATAACATCAGCAAATTCCACATTGCAACACTGTATGTAACACACACTATTAATGATAAGTTATAAAAAAAAAAAAAGATGTTGTAACTCAAATACTTAGTAAATCAGGAACTACCTGTACTTTGGAGCCCTGGTGGTGCAGTGGTTAAGCACTTGGCTGCTAATCAAAAGGTTGGTAGTTCTGTTCCACCCAGAGGTACCTCCCAAGAAAGGCTGGGTTCTGCCCTACTAGGCCCATCTGAGGAAGAAAGAAATCGGAAGACACTTCTGAGGAGCTTCTCTGTGGAAAATTGCTCTGTAAGACTCTGTAAGACTATCTACTCTCTCTCCATTTTCCCAATTTCCCTGTGTAATGTGAGGTGAACACCAGAGAGTAGCATAGCATCAGAGTAGCTGGTCTTTTCAGAGAGTTGTAATAGTCAGAACATCAGGAAGGAAAAGGATTTTTGTTGGTGAGTACTCGTGGGAAAGATTTATGGTTTCATGGAGACCTTGAGAGATTTCTGAAATGGAATTTTGAAAGGCTAGGTAATACAGAACAATGTAAAAGGAAGATGAAAATCTATACAGATGGCTCAATTGTTCTGGGCCCTGAGGAATGATATCTAGGGTGTTGACCCATTATTGCCCATAACTCAACGATTTCCTTTCTCCCACAACAAACTCTCAAGGAACACTGAAGAAAGATAAGGTAAGTTATACTTTATGAGATGACTTTCTACAATACCAATACTCCATGCTTTTGCACTTCATTTCTTAGATCTTTGCCCTTATGTGTCTCTCTAGGACTCCCTGGTCATCTATTCAAAGGTGAAGAAAAGTAACCTGCTGTATGACACAGTGAGAAAGCCAACTCATCCTGAACATGCAGAAAGAGAAAATTATGAGAATGTCCCATCGTCATAGAATGGCAAGACCCAGAGCCCCTGAATGAACCCTGGGGGACCCAACTGGTCACTCATTTTCTGCCATACTTATCCATATGCTTTCCCTCCTTAGGCTCCTCATTCAGTGTTTTCGACTTACCATTTTCCTGAGTGACGCAAATAGTTAATGTACTTGACTTCTAATCAAAAGGCTGGAGGTTCCAGTCCATCGAGAGGCACCTCAGAAGAAAGGTGATCTACTTCCAAAAACTCAGCCATTGAAAACCCTACAGAGCACAGTTCTACTCTGCCACACACAGGGTCGCCATGAGTAATCAACTCAATGGCAACTGGTTCATTGGTAAGGTTGCTTGGTTGGTCGATTGATTATCATGTCCCAGGAACAGTGCTGGGCACTGGGTGATGGGGGAGAGGGGAAGCATAGAACAGTAAACAATACAAAGTCCTCCCATCTTCTTTTGAAGTGAAGCAAGCAAAGTTCTTGGAGACCTTCGCCAGGAGAGCCAGAGATTGAACTTGGATGAGAGGGCTGGGCCTGAGCCTCATTCTGCGTGTCCCCTTGGGAGTCCGTGCACAGAGGCAGACCTTCTCCCCTTTCTTTTGACCAAGGGGTACTCAAAGGAATCAGTGGCTTCGGGCTCCCAGGAATGGAGGAATGGAAGATCTTGAGGCTATACCAACCTAATGTCACCAAATATGAGGAACGTTCTGGAGAGAGGGCTGACTTGATTATTTTATCTAATGCTGACCTTTAAAGTGAAAGCTTCTGATGCGCTTTCACTTCTCAAACAACACAGAAACCTCTACTTTCAACTTACCCTGTACATTGTGTTACCGACCAGGTTTTGTTCCTGTGTATTTTAATGTCAAGAGTACCAACTTGTAACATTGAGAAAAAATTATAAAAATATCCTGAGACAATCCTTGCAATACATTTTATGCTCACAGCCTTACAGTTCTCAGTTCTAATAGAAAAGCTCTTCCCCAATTTTATTAAATTAAGAACTTTAAGTTCAAACCTCAAAATCTCCCTGGTTGGAACACCTCAAACATTTTTTACTGCAGCCTCTAGAACCTTCCATGACTTTAATTAAATGATCAAGGAATTTGCACTACTGTGGGAAGTTAATTTATATGTAACTATCAATCTAAAATTTCTCTCTTTAAAACTTATGCCTCAGACATTTCAAATAGCTGTGAAGAACCAATATCAACAAGTGGTCACTGACAATCCACAGATTACTCCTGGGTGGCAGTTTGCGTGAGCTCCTTTCTTCCAACGATGACTCACTGGGCAGCAGTCACAGATGACGATAGCCTTGTATCCTGCCACTAATTTACACGGAAGGTGTCCCAGTGGTGTAATGGTTAAGCGCTCAGCTGCTAACCAAAAGGCTGGTAGTTGAAACCCACCAGCTGCTCCATGGGAGAAAAGACCTAGCAATCTGCTACTGTAAAGATTCCAGCCCAGGAACCCTATGGGGTAGCTCTACTCTGTCCTATAGGGTCACTACGAGCCAGAATAGACTCTACAGCACACAACAGCAACAGTTTATCCAGAAATGAAGTTTTCGTGAACCGTAGAGAATAATTCTGATGGACAGAAGAAACAGGAAAGAAATGCTTCTTTTTAAAATGCTGCTATGAATGTATGTAAAAGTATAAAACAGTTTAAAGAATACTGATAAAAATGAACAGAAGCTTAAAAATAGAACATTATGAGTAACCTGAAATCCCTCATATGCTCCTCTCTAATTACACCCATCTCTCTCCTGCTAAAGGTAGTTTCTTATTCTGAGTTTTTAATTCTTGCCTTGATATTCTTTATAGCTGTATCACTTCTATATCCTTAAATAAAACCTTATTTTGCTATTGTTTATCTTATATAAATGAAATCATACAGTATATATGCATCTGAAACTGCTTTTACTGTCCAGACTTATTTTTTGAGATATCCGTATGCTCTTTATGAAACCACGGTTCATTTTTTCCGCTTCTATCTAGTGTTCCATGTATGGATAGGTCACCACTTTTGTCCTCTTTACTTTTTGTAGATGGTAGTTTTGTTTCTGGGGCCCTGATGGCAAAGTGGTTAAGAGCTCAGGCTGCTAACCAAAAGGCCAGCGATTCAAATCTACCAGCCACTCCTTGGAAACCCTATGGGGCAGTCCTACTCTGTCCTATAGGGTCACTATGAGTCGGGATCAACTCGAAGGCACACAACAACAACAACGTGTTGTTTCCAGTTCTTTGTTACAATGAATGATGTTTCAGTGAATGTTCTAATATGTGTTTCCTGGAGCGTATGACCAAAGAAGCACAGAAATAGGAAAAATCCACCTCATCACAGTAAAACTAAGGAGGTAAAAAAAATAAAGAAGCTGCAGACAAGGAGGAATTTCTGCATAACACAATGCAAATGGGGTCATATAGAGAGACATTCCACTAGCAAGTAAAGGAAGGTCAATACTGCCCAGGAAAAACCTGAATATATATATATATAAAATCTCCACCACTAAGCTCTGAGCTTGGAAGATTTAGAGGGTTTCGGAGACCACTGGCAGGATGGCATTCCTGTCAAATAGACAGTTAAGCCTAAGAGAAGCCTCAAGTATCAAGACATGAAGGGCATGGACATGGTGCTCAGCTACGCTTAGCAGGCTGAGTGAAGCCGAGCACTATCTCCATAGGTTTCAGATGGGGACAGTCAAGCCAACTGAAGAAGAGTAGTTATGCCTTTCAAGCTTTCACAGCAAATATAAATAAAGCTGTTGGCTGGACTAAACCCCAACCTTTGTCATGAAGAGACAAGAAGAATTGGATGAAGCTTGGTGCAGTCCAGTTTTGATTGGGCTATTGATGCTTGTGTGTGATGTTTAACTGAGCTTTTTCAAGGAAATACATTGATTTTGGATGATTTAGTAAGGCTAAATAGGATATGATAAAAATACTGAAAGATATAGATATGCTTACTATAAATCAATCTGGAAAGAGAACAGTCCTGAGACAGAAAACGAGGACTCATTTTCTTTCCCCTTTCTGGAAGTTTGTCACAGGCTCTGAGATTTGAGACACCTGAAGCATTTCCTACCATGAGGAATGAAGTGGCCCTGGAAATAGATTTAGACTTTGTGCCTATAGCCCCCATGTTATGTTGACCTTATTTTTTGCTCAAACCATCAGTTTGTTCTAAGAACATCTCATTGGACTTTTGAAAATATAACCATCATTTGGAATGGAGAGATTTTAGAGGTTGTGGCCGTAAGAAGCTAAATTACTCTTCAGATCAGTATAAACAGGTTTACTTTGATGGGAAGAGTTGCAACTCAGAATATTATGTTGCCTTTTTTGAAGAAATACTTTTCTTAATTGTGGATCGGGCAATGTTTTATTCCGTTATACATAAGGTAGCCATGAGTTGGAGCTGACTCAATGGTGGTAACAACAACTGTAGATCTACACTATGCCTGCTTGTTGTTGGGACATTAGTTTGTGTCATTTTTTAATCAGTTGCCTATAAAATACTAGGAATCAGGAGCCTGGAGTCCTGGATGGATTGCAAGCCTAATCAATTTTCGTGGAAGAAAAAGATAAAAAGGAACATAACTTGGAAGTTTACATAAGACTATTAATGTCTCACATACTATAAATGTAAGACCAAATTGTCTCAGAATTTTGCTAAAGGTGGGCTACTGGATTCAGACATACTTTTAAAACCAAAGGCAAGATCACACCCATGTTAGTCGGTATTCAGTTTCCTATGAAGAAATTAATGTCAGCATTGTAATCATCCTGTAAAAAGGTCAGACTTGGGGCAGGATAAAAGAACTCAGAGACTGACCTTATCCTGAGAATAAGAAAAGCTACTTCCCTTTAAGCCTTAAATCTTAATAAAGAAAATATTTTCAAGGTCCCAGCATTGGACAGAGATAACGTAGCCTTTGCAACATGGTAGTGTGGCCACAAGAAGCTAAACAGTGGGAAGGCAGAGCCAAGATAGCAGACTAGTCAGTTGTACCAAGCCGTCTCTCTGCAACAAACGCCTGAAAAACCAAGTAGAACAGATACGGAGGTCAGTCCTGGAAACCTGAACTTTAAATGATGTGATAAAATATTAGATCAGAAGCCACTGAAAAGAAGAAACTGACCAAAAACAGCCAATGAGTAGAAATATGGAGCAGAGGTTCTCTGTCAACTGGTATGGCACAACTCGGCCATCTTGAGATAAAGCCAAAAATCTTACACAAAGAGTACAGAAAGACACCTTCACAGAACTCTCAACAGGAGATAGAAGAACAGTGTGGACACACCCAGAGCAAAGTGAGGTCCCTTTGCTGGCTGAAGCTCAAGGAAGTGCCCAGACAATATTACCAAATAACCAGAGGAGCATTCTCCTCCAACCCCCACTCTTCTGGCAAGTAGTGGCATGAACAACCCCATACCATCAGTCCTGACTGCTAGGGATCACACAACCCCCCCCATTTTCTCCCCTATCTAACCCTGCCGTCCCCCACCCCCACCCGACTCCTCTCTCTTCCTGCCAGCCATGGCCCATTGCACTGCAGCTGAGAGAATCACCCCATGCCTCTCCATTCCCACTGGCCCTGTTCCACTGCATCACAGCGGAGTGACCCAGTCCCATGACCCTCTCTCCCTGCCAGCCTTGTCCAGCTGTGCCACAGTTGAGTGAACTGGCCCCATGTCCCCTCCCTTCTTACTGGCTCTTCTTAGCTGCACCACAGCTGAGCAACCCAGCCCTGTCCTTTCCTTCCCCACTGGCTCCACCACACAGTGCTGCAGCTGAGCAACCTGGCCACACCACCCTCTCACCCACTTGTCAGTCAAGCTGTGTCACAGCTGAATGACCCACACCACTTCCACTCCACTGAGCTGCAGCTGAGTGACCCAGCCTCACATCTTGCCCTCCTTACCAGCCCTGTAGTGTTGTGCTACTGCCTAGTGACCTGTCCCCATGCCCCTCTCTTCCTGCTGGCCCTGTCAAGCTGTGCTGCAGCTGCACAACCAAACCTGTGCCTTTCCCTTCCTACTGGCCTTGCCCATCTGTGCTGCAGCTAAGCAACCGGATGCTGAGCCTCTCGCTTCCTGCCAGCCTTGCCCTTCCACGGCCATCCTGAAACAGAGACAGCACCAATCCCAGACAGGGAATACAGGAAGGCAACTTCATAGAGCTCCCACCGAGAGACAGAGCACCCGGCAACCAGAGAAACATGCTTTCCCAACCTTCCCACTGGATCACTGCTGCACCAGGCCTGCACTGCCCCTCCCTTCCTGTCACCCAAGCCAGCTACCGAATGGAGGGAAGGGAGCCTGTACCACTCCCTGTTCAACACCCCTGCCCATCTGGCAAGGGGCTGTGAAGACTCCCATACCGCTGGACGAACACCAGGAGGCAGACATTGCCCACCCAGTCCACCCTCAGCCACCTTGGCAAACCACTGTACTGTTTGCTGCTGCTTTGTCCATCTAGGCAATATATCAAGACACGGTGGTGAGAGCCATCATCATGAGCAAGCAACAAAGCATGCCTGGCCTGCTGCCCTGACATAGCAAAACAAAACAAAAAAGCTGAATGAAACATACAATCAATAAATAAAGAAAATAATATCTGAATGTCTCAAAGATAGCAGACAATATCAAAACATAAAAAAGCAGGACAAGATGACTCCAGAAAGTGACCAAAATGATCAGATAACTTTCCAGAAGAAGAAAAGGCCTTGGAACAACTTGATATGGAATTCAAAAGTCTCATATTCAGGGCTACCCAAGAGATTAGGGAAGAGATCGAGGAAATCACAGACAAAACTAAGGAAAAAATAGACAAAATCATAGAAAACATTGACAAAATCAACAAAAACATAGCCAAAATCAAGGAAAACACAAAGCAATAGAAGAATTTAGGAAAATAATACAAGAACAAAACATCAAAATAAATAATTAGAAATCATACAGAAACAACTAGAAATCCAAAAGATAAACAAAAATGAACGAAAATGAATAACTCAATAGAAGGTTTTAGGGACAAATTTACGACAGACTCAGTGAAATTGTAGGCAAATCCATTAACACCATTTTGTTTGAGGAAAAACCAGAAAAAAGAACGAAGAAAACCTAAGAATTATGTAAAAAAAAATCAAGGGCAAAAATTTGCATGTGATCAGAGTTCTAGAACAGGGGGAGAAAATGGAAAGCACAAAGAGGATTGTTGAAGATTTGATGGCAGAAAACTTCCCTAATATCATGAAAGACAAAAAGCTGATGATCCAAGGAGCTCAACTAACCCCATAGAGGATAGACCCCAAAAGAAAGTCAACAAGACATACCATAATTATACTTGCCAAACCCAAACACAAAGAAAGAATCCTGAGAGCAGCTCAAGAAAACTGAAAAAGGGAAAACAATAAGACTAAGCTCTTATTACTCCACAGAAAGTATGCAGGCAAGAAAGCAATGGGACGGCATATATAAAACTCAAAAGAAAAACAAACAAAAACCCTGCCAACCAAGAATAATATATCCTGCAGAACTCTGTCTCAAATAAAAAAATACAATGGTGAAATTAGGACATTTTCAGATAAACAGAAATTGAGGGAATTTGTAGAAACCAAGCCAAACTTACAAGAAATAGTAAAGGGAGTCCTTTGGTGAGAGAATCAAAAACAATCAGACAACAACTGGAGTCTAGGTCACAGGACATCAGCCAGATACCAACCTAGGTAAAGAACTCTCAAGAATAAAATAAAGCTGAAAGATTTAAAACAGGGAACCAGAGGCATCAATCTGTAAATGACGACAATGTCAAGAGGTGAAGAAGCAGTGTAAAAACTAAAATAACCCAAACCTGCTGCCGTCGAGTCTATTCCAGCTCATAGCAACCCTATAGGACAGAATAGAACTGCCCCCATAGAGTTTCCAAGGAGCACGTGGTGGATTTGAACTGCCGGCTTTTTGGTTAGCAGCTGTAGCTCTTAACTACTATGCTACCAAAACCTGTTGCCATTGAGTCAGTTCTGACTCACAGCAACCCTATAGCACTCTCAAATGGAGAGGAAGTCAAGGCAATATCAAGTAATGAAAATCTGGTTTAAATTTATAAAGATAAAGGCAAAATTTCAAGCTAACCACAAAGATAATTAACAAACCTACTCACCAAAATATATAAAAAAAGAAAAACATAAAGACTCACTAAACACAAAAGCTATAATAATGAAAGAAATCACACAAACAAAAGGAACTTAGCACAGGAAAATAACAGGAACTAAGAAAAGGTCAGCACAACAAAATGACAGCAAGAAGCTCACACTTACTGATAATCACGCTGAATGTAAATGGCTTAAATACACCTGTAAAGAGACAAAGAGTGGCAGAATGGATTAAAAAAAAAAAAAAAGACCATCAATATGTTGTCTACAAGAGATACTACTTAGACACAAAGACATAAAAATATTAAAAATGAAAGGATGGAAAAATATATCAAGCAAACAGCAACTGAGAAAGAGTGGGAATGGCAATATGAATCTCAGATAAAATAGATTTTAAGGCAAAATCCACCATAAAAGACAAGGAATGACATTATACAAGGATTAAAGGGACAATCCACCAAGAAGACATACCTTAATAAATATCTATGCACCCAATGACAGGGCTCCAAAATACATAAAACAAACTCTCTAACAGCACTCAAAAGAGAAATACATAGCTCCACAATAATAGCAGGAGACTTCAGCACACCACTCTTGGTAGAGAACAGAACATCTAGAAAGAAATTCAGCAAAGATACAGAAGATCTAAAGGCCACAATCAACCAACATGATTTCAAAGACATATGTAGAACACTCCACCCAACAGCAGCCAAGTGTACTTTCTTTTCCAATGCACATGGAACATTCTGCAGAATAGGCCACATTTTAGCAATCCTAGTAAAATCCAAAACATCAAAATAATACAAAGCATCTTCTCTGATCACGATGCCATAAAAGCAGAAATCAATAAAAGAAGATTAAGGGATAAAAATCAAATATATGAAAACTGACAAATATATGGAAAATGAATAACACCTTGCTTAAAAACCCCTGGGTAACACTGGAAATCAAGATGGAATAATAATAATAATAAATCCTAGTATCGAATGAGAATGAAAACTCATCTTACCAAAAACTCTGGGACACAGCAAAGGCGGTGCTCAGAGGTCAATTTATAGCAGCGAACACATCAAAAAAGAAGAAATGGCCAAAATCAAAATGTTAGCCCTACAACTTGAACAAATAGAAAGACAGCAGCAAAATAGAGAATAGAAAAATAATTGAAAGAATCAATAAAACCAAAGCTGGTTCTTTGAAAAGATCAACAAAATTGACAAACCATTGGCCAAACTGACAAAAGGAAAGCAGAAAAGGAAGCAAATAACTTGAATAAGAAATGAGATGATATCATAACAGAATCAACTGAAATAAAAAGATCATAACAGAATACTACGAAAAATCGTATTCCAAGAATTTGAAAACCTAGAAGAAATGGACAAATTTCTAGAACTGCACTACTTACCTAACCTGACACAAACTGAGGTAGAAAATCTGAACAGACTCGTAACAAGAGAAGATATTGAAAAGATAATACAAAAACTCCTTCCTCCTCCCTGCCCCCCTCCCTGAAAAAAAAAACCCAAAAACACCCTGGTCTGGATGACTTTGTAACTTTCAGGTCTGCTCAGCGTGGCTAGGAAGACACAGAGAGCAGATGAAACGAAAGTAGTTTTGTTTAGTTGGACAAGTAAAGGAGCACACTGGAACTTGAGTCACCAAGGTGTCTCTCAGAAAAATAGCCCAAGGGCTTTATATGGGTAAAGTAAATTGAATTTGGGGTCTCCAGGTACACCCCAGGATATGGCCAGCTTGCTGATTGGTTTGACCTGAGAGGGCATTCTCAGAGTGGTCCCATCTTCTGCGCCTGTTTAGTCTGAAAGGGGGGCCACAAAGATGGCATTTTGCCCACATCTGGGGCATAAATGGGGTGTGGTTTTTAGCCTCTGATGTCAATAAGTCATCCGAGGGGCAATATCATTGGTACTGCGAAGTCGAGGCGGGCATGAACTGGTCCAAGACCGGTTTTAGCTGGACTGAAGACCCCAGTCTCTTGTTTTCTTTAACTGAGTCAGAACTGGAAGTATGCCTAAATAAGGAGATACTCTAAAAGCAGAGATTGGTTTCTCTGTTGCCTAATAAGCTTAAACACTGGGGGTTAACTCTCTATGTTACTGAAGATGTCAGGTGTGGCCTCTTTGCGTGGCCCCTTGTTTATTCAACATGGCTGGCATACTGCCAGTCTCAGTTTCTCTAGAGAATCCTACCAAACATTCAGAGAGGAGCTCACACCAGTACTACTCTATTTTAGAGCATAGAAAATGAAAGAATACTTGCAAATGCATTCTACAAAGCCAGCATAACTCTCATGTATTGAATTGTGCCCCCCCAATATGTGTTAACTTCATTAGGCCATGATTCCCAGTATTGAGTTGTTGTCCTCCATTTTGTGATTGATATAATTTCCTGTTGTTGTAAATCCTAATCTCTGCGGTTAATGAGGCAAGATTAGATTACGTTAAAGAGGACTAGGGTGGGATGTAACACCCTTGCTCATGTCACATCCCTGATTCAATTGAAAGGGAGTTTCCCTGGGCTGTGGCCTACACCACTTTTTATCATATAAGAGATAAAAGGAAAGGGAAGTGAACAGAGAGTTGGGGACCTCATACCACAAAGAAAACAGCACCAGGAGCAGAGCACATCTTTTGGACCTGAGGTTCCTGCACTGAGATGCTCCCAGACCAGGAGAAGACTGATGATGGGGATCTTCCCCTGGAGCCACAGAGCAAAACTCTCCCTGGAGCTGGCGCCCCAAATTTGGACTTCTAGCCTACCAGCCTGTGGTGAGATAATGAACTTCTGTTTGTTAAAGCCATCCACTTGTGGTATTTCTAGTATAGAAGTACTGGATAACTAAGACAATAACCCTAATACTAATGCCAGGCAAAACACAAAAAAAGAAAATTACAGACACGTATCCTTCATGAATATAAATGCAAAAATTCTCATAATTCTAGCCAATAGAATTCAGCATCATATCAAAATATAATACACCACAATCATGTGGTATTCATACCAGGTATGCAAGGATGGTTCAACATTAGAAAATCAGTCAATGTAATGTACCACATACAGAAAAAAAAGAAAAGGCTCACATGATCATCTCAATTGATGCAGAAAAGGCATTTGGTAAAGTCCAACACTCATTCCTGATAAAAAATTTTCAATAAAATAGGTATGGAAGAGAAATTCCTCAACATAATAAAGGGCATCTTTATTATGTTTTTTTTTTTTTTTTTACAAAACAAATAGGCAACATCACTGTCAGTGGAGAGAGGCTGAAAGTATTCCCCCTCGAGAACTGGAACAAGACAAAGATGCTCCTATTCAACATTGTGCTGGAAGTCCTAGCTGGAGCAATAAGGCAAGAAAAAGAAATAAAGAGGATCCAAATTGGAAAGGAAGATTTACTTTTTACTACTTTTTTACATTTTACTACTATCTCTATTCACTGATGAGACGACAGTATACACAGAGAAGCCCAGAGATTACACGAGATGACTGTTGTTGTTTTTAGGTGTCTTTGAGTTGGTTCCAACACATAGTGACCCTAGAGGACGGAGTAGAACTGCCCCGTAGGGTTTCCAAGGAGCAGCTGGTGGATTTCAACTGCCAACCTTTTGCTTAGCCCTGGAGCTCTTAACCACTATGCCACCAGGGCTGAACAAGATAACTACTGGAAGCAACAGGAAGTTTCAGCTGAGTAGCAGGGTATAAGATCAACATACAAAAATCAGTTAGATTCCTATACACCAGCAAAGAGAACACAGAAAAGGAAATCAAGAAAACAATACTATTTATAATTTGTTGTTGTTGTTAGGTGCCATCGAGTCAGTTCTGACTCATAGTGACCCTGTATACAACAAAATGAAACACTGCCTAGTCCTGTGCCATCCTCACAATCGTTATGCTTGAGCCCACTGTTGCAGTCACTGTGTCAATCCATCTCATTGAAGGTCTTCCTCTTTTTCACTGACTCTCTGCAAAGCATGATGTCCTTCTCCAGGGACTGATCCCTCCTGTTAACATGTCCAAAGTATGTGAGACATAGTCTCGCCATCCTTGCTTCTAAGGAGCATTCTGGTTGTACTTCTTCCAAGACAGTTTCCCTCATTCTTTTGGCTATTTATAATAGCCCTTAAAAAAATAAAATACTTTGGAATAAATCTGACTAGGGACATAAAAGACTTATACAAAGAAAACTACAAAACACTACTGCAAGAAATCAAAAGAAGCCTATGGGAAAACATACCATGCTTACGAATACGAAGACTCAACATTGTGAAAATGCCAATTCTATCCAAAATTATCTACAAATATAACTCAATCCTGATCTGAATTCCAACAGCATTCTTTAATGAGAGGGAGAAATTAATCATCTACTTTATGTGAAAAGGGAAGATGCCCCGAATAAGTAAAGCACTATTGAAGAAGATCTTAGAATCTACTATACAGCCACAGTAGTCAAAACAGCCTGGTACTGGTACAACACAGACACATGGATCAATGGAATAGAATTGAGAACCCAGATGTAAATCCATCCACCTACAGGCAGCTGATACTTCACAAAGGGCCAAAGTCCATTAAATAAGGGGGAAAAAAAAAAACCCATGAAAAGACAGTCTATTTAACAAACAGTATGGTAGTTCTATTTCTAGCTTTTTAAGGAAGCACCAAATCGATTTTCAAAGTGGTTGTACCATTTTACATTCCCACCAGCAGTGTAGAAGTGTTCCACTCTCTCCACAACCTGTCCAACATTTATTATTTTGTGTTTTTTGGATTAATGCCAGCCTTGTTGGAGTGAGATGGAATCTCATTGTAGTTTTGATCTGCATTTCTCTAATGGCTAATGATCGTGAGCATTTCCTCATGTATCTGTTAGCTACCTGAATGTCTTCTTTGGTGATGTGTCTGTTCATATCATTTGCCCATTTTTTAATTGGGTTGTCTTTTTGTAGTTGAGTTTTTCCAGTGTTATGTAGATTTTGGAGATCAGGCACTGATCAGAAATGTCATAGCTAAAAACTTTTTCCAGTGTGAAGGTAATCTTTTTACTCTTTTGGTGAAGTCTTTGGATGAGCATAAAAAAGCAAAAAACCCAGTGCCATCTAGTCGATTCCGACTCATAGTGACTGAGCGTAAGTGTTTGATTTTTGGGAGCTCCCAGTTATCTACTTTTTCTTCTGCATTGTTAGTAAATGTTTTGTATACTGTTTATGCCATGTATTGGAGCTCCTAACATTGCCCCTATTTTTTCTTCCATGATCTTTATCGTTTTAGATTTTATATTTAGGTCTTTGATCCATTTTGAGTCCATTTTTGTGCCTGGTGTGAGGTGTGGGTCTAGTTTCACTTTTTTGCAGGTGGATATCCAGTTATGCCAGCACCGTTTCTTAAAAAGACTATCTTTTCTCCATTTAACTGTTTTGGGGCCTTTGTCAAATATCAACTGCTCATATGTGGCTGGATTTATGTCTGGATTTTCAATTCTGTTCCATTGGTCTATGTATCTGTTGTTGAACCAGTACCAGGCTGTTTTGACTACTGTGGCAGTATAATAGTTTCTAAAATCGGGTAGAGTAAGGCCTCCCACTTTGTTCTTCTTTTTCAGTAATGCTTTACTTATCCAGGGCCTCTTTCTCTTCCTTATGAAGTTGGTGATTTGTTTCTCTACCTCATTAAAAAATTTAATTGGAATTTGGATCGGAATTGCATTAAATCTATAGATTGCTTTTGGTAGAATAGACATTTTTATAATGTTAAGTCTTCCTATCCATAAGCAAGGTATGTTTTTCCAGTTATGTAGGTCTCTTTTGGTTTCTTGCAGAAGTGTTTTGTAGCTTTCTTTATATAAGTCTTTTACAACTATGGTAAGATTTATCCCTAAATATTTTATCTTCTTGGGGGCTACTGTAGATGGTATTGATTTGGTAATTTCCTCCTCAATGTTCTTTTTCTTGGTGTAGAGGAATCCAACTGATTTTTGTACATTTATCTTGTATCCCGATACTCTGCTGAGCTCTTCTATGAGTTTCAGTAGTTTTCTTGAGGATTCCTTAGGGTTTTCTGTGTATAAGGTCATGTCATCTGCAAATAGAGATACTTTTACTTCTTCCTTGCCAATCCGGATGCCCTTTACTTCTTTATCTAGCCTAATTGCTCTGGCTAGGACCTCCAGCACAATGTTGAATGAGAGTGGCGATAAAGGGCATCCTTGTCTGGTTCCTGATCTCAGTGGGAATGCTTTCAGTCTCTCTCCATTTATGGTGATGTTGGCTGTTGGTTTTGTGCAAATGTCCTTTATT
Organism: Loxodonta africana; assembly: GCF_030014295.1. NCBI lineage: Eukaryota > Metazoa > Chordata > Mammalia > Proboscidea > Elephantidae > Loxodonta > Loxodonta africana. The sequence goes on along the minus strand of NC_087344.1, from coordinate 190,619,532 downwards.
ATGTTGAGAAATTTTCCTTCTATTCCTATTTTGCTGAGAGTTTTTTTTTATCATGAATGAGTGTTGAACTTTGTCAAATGCTTTTTCTGCATCAATTGATAAAATCATGTGATTCTTGTCTTTTGTTTTATTTATATGATGGATTACATTAATTGTTTTTCTGATGTTGAACCATCCCTGCATACCTGGTATGACTCCCACTTGGTCATGGTGAACTATTTGTTTAATATGTTGTTAAATTCTATTGGCTAGAATTTTGTTGAGGATTTTTGCATCTAAGTTCGTGAGGGATATCGGTCTGTAATTTTCTTTTTTTGTGGTGTCTTTACCTGGTTTTGGCACTGGGTATATGGTGGCTTCATAGAATGAGTTTGGGAGTATTCCATCCATTTCTATGCTCTGAAATACCTTTAGCAGAAGCGGTGTTAACTCTTCTCTGAAAGTTTGGTAGAACTCTGCAGTGCAGCTGACCAGGCCAGGGCTTTATTTTGTTGGAAGTTTTTTGATGACCTTTTCAGTCTCTTCTTTTGTTATGGGTCTATTTAGTTGTTCTACCTCTGTTTGTGTTAGTTTAAGTGGGTAGTGTGTTTCTAGGAATTCATCCATTTTCTAGGTTTTCAAATTTGTTAGAGGATATTTTTCATAGTAATCTGATATAATTCTTTTAATTTCAGTTGAGTCTGTTGTAATATCCCCCATCTCGTTTATTAGCCAGGTTATTTCCTTTCTCTCCTGTTTTTCTTTTGTCAGGTTGGCCAATGGTTTATCAACTTTGTTGATTTTTTCAAAGAACCAGCTTTTGGTCTTGTTAATTCTTTCAATTGTTTTTCTGTTTTCTATTTCATTTAGTTCTGCACTTATTTTTATTCTTTGTTTTCTTCTGGTGTCTGAGGGTTTCTTTTTTTTGCTGTCTTTCTATTCGTCCAGGGTGTAGCGGTAATTCTTTGATTTGGGCCCTTTCTTCTTTTTGCATGTGTGCATTTATTCATATAAATTGACCTCTGAGCACTGCTTTCTCTGTGTCCCAAAGGTTTTAATAGGAAGTGTTTTCATTCTCATTAGATTCTGTGAATTTCTTTATTCCATCCTTAATGTCTTTTATAATCTAGTCTTTTTTGAGCTGGGTATTGTTCAGGTCCAAGCGTTTGATTTCTCTTCCCTGCTTTTTCTATTATTGATTTCTACTTTTATGGCCTTATGGTCAGAGAAGATGCTAAGGCTTGCTTTATGACCTAATATGTGGTCTATTCTAGGGAATGTTACATGTGTACTAGAAAAGAAAGTATACGTGGTTGCTGTTCTGTGTATGTCTATGAGGTCAAGTTGCTTGATTGTGGCATTTAGATCTTCCATGTCTTTATTGAACTTCTTTCTGGATGTCCTGTCCTTCACCGAAAGTGGTATGTTGAAGTCTCCTACTGTTATTGTGGAGCTGTCCATCTCACTTTTCAACGCCAATAGAGTTTGTTTTATGTGTCTTGCAACCCTGTCACTGGCTGCATAAATATTTAATATGGTTATATCTTCTTGGTATATTGTCTCCTTAATCATTATATAGTGTCCTTCCTTATCCTTTATGATGGATTTAACTTTAAAGTCTATTTTTTCAGAAATTCAGATTGCCATTCCTGCTCTTTTTTTGATTGTTGTTGGCTTGATATACTTTTTTCCATTCTTTGAGTTTTAGTTTGTTTGTGTCTCTAAGTGTAAGGTGTGTCTCTTGTAGGCAGCATAGAGATAGATCATGTTTTTTAATCCATTCTGCCACTCTCTGTCTCTTTATTGGTGTATTTAGTCCATTCACCTTCAGCATAATTATGGATAGGTATGAGTTTAGTGCTATCATTTTGATGTCTTTTTTTGGGCGTTGCTGACAGTTTCTTTGACCCATTTAGTTTTATGTGCTGAGAAGATTATCTTTAAATATTGTCCTTTCCTCATATTCGTTGTTGTTAATTTTGTTTCCGCTGAGTCTCTATTTTTTTCTTGTATTTTAATGTGTAGGATAGTTTGTCTGCTTTGTGTTTACCTTATTATTTACCCCTATTTTTCTGATTTAAACCTATCTTCTATTTCTTTGTATCCCCTTGTCTTCCTCTCCATATGGAAGATCTATGACTACATTTCTTTTTTTTTTTTAAATAATTTTTATTGTGCTTTAAGTAAAAGTTTACAAATCAAGTCAATCTGACACATATAAGCTTATATACACCTTACTACATACTCCCATTTACTCTCCCCCTAATGAGTCAGCCTGCTCCCTTCTTCCAATCTCTTCTTTTGTGACCGTTTTGCCAGTTTCTAACCCTCTCTACCCCCCCATCTCCCCTCCAGACAGGAGATGCCAATACAGTCTCAAGTGTCCACCTGATACAAGCAGCTCACTCTTGATCAGCATCTCTCTCCAGCCCATTGTCCAGTCCCTTCCATGCCTGATGAGTAGTCTTCGGGAATGGTTCCTGTCCTGGGCCAACAGAAGGTTTGGGGACCATGACTGCCGGGATTCTTCTAGTCTTAGTCAGACCATTAAGTCTGGTCTTCTTATGAGAATTTGGGGTCTGCATCCCACTGTTCTCCTGCTCCCTCAGGAGTTCTCTGTTGTGTTTCCTGTCAGGCCAGTCATCGGTTGTGGCTGGGCACCACCTAGTTCTTCTGGTCTCAGGATGATGTAAGTCTCTGGTTCATGTGGCCCTTTCTGTCTCGGGCTCATAGTTATCGTGTGACCTTGGCGTTCTTCATCCTCCTTTGATCCAGATGGGTTGACACCAATTGATGCATCTTGGATGGCCTCTTGTTAGCATTTAAGACCCCAGACGCCACACTTCAAAGTGGGATGCAGGATGTTTTCATAATAGAGTTTATTATGCCAGTTGGCTTAGAAGTCCCCTGAAGCCATAGTTCCCAAACCCCTGCCCTTGCTCTGCTGACCTTTGAAGCATTCAGTTTATCCCAGAAACTTCTTTGATTTGGTCCAGTCCAGTTGAGCTGACCTTCCCCGTATTGAGTATTGTCCTTTCCTTCACCTAAAGTAGTTCTTATCTACTAACTAATCAGTAAATAACCCTCTCCCACCCTCCCTCCCTCCCCCCTCTTGTAACCACAAAAGAATGTGTTCTTCTCAGTTTATACTATTTCTCAAGAACTTATAATAGTGGTCTTATACGGTATTTGTCCTTTTGCCTCTGACTAATTTCACTAAGCATAATGCCTTCCAGGTTCCTCCATGTTATGAAATGTTTCACAGATTCGTCACTGTTCTTTATCAATGCCTAGTATTCCATTGTGTGAATGTACCATAATTTATTTAACCATTCATCTATTGATGGACACCTTGGTTGATTCCATGTTTTTGCTATTGTAAACAGAGCTGCTGTAAACATGGGTGTGCATATATCTGTTCGTGTAAAGGCTCTTATTTCTCTAGGGTATATTCTGAGGAGTGGGATTTCTGGGTTGTATGGTAGTTCTATTTCTAACTTTTTAAGAAAATGCCAGATAGATTTCCAAAGTGGTTGTACCATTTTACATTCCCACCAGCAGTGTATAAGAGTTCCAATCTCTCTGCAGCCTCTCCAACATTTATTATTTTGTGTTTTTTGGATTAATGCCAGCCTTGTTGGAGTGAGATGGAATCTCATCGTAGTTTTAATTTGCATTTTTCTAATGGCTAATGATCGAGGACATTTTCTCATGTGTCTGTTAGCAGCCTGAATATCTTCTTTAGTGAAGTGTGTGTTCATATCCTTTGCCCACTTTTTGATTGGGTTGTTTGTCTTTTTGTGGTTGAGTTTTAACGGAATCATCTTTGATCCACTTGGCTTTAGTTTTTGTGCATGGTGTGAGGTATGGGTCCTGTTTCATTTTTTTGCAAATGGATATCCAGTTATGCCAGCACCATTTGTTAAAAAGACTATCTTTTCCCCAATTAACTGACACTGGGCCTTTGTCAAATATCAGCTGCTCATATATGGATGGATTTATATCTGGGTTCTCAATTCTGTTCCATTGGTCTATGTGCCTGTTGTTGTACCAGTACCAGGCTGTTTTGACTACTGTGGCTGTATAATGTGTTCTAAAATCAGGTAGAGTGAGGCCTCCCACTTTCTTCTTCTTTTTCTGTAATGCTTTACTTAACCAGGGCTTCTTTCCCTTCCATATGAAGTTGGTGATTTGTTTCTCCATCAGATTAAAAAATGTCATTGGAATTTGGATCGGAAGTGCATTGTATGTATAGATGGCTTTTGGTAGAATAGACATTTTTACTATGTTAAGTCTTCCTATCCATGAGCAAGGTATGTTTTTTTAAGTCTTCCTATCCATGAGCAAGGTATGTTTTTCCACTTATGTAGGTCCCTTTTAGTTTCTTGCACTAGTACTTTGTAGTTTTCTTTGTATAAGTCTTTTACATCTTTGGTAAGATTTATTCAGAAGTATTTTATCTTCTTGGGGGCTACTGTGAATGGTATTGATTTGGTGATTTCCTCTTTGATGTTCTTTTTGTTGATGTAGAGGAATCCAAGTGATTTTTGTTTATTTATCCTGTAACCTGAGACTCTGCCGAAATCTTCTATTAGTTTCAGTAGTTTTCTGGAGGATTCCTTAGGGTTTTCTGTGTAAAAGATCATGTCATCTGCAAATAGAGATAATTATACTTCTTCCTTGCCAATCCGGATGCCCTTTATTTCTTTGTCTAGCCTAATTGCTCGGGCTAGGACCTCTAGCACAATGTTGAATAAGAGCAGTGATAAAGGGCATCCTTGTCTGGTTCCTGTTTTCAAGGGAAATACTTTCAGGCTCTCTCCATTTAGAGTGATGTTGGCTGTTGGCTTTGTATAGATGCCCTTTATTATGTTGAGGAATTTTCCTTCAATTCCTATTTTGCTGAGAGCTTTTATCATGAATGGGTGTTGGACTTTGTCAAATGCCTTTTCTGCATCAATAGATAAGATCATGTGGTTTTTGTCTTTTGTTTTATTTATATGGTGGATTACATTAATGGTATTTCTAATATTAAAACAACCTTGCATACCTGGTGTAAATCCCACTTGGTCATGGTGGATTATCTTTTTGACATGTTGTTGAATTCTATTGGTTCGAATTTTGTTGAGGATTTTTGCATCTATATTCATGAGGGCTATTCATGAGGGCTATAGGTCTGTAATTTTCTTTTTTTGTGACGTCTTTCCTAGTTTTGGTATCAGGGATATGGTGGCTTCATAGAATGAGTTAGGCAGTATTCCATCATTTTCTATGCTTTGAAATAGCTCTAGTAGTAGTGGTGTTAACTCTTCTCTGAAAGTTTGGTAGAACTCTGCAGTGAAGCCATCCGGGCCAGGGCTTTTTTTTGTTGGGAGTTTTTTGATTACCGTTTCAATCTCTTTTTTTGTTATGGGTCTATTTAGTTGTTCTACTTCTGATTGTGTTAGTTTAGGTAGGTAGTGTTTTTCTAGGAATTCATCCATTTCTTCAAGGTTTGCAAATTTGTTAGAGTACAATTTTTCGTAATGATCTGATATGATTCTTTTAATTTCAGTTGGGTCTGTTGTGATATGGCCCATTTCGTCTCTTATTCGGGTTATTTGTTTCCTTTCTTGAATTTCTTTAGTCAGTCTGGCCAATGGTTTATAATTTTGTTAATTTTTCAGAGAACCAGCTTTTCACTTTGTTAATTCTTTCAATTGTTTTTCTGTTCTCTATTTCATTTAGTTCAGCTCTAATTTTTATTATTTGTTTTCTTCTGGTGCCTCATGGATTCTTTTGTTGCTCGCTTTCTTTTTTTTTAAGGATTAGGGATAGTTCTCTGATTTTGGCTCTTTCTTCTTTTTGTATGTGTGCATTTATCGATATAAAATTGACCTCTGAGCACTGCTTTTGCTGTGTCCCAGAGGTTTTGATAGGAAGTATTTTCATTCTCCTTGCATTCTATGCATTTCTTTATTCCCTCCTTAATGTCTTCTATAACCCAGTCTTTTTTGAGCAGGGTATTGTTCAGTTTCCAAGAATTTGGTTTCTTTTCCCTGATTTTCCTGTTATTGATTTCCACTTTTATGGCCTTGTGGTCTGAGAAGATGCTTTGTAATATTTCAATGTTTTGGATTCTGCAAATGTTTGTTTTATGACCTAATATGTGATCTATTCTAGAGGATGTTCCATGTGCACTAGGAAAAAAAAATATATTTTGCAGCCATTGGGTGGAGTGTTCTGTATAGGTCTATGAGGTCAAGCTGGTTGATTGTAGAAATTAGGTCTTCCGTGTCTCTATTGAGCTCCTTACTGGAGGTCCTATCCTTCTCCGAAAGTGGTGTGTTGAAGTCTCCTACTATAATTGTGGAAGTGTGTATCTCACTTTTCAGTTCTGTTAAAGTTTGTTTTATGTATCTTGCAGCCCTGTCATTGGGTGCATAAATATTTAATATGGTTATATCTTCCTGGTCAATTGTCCCTTTAATCATTATGTAGTGTCCTTCTTCATCCTTTGTGGTGGATTTAACTTTGAAGTCTATTTTGTCAGAAATTAATATTGGTACTCCTGGTCTTTTTTGATTGTTGTTTGCTTGATATATTTTTTTCCATCCTTTGAGTTTTAGTTTGTTTGTGTCTCTAAGTCTAAGGTGTGTCTCTTGTCGGCAGCATATAGACAGATCGTGTTTCTTTATCAAGTCTGAGACTCTCTTTGTCTTTTTTGGTGCATCGAGTCCATTTACATTCAGTGTAATTATAGATAAGAATGTGTTTAGTGCCGTCATTTTGATGCCTTTTTGTGTGTGTTGTTGACAATTTCATTTTTCCACTTACTTTTTTGTGCTGAGACGTTTTTCTTTGTAAATTGTGTGTTTCTCATTTTCATAGTAGTTGAATTTATGTTTGCTGAGTCGTTATGTTTTTCTTGGTTTTTATTTTGAGTTATGGAATTGTTATACCTCTTTGTGGTTACCTTAATATTTGCCCCTATTTTTCCAAGTGAAAACCTAACTTGTATCGTCCTATATTGCCTCGTTTTCCTCTCCATAGGGCAGTTCTATGCCTCCTGTACTTAGTCCCTCTTTTTGATAATTGTGATCTTTTACATAATGACTTCAATGATTCCCTGTTTTGAGCATTTTTTCCTTTTTAAAATTAATCTTAATTTGTTTTTTCTGACCAATTTCCTTTAGTATTTCTTGTAGCTTTGGTTTGGTTTTTGCAAATTCTCTAAGCTTGTGTTTATCTGTAAATGTTTTAATGTTGCCTTCATATTTGAGAGAGAGTTTTGCTGGATAAATGATCCTTGGCTGGCAGTTTTTCTCCTTCAGTGCTCTATATATGTCATCCCATTGCCTTCTTGCCTGCATGGTTTCTGCTGAGTAGTCTGAACTTATTCTTATTGATTCTCCTTTGTAGGAGACCTTTCTTTTCTCCCTGGCTGCTTTTAAAATTTTCTCTTTATCTTTGGTTTTGGCAAGTTTGATGATAATATGTCTTGGTGATTTTCTTTTTGGATCAATCTTATATGGGGTCGATAAGCATCTTGGATAGATATCCTTTCGTCTTTCATGATGTCAGGGAAGTTTTCTGCCAACAGATCTTCAACTATTCTCTCTGTATTTTCTGTTATCCCTCCTTTTTATGGAACTCCAGTCACACACAAGTTATTCTTCTTGATAGAGTCCCACATGATTCTAAGGGTTTCTTCTTTTTTTAAAATTCTTTTATTTGATTTTTCTTCAGCTATATTGGTGTCAATTGCTTTATCGTCTAACTCCCACACTGTGCATTCGAATTCCTCGATTTTGCTCCTCTGACTTCCTATTGAATTGTCTAATTCTGTAATTTTACTGTTAATCTTTTGGATTTCTGAATGCTTTCTCTCTATGGATTCTTGTAGCTTATTAATTTTTCCACTATGTTCTTGAATAATGTTTTTGATTTCTTCAACTTCTTTATCAGTGTGTTCCTTGGCTTTTTCTGTAGATTGCCTTATTTCATTTTTGAGGTCATCCCTGATGTCTTGAAGCATTCTGTGAATTATTTTTTTATATTCTGCATCTGGTAATTCCAGGATTGTATCTTCATTTGGGAAAGATTTTTATTCATTAATTTGGGGAGTTGTAGAAGCAATCACGGTCTGCTTCTTTATGTGGTTTGATATCGACTGTTTTCTCCCAGCCATCTACAAGATATTGTAATGATTTATTTTATATTTGCTCACTGAGTCTAATCTTGTTTTGTTTTCTTTCAGTATAACTAGATGGGCTACTAGATTGTGCTGTCTTGATTGTCGTAGGCTTTGAATCACTTATGTCCTCTTACCAGCTGGTTTGGGCCATTACCAGAAATATAAGCTTAAGAGTCCATTCACTATTCTTGAGTAGAATCTGATTTTGGGTCTCCAAGTATGTGGGGTAGACTGTCACCTATTCGCGTAGAGGAGTAGTGGTGATAGTTGTATGCACCAGATTCTAGTAGCCACAGGGGGTCACCTTCTGGGGGGTGCAGGATGCTGACAGGCTTCCCCCAAGTGCCAGTGAGGTAGGTGTGTCTCTATTCCTAAAGCAGTTTGGTGAGTGGGCTCTGCAGCTGTACCTTAGGCACCCAATGCATGTACCTCTACAGATTGGTAGATATCACTATCCTCAGACTCCTATGGCAGGAGGTTAGGTGGTTTGGGTGGAGCTTCAGCCCTCAGTTCCCCATTGTGGGGTTAGGCACCATTAAGTTGATTCAGATTCACAGCGACCACATTTGACAGAGTAGAACTGCCCCATAGGGTTTTCTAGGCTGTAATCTTTACAGGAGTAGGTCATCAGGTCTTTTCTCCCAAGGAGCTGCAGGGTGGGTTGGAACTGCTGTTCTTTCAGTTAGTAGCGAAGTGCTCGCGTCACCAGAGCTCCTTCGTTCTGTGGATACTGGGAGCCATTGAAGGGTTTTAGGCTGAGGAAGAACATGGTCTGATTAGTGCTTTAAGAGGCTCCCTATGGCTGCCTAGTGGAGGAGGGCTGTTGGGAGAAAGATTGGAGGTGGGATTCCGAAGACCTGGTTGTGTATTGTCTCATCACTCATCGATGTGTACATCAGTTCCTTTTTTGAGCCTTACTTTGTTCATTTGGACAATAGGGATAATGAAACACTTCCAAAGGCTTACTGTGAGGATTAAATTAAATAACATAATTGAAAGTTCCTAACCCTGTGCCTGGCACATGGTACATATGCAACAAATAATTTGGTTTGATTTTAATAGTAGAAGTATTATGTGGGAAGAGCAAAAAGTTGCTCAGTTTTTCCATCTTTATGCCCTGTCCCAGGTCCTTGGGGGTGCAAATGATTTGTGCTTGACTACTAACCTAAAGGTTGGCTGTTTAAATCCACCCAGGCAGCAGCACTGTGGAAGAAAGGCTTGGCGATCTGTTTCTGTAAAGATTACAGCCAAGAAGACCCTATGGGGGCAGTTCTACTCTGTAACACCTGGGGTCGCCATGAGTTGGTGTTGACTCAGTGGCAACAGGTTTGTTTTTTTGATGTATACCTGTCCCACTCAGCCCAGCTTGTTCCTGCTTCTGGAAACCCGCAGAGGGACTTGCCTCTCAGACCTACCCGGTGTCGTTCTCGCTTTCTCCTACCCTACTCTTCTTACCTCAATAGCTGTCTGTAGGCCTGCAAAGTGGGTAAGGAAAGCTTCTGATGTCCCAAGCCTTTCCTTTATCTGCTCCTTGTCATCGGAGTGCTGCCATTCTTCCGCTGACCCGTGTGCTCAGCCCATGACACATTTAACATCTTCTGTTCTACATCATCATATCACAACACCTATGCCTTATCTCCCCTAATAGTCTAAAATTTCTGGAAGGCACACGCTGCACCGGAGCTACCTCTGAGCACCTGCCTCTGCCTAGCACACAGCCCCTTGCTCCTGGTAGGGATTTGCTGTTGAATGAAGTGAACGAAGGGTTGACTGATGTTCACGCGGTGCTGAAAGCCTGCCAAGCTGTGAGTAAGTGTGAGTTGGTTTGATTAGGAAAGATGGGAAATCATGTCTTCTTTTTTAGAGGGGAACATAAAGCCTCCCAGCTGCCTCGGGCTTGCTCAGGCAGAGCAGGGAGCTACGACCTGTGGGCTCAGAATGATATCCTTGATCATCTAAACAGCAATCAGCTCATTAAGCCTCACAGTCCGTTGTGAAAGTTGATGACGGAGAGAGGGAGCCTCGGTGGTCACGGTCAGCTCAGGGCCCTCCTCCCCACAATAGGTTTGTGCCTTTACCAGTCCGCTTAAAGGAGCCACAGAAGGCAAGCCAGTTTACATGATCTTCTTCCTCCTGTTCCCTTGGCATGCATTTCGTGCTGACGTGACGGCCACAGGAACTGATGTCTCCCTGGCCCCTGGGAAGGCAGAAGAAACTCAAACCACATCTGATGCTCTTCTCTTTCTTCCTGGACCACTGGGAACCCAGATCTGAGTCCTGCAGGACGAGCTCAGAGGAATGGTCCAGGAAGGCTGCAAGGCTGTGGGAGAGTGGGGGTCATGGCAGGTGGAGAGGAGAATCAAAATCATTAGCATGGAAGGAGAAGTCAGAGGTTATCTGGCCCAGCTCTCTGGCCTTTAGATGGTGTTACTGCTCCGGTTTTGCAGGTAAAGTAGGTAACGGAGGCCCAGAGTGGACGAGGGACCAATATGAGGATGGAAAGCAGTTCTAGCTCAGACTTGTCGTACCTTCTGTCTGCCTCTGGCTGAAGCTGCTGTTGGTGGTGATGGCTAGTGGATGTTGTCACCTCAGAACAAGTTAATCTGTGAAAGTGAGTGTGTTTATGAGTTTACGTGTGTGTGTGTGGGTGTACCCCGTTCTTAATACCCAGCTTCACATCTCCATTTCTACTATGATACTACTATTACTAATAGTAATGATAATGCTAAAAACATAGTAGTTATTATTATTACCCATTTCATAGCTGAAGAAATTGAAAGATCATGAAGTTTAGGAACCTGCCCATGGCTACATAGCTAGTAAGTTCATAGAACCTGAATTTGCAACTGGGGTAGTCATTAAGGCTGTTCACAAGTATTTGTGTCTCTTTCTGTCTTTCTGGGTAGAGGGTAGAATTTTCTGTCTCAATTGATCTCTGTTCTTGGGCACCACTACATGACTTGCTTTGATTAATGAAACGTGAGCGGACGTGTCACTTCCGGTCAGAAGTTTTAGGAGCCATCGTGTGCATGCTCTTTTCCCTCAGCCACAGTGACTGGCAATGGTCCAGGTGTTGCTGTGTGGTCAGCACGGGATGATGGTGGGGTGGAGTAGAGCCCCAGCTGACCCACTGCTCAGTCATCTAATGCTGCTATAACAGAAATACCACAAGTGGATGGCTTTAACAAAGAGAAGTTTATTCTCTCATGGTTGAGTAGGCTACAAGTCCAAAATCAGGGAGTCAGCTCCAGGGGAAGACTTTATCTCTCTGTCGGCTCTGGAGGAAGGTCCTTGTGATGCATCAGTCTTCCCTTGATCTGGGAGTATCTCAGTGCAGGAACTTCAGGTCCAAAGCGCTCTGTTCCTGGCTCTGCTTTCGAGGTGGTATGAGGTCCCCCCCACCCCATCTCTCTGTTCTCTTCTCTTTTTTATATCTCAAAGAGATTCGGTTAAGACACTCTCTAATCTCATAGATCTCAGCAATATAACTGCCACTAATCCATCTCATTTCATCATAGTGATAGGATTTACACTACATAGCGAAATCACATAAAATGGCAGACAATCACACAGTACTGGGACTCGTGGCCCAGCTAAGTTGACAGATATTTTGGGGGGACACAGTTCAATCCATGACACCCATCATGTAGTGTGAGTTATAAATAAGCTTTTGTGGTCGTAAGCTAATGAGATTTTAGGGCTGTTTGTTTTCATATCAGTACAACCCAGCTGGTCTTAGCTGATTTGGAACCCAAGCCTCTCTGGCACAGAGTGTATGCTCTTAAACCCCACACTCTGCCATTTCCCCAATTTCTCCAGCCGAGATAGACATTCCGTCTGATGGGCTCACTAGTGTGGCGATGTTCCCATTGTATGTCCATCGTTAGACTGGGCTCAGGGAGGCACTCTGTGTTGAGCTCATCTTTGGCTTCCCAAGTTCTACCACAGAGCCTGGGACCCAAGAGGTGCTGGCTACATGTTTGCTGAATGAATGCCTGTGGGAAAAGGGCCCTGGGCACTGCAGTGGGATGGACTGGGATTCCTCTGCATGACAAACCTCCAGGTGGCCAAGAAGTCCAATCCACCTCTGACCCCACAAGCTGGTAACACAGGACAGTAACTTGTTTCCAGAGCCTCATCCCTGGGGGCCCTGCCAGGTGGCCTGGTACCTGGGGAGTCTGCCCAGCTGGCTGAGCAGAATTTGTCCCACTCTGTTCAGGCCTCAGCAGTAAATCCGCAGGTGTGAGGAATTTACCCCAGAGAGCGATCTGGTAGTGGCATGAATGAGTAATTTACAAAGCCCATTTAGGCGGCATGGAATTACGTATTTATGGGAACTTTTTGACAGATCTGCAGCTTAATCATTTATCCCTCTGAACATTTAGCCAGGGTCATTGGTAAATAATTCACTTAGTACACACTCTGGAGTGGTTTACGGCACTGTGACTTATGATGTCACATGAGTACGCAGCTGGGGAATTGGAATGCAGGCCGGGGAAGGGAGGGAGAGCTAACCTGGGTCTGCTGGATGTAGGAGGAAGGTGTCCAGGCCTCAGGGGGGAGGGCCTTCCGCTCTAAGTCAGACTGTTGGTTTGGAACACGAGGATTTTAGTCCCTGGTCTAATGTCTGGGGAGACAGTGAGGGGAGGAAGGAAGTGTTTAGGGGCAGGTAGAATAGAGACAAAACCCAGCTTCAGCAGCTCTCCAGGGTCTAGTGGGAAACCCACATGCCTCCACCCAACATTCAAAGACCTCCCAGAACTGGCCACAGTCCCTTTCCAGTCTTATCACTCATTAAACCCCCAGTTGCTATGAAGTGTTGATTCTGACTTATGGCGACCCCATGCATGTCAGAGTAGAACTGTGCCCCATAGGGTTTTCAGTGGCTGATTTTTCAGAAGTAGATCACCAGGCCTTTCTTCCAAGGCACTCTGGGTGGACTCAAACCTCCAACCTTCATTTAGTAGCTGAGTGTGTTAACCATTTTGCAGCACCCAGTGACTCATTTCTCTTCTTATCTCTGCTCTAGCCACTTGGGGCCCCAAACATGGTTTGTCTCTTCTACTCTCCATATGTTTGATCACAGCATTCTTCCTGCCTCCTCTTGTCCAACTTCTGTTTTCAGCTCAAAGACCACCTCCTGCATGTTACACATGTCATTATTTAGCCCGTCTCCCTAGCTAGACTAGGTGTCCCCACAGGGCCAGGGTTCAGCCTAATGAACATGGCCCCAGTATAGTGAGCGCAGAGCTCACTATACATATTGGCTATTGTTGATGATGGTGATAATAACGAGGCTGTTGATGAAGAGGCTGAGGTTGGTTTCCTCAGCATCCCATCACTGCTTCCCTACTCCCTCCACATCTCCCACAGTCCCCAAAGTCCTCGAAAGCCTGTGGTCAAATCTTTAAGGTTCTTTGAGATCCTAGCTGGCAGGAGATACATTGCACCGTAAGTAGATAGAGGAGTTGGGATGGAGAAGGGGGGCTGTGGGTGGGTTCACTGGAGAAGAATCAAGTGGAGGGGAAGGGGGAATTTGAGTGCAAGTTACCAGTTATATACCGTTACTGAGGACTCTTCCGAAGCTATACCCCTCCCATCCATAACCTTCCAGGGAGACCCCCATAGATTCTAAACATGTTTCCCAGGGTGCTGGTCTTAAGGATATTAGCTTGGCCTACTGAGGCTAAGGCCACCTAAGTAAGGTCTCCCCCTTTGTATCAACACCAGCTGGTGCTCAGATGGTATAAAGACCCCTGTTCTTAGATTTCCAGTGGGAAGAGACAGGAGATTAATTCACTGCCTGCCACCTTCTGCCTAATGTCTCTTGCCCACCAGAAAGTCCTTCCTCAAGTCTAGTCTCAAGTAGCCTTGTTACGATGTTGAAGAAGCAGGTCTACGGCATCAAGCAGCTCATCTTCTGGGGAGGGAGAGCCTGGTCTTGCCTGGGATGAGTTAGGAGACAAGAAAGGACAGGAGCACAGTTGTTCCTGAACACTGCTCTGTTTCCTCTCTGAGGCCCCTCTGGACCTTGGGGCAGTTGAAACAGGTCACTGCCCAGAGTAGATAGAGCCATATAGTTTGTCATCATGCTCATGTATTGTTCTACTCTGTCCTATAGGGTCACTATGAGGCACTGGGTTTTTTTGCATAACAACCATGTCAAGTGGGTATTCTTGTTAACTTCCCTGAACAGGTAAGGAAATTAAAGCTCGGACACATGAAATGGATTGCCCAAAGTCACGCACATAGTAGGAGCCAGCGTCAGAGCTTGAAGATTAGGGCTAGATCATGCTGACTCCATCCTGAAACTAGAACTCTGCTGTCCTTCCTGCTGTGGGTTTGAGGCACAGCTTCTGCCTTTCCTCTTTGCTCTCCAGCCCAAGCCTCATCCCACACTTCTGTTGCCTCCTTTCCTTTCCTCGAGGCCTCCAGCGTCCACTCCTCAGGTCTGGTTTTGTGGTGCAGGCTGCCATCTGCTGGCCGGAGCCACTAGTCGCTCCAGCCACCAGAGGAAGGTTTTTCTTTTCTTTCTTGGAGATCCACTCCACCTCTCCCTCCTAATTCCAACCCCTTTCACTCTTTCCTGCAGTCAGGTAGCTAATATGATAGTTTCCTGGCCAAAAAGAGAAAAAATGAAAGCAGATATAGAGAGCTTTCTTCTATTAGGATGATCAATTCCTAAGGGCGAAGTCCCTGCCGGTGTCAAGTTAGCGCCTCCAAGGTCTAGACCAGATTGCTGGGAGAGGCCTTAGGAGGTGGGTATGCCCCTTGGCCCTGACCCCAAACTGGAGCGCTGAAGGCCTCTCTTGTGTTCCCTGAGGAGGTGGTCAGGTGCTTCTGAAAGCCCACAGGGAGAGGCTATCAGGAATAAAATACAAAAACAAACAAACAAAAAACCTCGTTTCAGTCGAGTTAATTCTAACTCATGGTGGTTCCATGTGTGTCAGAGCAGAAATGTGCTCCACAGGGTTTTCAGTGGCTGATTTTTTTGAAGTAGATCACCAGACCTTTCTTTGAAGTTACCTCTGTGTGGACTTAAACCTCCAACCTTTCCTTTAGCTGCTAAGAGCGTTAAACACTTGCATCATCTAGGGACTCCTAGGACTAAAGTACCATCCCTTTATGCCAGGGGATAAAGATGATCTTGGTGACTGGTTTCTGTTAGGCACCCTTATATAGCGACCTGTGTGGTAAATAACCTCATCCTCATTTGATAGAGGAGGAAACTGAGGCTCAGAGGGTTATCAACCACTGGTTTATTAATCCACAGGTCGGTGTAGATAAATGACTTGAAACTATTTTGGGGGGATGGCTGTTGGGCCTGGAATGTAGTTCAAGGTTGCCCAAAAGCTCTAACCCATATGTCAAGGATGTGAAATAGCATTCAAGTCAGTGCTTAGGAAGTATCTGGCTTTATTCTCTATAAAGCTACCCACAAGGAGCCTTGGTATGTGCAACAGGTAAGTACTCAGCTGCTAACTGAAAGGTGGGTGGTTTGAGCCCACTCAATGGCTTTATAGGAGAAAGATCTGGAGATCTGCTGCCATGAAGATTGCAGCCTAGAAAACCCTGTGAGGCAGTTCTACTCTGTCACCTGGGGTCACTATGAGTCAAAATCCACTCAACGGCACCTACCAACAACATAACGTCCCTCAGACATGTCTAGTTTATCTAAGAGGAACGCATTATAGGCATAGTCATAGGCAGTAGCTGGTTACAGACATCCTATGTCACCAAGGCTCAAGGCAAGAGAGCTAGGTTGGCAAATGGGGATAAAGAGAAAGATCCAGAGAGGAGGAATGGCCAGAGAGAGAGTGAATGCAAAAGGGAGAGAGAAGAGGTGGGATGCTGGGAAAGTGACACAGAAGGGGGGAAAAAAACAGAGGTAAAATACAAACACCGGAAGGCTTTGAGCCTACCATTTCCAACCTGTGCATCTTCAGGTAGGTGTTTCCATCTGTAAAATGGGGATAATATGATTGTATCTATCTTACAGGACTATTTTGCAAATTAAGTGAAATAACGTGGGTGAAACCATGGGCCCCAGAGTTCAGCCGACAGCCAGCCCAATAAGCATTTGTTGAATCAGAACCCATGAAAAGTGGAGAGCTGATTCATTGCCCCTCATGTGCCTTGTATCGTCTGTGGCTATTAACCTGTATTAACACTGATTCTTCTGGCAGTCTGTCCTCACCAAGCACCATGACACCTCATGACTAAAAGCTTGCACCTGCCCAGCCCATTGGGGAAGCCCTGAGGTGGCCTTGCTCTCTCCAACTTTGCTCTAGTGAACTTTGCAGAAACAGGCTTTGCCTCTAAATGCATCAGCGTTCGCAGAAGCTGCATCCCATATACCAGACTGAAGCAGGCGCTACTTAGGAGTCACAGGGAGTAACAGGCCTTCAACTGAAAGGAGGTAATTTTGGTAATTTTATTTTTGGGGAAGGGTAACATATTTACATGGATTTGCAAGATGACTCAAGAGCCCTGAATTTAGAGTTAAAAAAAAAAACAAAGCAAACCCAGTGCCGTCGAGTCGATTCCGACTAGTAGCGACCCTATAGGACAGAGTAGAACTGCCCCATAGAGTTTCCAAGGAGCGCCTGGCAGATTCGAACTGCCGGCCTCCTGATTAGCAGCCGAAATAGGCCGCCAGGGTTTCCATTTAGAGTTAGCAATCTGAATTATGGCCCAGGCTTGATCATTACTTGTGTTATCTTTCTTCCATAGGTCGTTGGTTTTTCATCGAAGAACGGAGGGTGCCTATAAGTAGGGTGACAACCTTGTTTGCCTGAGACTGAAGGGGTTCCCAGGATGCAAAACTTCCAGGGCTAGCACCCAGAATATCCCCGGCAAACTGAGTTTCTTGCTCTAAACACCCCATGTTTCAATCACTGGCCTATTCAACTTTACCTGTTGGAAGTGCTTTTGATTGCAAGAAATAAGATACTCAGATAACATTGGCTTTCAACATGAGAGTCTTTATTGTTTACAAACAAGCATTCCAGAGACAGGCAACCTCTATGCTGATATGTAATCTCAACAGCATCATGAAGCACTCAGGTTCCTTTGTTATCTTTAACATCTTGGCTTTTCAAGACTGTTACCTTGCGGTTAGGTAACTCCAGGTTTTACAAAATTATTTGAGGCAGGGAGAAGCAAAGGGGATCACACTAGCTACTCTGCTACTTTTATCAGGAAAGCAAACCAGTTTCCAGGAACTCCCTAGTACATTTCCCTTTGGATCTCACTGGCTGAGACACTAGCTGCAAGAGGATCCTTCTAACTTCCATAAGTGGGAGGCAGCTAGGAAGAACCTAATGTATCTGACACACTGGTGAACTGGTATTTCCAATTGTTGCTTTTCTGAGAGCTCAGATGAGACACTAGTGAGTGACTTTTGATAAAGAGGGAGAAAAAGTCCCTGAAAAGCCTTAGGCATTACCCCTGGAGGTTGGGTAGAGGTGGTTATAATATGAATATCCTGGATACCATGAGGCTCGGAACCCTCACATCAAGAGTCCTGAAGACAGATATGTGAAGGTCTTGAAGACAGCAATCTTTTTTGCTTACCTTTGCTAGCCTCAAAACTCAGAGGTGAATCTAGGAGAGATTCTCCAGCTGTTAGGCTAGTGGGAGCATCAGGGGCTCTTAATGTGTACCTGTCCTTCCAACACCTGTGGGAGCAGCAGTCAATAAATCAAATGATGTATCACATTGGGCAAATCTGCTGCAAAAGATCTCTTTAAAATCTTAAAAAGCAAAGATGTCACTTTGATGACTAAGGTGCACCTGACCCAGGTCATGGTATGTTCTTTTTTTTAATTTTTGGTCACGGTATTTTCAGTTGGCTTATATGCATGAGAAACCTGGAGAGTGAAAAAGGAAGACTGAGAAAGAATTGACAACATGTGAATTACAATGTTGGTGAAGAATATTGAATATTCCATGAACTGCCATAAGAATGAACAAATCTGTCCCGGAGGAAGTAAAGTCAGAATGCTCCTTAGAAACAAGGATGGTGAGACTTCATCTCACTTACTTGGGACATGTTATCAGGAGGGACCAGTCCCTGGAGAAGGTCGTCATGCTTGTTAAGTAGAGGGTCAGTGAAAAGGAGGAAGACTCTCAACAAGATGGATTGACACAGTGGCTGCAACAAGGGGCTCAAACATAGCAATGATTGTGAGAATGGTGTGGAACCAGGCAACGTTTCGTTCTGTTATACATAGGGTTGCTATGAGTCAGCGATGATTTGAGGGCACCTAACAATACTAACAACATCCTTGCAAGCTCAGGGAAGCCTGATGGGGTTATTGTCTTCTTCTTCATTCTCCCAAGAGGCTCCTGAACCTCAGGTGCCCAGACCTGGGCATTGTAGAGATGTTGCTCAGTCCTGATAAGAGACACAGCTCTGCCCCCTTCTAAGAGCTCGACTACTTCCTGACTTCACTGAAATAGCCATATAGCTTCTCCCCATTCCTGAACAACTGTGCCCCTGGGATCTCAATAATAAAGTGGAACCTTGTCTTATTCGTAGTAATCCTGGCTATCCTTTATTGAGGGCCTACTTCTGCCTGATACTACACTAAGTTCTTTACATTGCTTATCTCATTTTTATTCTGTGAAGGGAATTTGGCCTTATGCCTTGTTTCAAGGGGAGGACACAGGTTCAGAAATGACCTGCCCAGGGTCACACAATGATAAAGCTGAGATTCAAAACCAGGCCAGTCTGACTCCAGTGGTTTGACCTTTGCTGTTGTAACAGTCTGACTTCTGAGTGGTTTTCCCAGACTTTGTACAATCTCTGGCACCCTGTTGGTACTGGATATGTGTGTGGGATGCTAATTTCCTCCTCCAGTTCTTCTCCCTTTCCTGCTTTTCGAAGACCTCAACTTCCTGTAAGAAAAGGCTCTGTCCCCAGCACCTTTCAGAATAGAGCCTGACACATTGTAGTATGTATTTGTGGATTGACTGTTCCATAAACAAGGTACTCCTCAGTTCCCCCAGATTTTTAGGTATTTGCACTGATAGAGAAAATGGGTCTGTCAATGTACAGGTCTATCATTCTTAGAGATTATTTGCGTTAATTCTTTCCTTTTGTAAGTGAGAGACCCAGATTTGGAAAGATGAAGTGATGTGTCCAAAGCTCATGCAGCTAAATTAGAAAATGCCTCTAGTCTTTTACTCTACCCTGTGAAGCAGATATAGCCTGGTCTAACACTCCTTTCCTGAATGGAAACTAGATGGCAACTAGAGCTGAACAGTTTTGGGTCAGGCTTGAACATCTACTGGTAGACCCTGACCTACTGTTGAGGGACTCTGCCTCACTCTGCCTCACAGAGTGAAGCTGTGAAGCAATCTGTCTTCCCTGTGGAATAAATCATGGGCTTGGATCCAGTTTTACAAGCAACTAGCTTGAGGATCTTGGGAAAGTTGTTTATCAAGTCTCAGTTTCCTCTGCTGTAAAGTGGAAATAAAAAAAATTCCTATCTTGTACTGTTGCTGTGAAGATGAAATGGGGGCTTCCTATATGGAGTGTTTTAGCACAAAGGAGCCCTGGTGGCACAATGGTTAAGTGCTCAGCTGCTTATCAAAATGTTGGCAGTTCAAACCCACACAGCGGCTGCATAGGAGAAAGGACCTGAAAGTCTGCTTTCATAAAGGTTACAGTCTAGACAACCCTATGGGGCAGTTCTATTTTATCACATTGGGTCACTATGAGTCGAAAATAGACTTGACAGCACCTAACAACACCAAACATAAACAGGAAGGAGTTCCTGGGTGGTGTTAACAGTTAGGTTCAAGTCCACCCCGAGGCACCTTGGAAGAAAGGCCTGGCAATCTACTTCTGAAAAATCAACCACTGAAAACCCTATGGAGTGCAACTCTATTCAGACATGAATGGGATCTCTGTGAATCAGAATCAATTTGATGGCAACTGGCTAGCCTGGCAAACACAGAGTAATCATTTTAATAACTTGTATTTATACCTGTATTTATTAAAAGGGAAACTCTGGTGGCATAGTGGTAAAGCGCTACAGCTGCTAACCAAGAGGTCTGCAGTTCAAATCCACCAGGCGCTCCTTGGAAACTCTATGGGGCAGCTCTACTCTGTCCTATAGGGTCGCTATGAAGCAATGGGTATTTATTAAAAGTTCAGCTTTGTGACTTTCTGATACTTTTCTAATCCTTGCTCTGGGAGGGGCTTTGCAACTGCAAAAGGTCATTGTGGTCTGAGGTTTGGTTTTGCAGCTCCTCTGTCTCTTCCGACACACCCTTCTGCCCATTTCTGCCCTTCTAACCCTCCCAGAACTTTCCACGTGGCCCAAATGAACAGCTTGTCAGGGCCAGAGGGCAGGCCAGCCAGAATGCCCTGACATTCTGCTCTTGAAACTGGTGACCCTTCATTACTCCTGAGCAGAGGCTGTCCCGTAAGTCAGCAGCTGAGTAATTAACAGAGCCTGGAGACGAGCTGCCAGGGAAAGGGCACCAGCCACTGCCTCCCACACGGCCTTTCTGCTGCCCTGGAGCTGGCTTGAGCCCATTCTTAAATATCCAGGGATTTGGTGAGCCAGTTGTTAAGCTGTGATATATCCAGTAATGTTGCGAGTCAGTTGTTAAAGTGCCGGTAGCTTGAAATCAATCATGTTGGGAGTATTTACACCACGGACATCAGCAAACACCACAAATCAGGACATTGCTTTCTCCCCCCGAAGGCTGGTTTACCAGCGCATCCCTGCACAATGCCTTCTTCTCCTAAAACTCACTCGGGGAGGGGGAGAATCCAAGAGTCTGGGCTGACATTTTGGTTAACACACCCAGACTTTTAGAAAATTCATTCTTTCTATCATATAAGTGATACAAACTAGGCATGAAATATTTCAATAATGTGAACGAGTTGCTGTCAGCGTGAGGCCATGTGTGTCAGAGTAGAACTGTGCTCCACAGGGTTTTCAATGGCTGTTTTTTCAGGCCTTTCTTCCAAGGCACCTCTGGGTAGATTCAAACCACCAACCTTTTGGTTAGGAGCCAAGCATGTTAACAGTTTTTACCACCCAGGGACTGTTTAAGTAATATAGGACAGTAAGAACTGAAATGTAAAGTTCTCTCTCCATTTATCCCTTCCAGTTCCAGAGCCATCCAGTTTATTTTCTTTTGTATCTTCCTAGAACTCTCTTGTGGCTGTAGAAAAATAGCTATTATATATATATATATATCCCATACCTGTTGCCATCAAGTTGATTCCAACTCATAGCGACCCTATAGGTCAGAGTAGAAGTGCCCCATAGAGTTTCCAAGGAGGGCCTGGCAGACTTGAACTGCCAACCTTTTGGTCAGCAGCCATTGCACTTAACCACTACACCACCACGGTTTCCTTTATATATGCATATATATTTATTGAATGGGCTGAACTTGAAACAAGAAACTGCTTCATTTTTCTCTTACCTCTGTTACTGTTGACCATCACATTACATAGAACCTCTCTTATCTGCCCTTGAAGACTGACTTGGGCAGACATAATTGCTTTCTGGTCACTTTCAGGCATTAAAAAAAATAGTTCAGTCCAGTTCAATTTAAAACTTAAATCTCACTTCCAGTTCAAAGCTACTCTTCTCCCCCAATTTTAGGCCTGACCTGTGGCTCCAAAACCTGCAGAAGAAGGGTCTTTCCTTCTCCTTCTACCCCCTCTCCCTAGGGGCAGACCCTGCTCTTTGTAGCTCTCTTGTGGCAGCAAGTTCTTGGCAGGTCTGTCAGAGGAGGCCTCCCCACTGCTCAGGTTCCTGCTGGCCAACCTCTTAGGACCCTCTCTCAACTGTTCCTATAGGCATGTCTTAGTCTCCTAGTGCTGCTGTAACAGCAATACCTCAAGTGGGTGGCCTTAAAGAATAGTTACTTAGTTTCTCACAGCTCAGCAGGCGGGAAGTCCAAATTCAGGATGTGGCTCCAGGGGGACGTCCTTCCTTCTCTTTTCCAGTTCTAGTTGCTGCCAGCAATCCTTGGAGTCCCTGGGCTTGTGGATTCATCTGCCTCTGTTGTCATCAGATAGAGTCTGTCTCCCCCTGTATGTGCTTGCTTCTGCATTTAATCTGCTTTTTTATAACTCAGAAAGGGTTATGTTTAAGACACACCCTACACTGATATGGCCCCATTAAAATTACAGAGAAAACCCTATTCCCCAAAGGGATCACAACCACAGGTATAGCGGTTAAGCTCTAACACACATATTTTGGGAAGACACAATTCAATCCATAACATTCCACCCTTCAGCACCCTCAAATTCATACACTGCGAAGTGCAAAACACATTCATCTCACCATAAGGTACAATTCACAGCCTTCACCCCAGCAGGTAGCCTTCTCATCAAAATGGTGCTTTTATGGCTACCTTCACAGTGTCCACTCAGTTCACAGGAAACCCATACATTCTTGTGCACCAGATGGGGGAGGTGCAGCTTGCCCAACTCTTCGTGCCTCCATCATGTCCCACTTTAACCAATGGCAAGTAGGCAGCAGCCATTTGCCCAAAGCTCTCACCATTGTGCACTATTCCAGTGCACCTGGGAGAGCCTATGAATTGCTTCTAGTTCAGAAAGTAGGTATTCAGCTGGGAAGTAAGCAGCCAGTGTCCTGTTCTTGTAGATACCCCCAATCTTTGTGAATTATTCTCTTGGGACTTTTCTCTGTTGTCTTTCCTTGGGAGGGGAAGAAAACCATCATAGCACCATTTTTTGCTGCACTTGGTTCCCTGGGTGGTAAAATTCATGCCTTGCCCCTTGTCATGAATTGAATCATGTCCCCCTAAAATATATGTATCAATTTGACTAGGCCATGATTCCCAGTGTTGTGTGATTGTCTACCATTTGGTCATCTGATGTGATTTTCCTATGTGTTGTAAATCCTATCTCTACGGTGTTGATGAGATGGGATTAGTGGCATTTGTGTTAATGAGGCAGGACTCAATCTACAAGATTAGATAGTTGTTTTAAGCCGGTCTCTTTTGAGATATAAAAGAGAGAAGCAAGCAGAGGAACAGGGAGACCTCATACCACCAAGAAACAAGAGCCAGAAGAATAGCACATTCTTTGAGAATCTCCTCGACCAGGGAAAGATTGAGGACAAGGACCTTTCTCCAGAGCCAACAGAGAGAGAAAGCCTTCCCCTGGAGCTGACACCCTGAATTTGGACTTCTAGCCTACTAGGGCGTGAGGGAATAAATTTCTCTTTGTTAAAGCCACGCTCTTGTGGTATTTCTGTCATAGCAGCACTAGATGACTAAGACACTCTCCCTCTGTCCCATCACTATTACAGTTTTTTTCTCACAACCATCAGCACCTTGGAAATTCCAGGGAATAAAATTTCCCATGTCTTTACACTAGAAAACTCATTGCTCTCTAGTTGATTCTGACTCATGACGAACCCATGTGCTGGAGTAGAACAACTCCATAGGGTTTTCTTTATGGAAGCAGATCACCAGGCCTTTCTTGTGTGGTATTGCTGGGTGGGTTCAAACTGCCAACCTTTATGTTAGTAGTCGAGCACAAACTCTTTGTACCACCCAGGGACCTTATCTTTACACAATGGACCTAATTAGTGAAAGTAACATCCTTATCGCACATCTCCCTAAGCCTATGTGACAGGCACTCACATTGGTCATTGCCTCTAAATCCTTGTTGTACAAAATCAGAAACACAACCAAGGCAATGGCTTTGAGTATCCTGAAGGCTGGCACTGGTGCCATGATTTCTGGATTCTTGGGAATGTTCATTTGCATTTCCCTCCCAGGATCAACAGTATTCAGGTCTCTGGTTTTAAATCTTGTGTGGGCCCACTGAATTCCTATTTCCCATCAGCATCATCTTGCCTAGATAACTTGACTCATACTGCAACAATCATCCCAGGTGTCATCTTCTCCTGAAAGACTATCTTGAATATCCAGGTAGAATAATGAGCACTCATCACAGAAGGCGGTAGGGTAGGTCTGTGACGATGATTCAATCCTACCTTCCTCCCTGCCCCTCTGTGAACCACAGCACACCTTTGCAAAGCGTCATTCTAGGGCTAGCAGGGCTGCCTGTGGCTCAGGGACAGATGCCTATCTCCAGTCTCGTGGGCACTGAGCCTGATCTGCAGGCTGAAGAGGCCAGGGCTCTTTGCTCTTTCCTCATGATGACGTTAAAAA
The DNA here is from genome assembly GCF_030014295.1 of Loxodonta africana. NCBI lineage: Eukaryota > Metazoa > Chordata > Mammalia > Proboscidea > Elephantidae > Loxodonta > Loxodonta africana. Next base: position 190,595,192 of record NC_087344.1, on the reverse strand, counting down.
AAAAAAGTCTTTTCTTTTTTTTTAAAAAAAAATAATTAATGCTAATTACAGAAATTTGGGGGAAAACTAAAAAGTAAGAGAAAGAAACAGAACCCCCCTGCCCCGCAAAATGAAAACAAGCAAAGTAATATTTTAGTATATTTTCTATCACTCTATTCATTGGACATTTTTTTAGATTTATTAAGCATTAAGTCATCATTTGAAGTTCTCATTGGATTTAAACTTTTTTTTTATTATTGTACTTTAGATGAAGGTTAATAGAACAAACAAGCTTTTCATTAAACAATTAGCACACATATTGTTTTGTGACATTGGTTACCAACCCCATGACATGTCAACACTCTCCCTTCTCCATCTTCAGTTTCCTATTGCCAGCTTTCCTGTCCCCTCCTGCCCTCTAATCCTTGCCCCTGGGCTGGTGTGACCCTTTAGTCTTGTTTTGTTTTATTGTTGTTGTTAGGTGCTGTCAAGTCGGTTCTGAATCATAGCGATTCTATGTGCCACAGAATGAAACACTGCCTGGTCCTGCGCCATGCTCACAATTGTTATGCTTGAGCCCATTGTTGCAGCTGCTGTGTCAGTCCATCTTGTTGAGGGTCTTCCTATTGTCCGCTGACTCTGTATTTTACCAACCATGATGTCCTTCTCCAGGGACTGATCCCTTCTGACAACATGTCTGTCTTAGTCATCTAGTGCTGCCATAACAGAAATACCACAAGCAGATGGCTTTAACAAAGAGAAATTTATTTTCTCATAGTGTAGTAGGTTACAAGTCCAAATTCAGGGCATCGGCTCCAGGGGAAGGCTTTCTGTCTCTGTGGGCTCTGGAGGAAGGTCCTTGTCTTCAATCTTCCCATGGTCGAGGAGCTTCTCAGGCGCAGGGACCCAGTGTCTAAAGGACGTGCTCTACTCCTGGTGCTGCTTTCTTGGTGGTATGAGGTCCCCAACTTTCTGCTTGCTTCCCTTTCCTTTTATCTCTTGAGAGATAAAAGTTGGTGCAGGCCACACCCCGGGCAAACTCCCTTTACCTTGGATCAGGGAGGTGGCCTGAGTAAGGGTGGTGCTACAATCCCACCCTAATTCTCTGAACATAAAATTGCAATCACAAAATGGAGGACAACCACACAATACTGGGAATCATGGCCTAACCAAGTTGACACATATTTTTTGGGGGCTGCAATTCAATCCATGACAATGTCCAAAGTATGTAAGACACAGCCTCGCCATCCTTACTTCTAAGGAGCATTCCGGTTGTACTTCTTCCAAGACAGATTTGTTTGTTCTTTTGGCAGCCCATTGTACATTCAATATTCTTTGCCAACACCACAATTCAAAGGCATCAATTCTTTGGTCTTCCTTCCATATGCTTTCGCATGCATATGATGTGATTGAAAATACCACGGCTTGGGTCAGAAGCACCTTAGTCTTCAAGTGACATCTTTGCTTTTCAACACTTTAAAGAGGTCCTTTGCAGCAGATTTGCCCAGCGCAATGCGTCTTTCGATTTCTTGACTGCTGCTTCCGTGGGTGTTCATTGTGGGTCCAAGTAAAGCAAAATCCTTGACAACTTTGATCTTTTCTCTGTTTATCATGATGTTCTTATTGGTCCGGTTGTGAGGATTTTTATTTTCTTTATGTTGAGGTGTAATCCATACTGAAGGCTGTAGTCTTTGAGCTTCTTCAGTAAGCGCTTCAAGTCCTCTTCACTTTCAGCAAGCAAGGTTGTGTCATCTACGTAACGTAGGTTGTTAATGAGTCTTCCTCCAATCCTGATGCCCCGTTCTCCTTCATATAGTCCAGCTTCTGGGATTTTTTGCTCAGCATACAGATTGACTAGGTATGGTGAAAGGAAACAAGCCTGACACACGCTTTTCCTGACTTCAAACCAATTAGTATCCCCTTGTTCTGTCTGAACAGCTGCCTCTTCATCTCTGTACAGGTTCCTCATGAGAACAACTGAGTGTTCTGGAATGCCTGTTCTCCACAATGTTATCCATAATTTGTTATGATCCACACAGTTGAATGCCTTTGCACAGTCAATAAAACAGGTGAACGTCCTTCTGGCATTCTCTGCTGTCAGCCAGGATCCGTCTGACATCAGCAGTGATGTCCCTGGTTCCACGTCCTCTCCTGAAACCAGCCTGAATTTCTGGCAGCTCCCAGTTGATATCCTGCTGCAGCTGCTTTTGAGTGACCTTCAGCAACATTTTGCTTGTGTGTGATGTTACTGATAGTGTTTGATAATTTCCACATTTGGTTGGATCACCTTTCTTGGGAATAGACATAAATATGGATCTCTTCCATTGGGTCGGCCAGGTAGCTGTCTTCCGAGTTTCTTGGCACAGATAAGTGAGCACTTCCAGAGATGCATTCGTTTGTTGAACACCTCAACTGATATTCCGTCGATTCCTGGAGCCTCGTTTTTTGCCACTGCCTGCAGTGCAGCTTGGGCTTCTTCCTTTAGAACCCTGGGCTCCTGATCATATGCCGCCTCTTGACATGGCTGAACATGAGCCAGTTCTTTTTGGTATAATGGCTCTGTGTATTCCTTCCATCTTCTTTTGATGCTTCCTGCGTTGTATAATGTTTTTCCCATAGAATACTTCCCTATTGCAATTCGAGGCTTGAATTTTTTCTTCCGTTCTTTCAGCTTGAGGAATGCAGTGTGTTCTTCTCTTTTGGTTTTCTATCTCCAGCTCTTTGCACATGTCATTACAATACTTTGTCTTCTTGAGCTGCCCTTTGAAATCTTCTGGTCAGTTCTTTTATTTCATCATTTCTTCCTTTGCTTTAGCTGTTTGATGCTCAAAAGCAAGTTTCAGAGTCTCTTCTGACATCCATTTTGGTCTTTTCTTTCTCTCCTGTCTTTTTAATGACCTCTTGCTTTCTTCATGTATGATGTCCTTAATGTCATTCCACAGCTCGTCTGGTCTACGGTCATTAGTGTTCAATGTGTCAAATCTACTCTTAAGATGGTCTCTAAATTCAGGTGGGATATACTCAAGGTCATATTTTGGCTCTCGTGGACTTGTTCCTATTTTCTTCAGTTTCACCTTGAACTTGCATGTGAGCAATTGATGGTCTGTTCCACAGTCATCCCCTGGCCTTCTTCTGAGTGATGATATTGAGCTTTTCCATCTTCTCTTTCCACAGATGTAGTTGATTTGATTCCTGTGTATTCCATCTGGCGAGGTCCATGTGTATAGTGGCTGTTTATGTTGGTGAAAAAAGGTATTTGCAATGAAGAAGTTGTTGGTCTTGTGAAATTTTATCATGCAATCTCCAGTATCATTTCTATCACCAAGGCCATACTTTCCAAATACCAATCCTTCTTCTTTGTTTCCAACTTTGGCATTCCAATCACCAGTAATTATCAATGCACCCTGACTGCATCTTTGATCAATTTCAGACTGCAGAAACTGGTAAAAACCTTTAACTTCTTCATCTTTGGCCTTAGTGGTTGCTGGGTAAATTTGAATAATAGTTGTATTAACTGGTCTTCCTTGTAGACATATGGATATGATCCTATTACTGAAAGCGTTGTACTGATAGACCTTGAAATGTTCTTTTTGATGATGAATGCAATGCCATTCCTCTTCAAGTTGTCATTCTCAGTACAGCAGACCATATGATTGTCTGATTCAAAATGGGCCACTACTAGTCCATTTCAGCTCACTAATGCCTAGGATATTGATGTTTATGCATTCCATTTCATTTTTGACAATTTTCCTACATTCATACTTCATACATTTCAGGTTCCAATTATTAATGGATGTTTGCAGCTCTTTCTTCTCATTTTGAGTCATGCCACATCAGCAAATGAAGGTCCTGAAAGCTTTACTCCATCCACGTCATTAAGGTCTACTCTACTTTGAGGAGGCAGCTCTTCCCCAGTCATCTTTTGAGTGCCTTCCAACCTGGGAGGCTCATCTTCCAGCACTATATCAGACAATGTTCCGCTGCTATTCATAAGGTTTTCAGTGGCTAATTCTTTTCAGAAATAGAATGCCAGGTTCTTCTTCCTAGTCTGTCTTAGTCTGGAAGCTCAGCTGAAACCTGTCCTCCAAGGTGAACCTGCTGGTATCTGAATACCAGTGACATAGTTTCCAGCATCACAGCAACATGCAAGCCCCCACAGTACAACAAAGTGACAGACACGTGGTAATTTCTCTTTTATGCGCCTGTCTAATATTTGGATGAAGGGTGAACCTCAGGAGTGACTTCATTACTGAACTAAAAGGGTGCCCGGAAGGGTTTCTTCAGTTTCTGTTGGGACAGTAAGTCTGGTCTTTTTTGTCAGTTGGAATTTTGTTCTGCATTTGTCTTCAGCTCTGTCTAGAACCCTGTCAGAGCAGTCAGTGGTTGTAGCCAGGCACCCTCTAGCTGTATTGGACTCAGTCTGGTGGAGGCTGTGGTAGCTGCGGTCCATTAGTCCTTCGGACTAATCTTTTCCTTGCGTCTTTGGTTTTCTTCACTCTCCTTTGCCCCAAACAGGTATTGTACAATTTTTTTTAACATAATTGTGATCAACACAAAATTGTACATTTTGACACACACACACACACACACGTATACATGGAGCCCTGGTAGAGCTTGGTTGCTAACTAAAAGGTTGGCAGTTTGAATCCACCATCCATTCCTTGGAAACCCCATAGGGCAGTTTGACTCTGTCCTACAGGGTCGCTGTGAACCAGAACTGACTTGATGGCAATGTGTTGGGGTTTTTTTGGGGGGGTATATATATATACACACACACATATATATACACTGTATTTTTACACAAATAACTCGTGCCTTCTACTTTTATTTGCCTACCATGCTCTCTCCTGTGAAGTGTTTTCATAAGTACCTCTATATCAATTGTTTTTTTTTTACATGTTGCTGTAAAAAACAGTTGCATAGTGGTCTTACAGAAATACTTCTTGTGGGGAGGGCACAGTTGGCAAACGAACATAGAAGGTATGCATCATTTGTGTAAAAATACAGTATGTATATCTAGAGGACCCTGGTAGGTCAGTGGTTAAGGTCTTGACTGCTAACCAAAAGGTCGGCCATTCAAACCCACTTTAGGAGAAAGATATGGCAGTCTGCTTCAGTAAAGATTTACAGCCTTGGAAACCCCATGGGGCAGTTCTACCCTGTTCTATAGGGTCACTGTGAGTTGGAATCAACTTGATGGCTATGGGTTTGGTTTTTTGGTATAAATATATATATATATACACACACACACATACATACATATATATAAAATCATTTTAACCCATGGCAATGCCATGTGTTTCAGAGTAGAACCATACTCCACAGGGTTTTCATGGTTGTGACCTTTTGGAAGATGGCGAGGCCTTTCTTCTAAGGCACCTCTGGGTGGCTTTGAACCATCAACCTTTTGGTTAGTAAGCAAGCACTTAACTGTGCCATCCAGGGACACACATACACATGTACATACACACACATACATTCTCGCTAACTAATACGTGCATATTACTGAAAACGCCTATAAATATAGACCAAATTACAAAGAAGAAAAGACTGGCATTTGAGAATCCCACATGAAGAAATAACCATAATTTACATTTTAGTGTGTTTTCATAAAGACTTTTGAAATTATTCGGTTGCAGACTCTTGTACCATGTGTCTTGAGTTTTAATCACAGATGTCAAAGGGTCATCCATAGAATTTAGTTGGCAGATTTTATGCAAAGTTTTTGGTGACATATTTTCCACCTGGTGGTTTATTTAATGAAAACATGATTCAGCCCATACTGATAGATTTTAAAGATAGAGAAAATCATTAATGATATTCTTTGGCCATTATGTCCTTCTGTGCACTTCTGCTTTTGAGAAATGGAGAAAAGGGAAAAAAATAAGATTTTTAGCTTGATAATTATCCCAGTTCAGTGTCCCTGCCATATGAATTTGCTTAGCAAAGTAGGAATAGAACAGATACAGTTAGTGTTTTAGTTTTTTTTTTTTTTTTTTAAATCAAATTGCCGAGAGATGATCTCTGAACTTTCAGGCTAAAAATGTGTCTTTTCCTGGCATCAGGGGGGAAAAAAAAACCCTAAATAAAAGCAAAATAGAATCTGTAAGAAAACAGAAGAATATATGGGAAAATATGTAGGGCTGGACTTTGATCTCTGGGTGGAAAAGCTACTTGATAGCCTATTGTTCAATTGTTTCTCTTGGTTTAGAGTCCAATTTCAGGTAAGAAAGGTCCATCACTCTTTTATACAAAGACTTCTCCATTCTTTACTTCTTAATTTTGGTTTGTCTTTACTGGTTGGAGAACATCTTCAAGTGATTTGTTTTAAGATTGGCCCAGAAATGGTAGCTATGTGTTTTTCAGAAGCCTTTCATTATGTATAAATATTATCTTTTCTTTTTCAACTGGTCTCATATGAAGACAGAAATGTGGCTGGGTATTACATACCAGGGGAAAACTCCTTTCCCACAACACTCTGTAGATCTTGCTTCACTGCTAAGGGCAGAGAAATCTGAAACCAACCTTCAGGAGAGTTCTTTGGGTGAAGAGACTGATGATTTTGGTGTGGGTGGGCATCACTCGCTTCTAAAAGACAGCACCCATGCAATAGAAGGGCAGATGTCCTGGTCTCTATTTTGTATAGATCTGGTGTTTCTAAAATGGGCATGGGAGTGTGGTAGGAGTAGCGCATGGGTAGGAAATGACTTTTTCTATTTGCTTTTAGGCAGGCCACTTGCCCTGTTTTTCCCAACATAGCCAAGGTGCTCCCTCTGTTCTGATGTTTCAATTCTCATGATCTTAAAGCTCATGGAAATTCCTCTGGCCTCCTGGCAGTAGGTTGATTTTTGTTGGTCCTCATTTTTAGTGCTATTATTAGGTTCATCTTTTTCTGGGCTCTTATAGGTGTTTATAGGTATTATAGGCTCCTTGGAAACTCTGGGTTTTTATAGGTATTTAGTGAGAAGAAGGGTCAGGAGTGGCTAGCCAGGTGCTATTTTAAACTAGAAGTCTAGCTATGAAATTTCACAAGGCTTAATCCACTTTGAAGTTATCCCTGAAGTTTTCACAGGGAAGGTGTTATGGATTGAATTGTGTTCCTCAAAAATGTGTGCCAGCTTAGCTGGGTCGAGGTTCCCAGTGTTGTGTGTCCTCCATTTTGTGATCTAATGTAGTTTTCCTGTGTGCTGTAAATCCTAATCTCTGCCTGTGGTTAATGAGGCAAGTTTGGGCTATGTTAAGGAGGATTAAGTGGGATGCAACATCCTTACTCAGGTCACAGCCCTGATCTGATGTAAGGGGAGTTTTCCTGGGGTGTGGCCTGCATCACCTTTTATCTTACAAGAGATAAAAGGAGAGAACAGAAAGAGAGAGGGATCTCATAACACCAAGAAAAGAGCACTGGGAGTGGAGTGAGTTCTTTAGATCCAGGGTCCCTGCACTGACAACTTCTAGACTAGGGGAAGATTGAGGACAAGGACCTTCCCCCAGAACTGACAGAGAGAGAAAGCCTTCCCTTGGAGCTGGTACCCTAATTTTGGACTTCTAGCCTCCTAGACTGTGAAAGAATAAATTTCTGTTCGTTAAAACCTTCCACTTGTGGTATTTCTGTTACAGCAGCACTAGATACCTGAGACAGAAGGTTATTCAGGGCTATAAAGGGAGGAATGACTCTGAACCATGCAGGAGTAGAGGTAAGCACAGAAGGTGCCTGTTGCTAGGTGAGAAGGAGCCCTGTGGCAGCCATGAAGGTGCCCGGCTCAGATTTCCCTTCAGGAAAGAACCTGCCCTGAGGAGTGCAGTCAGGAGACAGCCACAAACTGCGGCACCTTCAGGACCCACTGTAACATTTGGACAAAAGGTGCATTTTCTGTTGTGTAGCCTTCTCTTTCCTCAGATGGCCTGTTGGGCGGAAACATGAGCAAGACCTCAGCTGATAGAATGATCTTCTCTCTGCCTTCATCCTCAGACAGAAGATGCTTCTATGGTGGTAATTGGGTTCAGCACACAGACCAAGTCAGTGCAAGACCATTAAATCCATGAGGGAAAGGGTATTTGTGTCAGTTCAGGTCCTTTGGGAAGCAGATGTAAAGGATGGAATTAGAAGTGCAAGAATTTTATTGGAGAAAATGCCTGAGATAGAGGAGAGGGAGCAGGAGGAGTTAGGGAAGGTCTCCAGACCACAATGCTGGCCTGACACCTGTGAAATAAGATTGGGAAGGAAGGAGAGTTAGGTAGAAAGAGACTTGGACTGTGGTGCAGCCTGGAGAAAGTCTAGTCCAGGTCAATGGAGGCTCTGGTGTAAACATCGCCTGTACAGGACTCACATACTGGCCAGAAATTGGCATGTTGGGCAGCTGGAACCCTTGCAGTGTCCAGCGGCTAGAGCTGCCTGGGGAGAGTGCAGCTTTGGTCCAAATGCTACAGTGAATCCTGAAGGTGCTGTAGTTTGCGGCTGTCTCCTAACTGCACTCCTCAAGGCAGGTTCTTTCCTGAAGGGAAGTCTGAGCAGGGTACCTACATGGCTGTCACAGGGCTCCTTCTCATGCTCCCCAAGATGGCTCAGGAATGTGGCCTATCCTGGCCTGGATATGATGCACAAAAAAGTTTATTTCCTGTGACTTGGTGAAACCTGATCAGATCCATTCATAGGAGACCCAGCAGCTGCTCTTTGGTGGAGTTGAGTAGGCAACCTCTAGGGACAATGACATCCAGCTTAAAGGTAATCTGATATTTATGCTTAGGTGGGTTCCCAGAGCAGCCCAGCTTTTCCACCAATAATATATATATATTTTTTAATATTTTTGGTGAAAATATACACAGCAAAAGGTATACAATTTCAACAGTTTTTACATGTGCAATTCAGTGACATTGATTACGTTCTTCAAGTTATGCAACCATTCTTGCTACACTTTTCCAAATTATTACACCACTCTCGGCATAAGCTTACTGCCCCCTAAGTATCTCATCTAAGCTTTCAAGTTGCTGCTGTTAATTTGATCTCACATAGGTAATTTCTGAAAGAGTACAATGCTCAAGGCAGACATGCTTTACCAATTAAGCTAAACTGTTGTTTGGTTCAAAGAAGACTTCAGGGGATAGTTTTAGTTCGAAGCTTAATGTTTAAAGATTATCTCAGGGCAATAGTTTTGGGGATTCATCTGGCTTCACTGGTTTCATAAAGTCTGGATTTTATTGAGAATTTTAAATTCTGTTCTTCATTTCCCATTTTTTGATCAGGATTCTCCTGTAGAATCCTGATCAAAATGTTTAGTAATGGATATCAGGCACCATCTAATTCTGCTGGTCTCATGGCATAGGAGTCAGTTGTTCATGGAGGCAACCAAACATGCATTCTATTTCCTTTTCTGATTCCTAACTCTCTTTCTTCCTTTGCTACACCATCCAGTGACAATTATTGAACAGCTACAATGAGGCAAGTCTTATACAAATTGCATATGATATACAGAGAACAAGATGAAGCTTCTGTGTTCAGTTTGCTTATTGTCTAACTCCATCGCTGCCGAGTCGATTCCAATTCATGGTGACCCTATAGGACAGAGTAGAACTGCTCCACAGAGTATCCAAGGAGCACCTGGTAGATTTGAACTGTTGACCTTTTGGTTAGCAGCTGTAGCACTTAACCACTACACCACCAGAGTTTCCAGCCTGTAGTCTAGTCGGGGAGAAATAATATTAAAACTAATAATGATGATAAGTACAACTAGCACTTGTGAACAGCATCAGGTATCAAGTATGAAGGGGGAGTGTAAAGAGGAGAGATAGTCCCCCATACAAACTTTATCTATTTCCTACTTGAAAATGAAATAAGAAAAGCAGGAACATTGGAGGCTTGGAAAGTCCTGGAGGAGAGTAATCCAGGACCCAGACTCTGGTTTATTCTACTGATGTCAATGAGTATGGAAGTTGGGGAAGAGGGCATCATGACGGGCAGAGGGAGTAGAGGTGACGGGGTGACTGGACCTCTCTCCACTCCATCTTGAATGGAATGCTATAGAAAGGAATGAGACCATAGAGATATTTCTGCAACACATCAGATCTCCTCCACCCAGCTCTTGGCTTTCTCTAACATGGAGCCATTCAGTCTCCCTTTCTTCCACCCTCTAACAAGAATGGTCAGAGCTGCCAGCCAGAGACCATTTCTCCAGTGCCTTTTCAGGGAACCTTCACCTTCTAAAATGACCTACCCCTCCCTTACCTGCCTATTGGTCTGTACTTTCAACAAATAACCTGTTGCCGTCAAGTTGATTCTGACTCAGAGCAACCCTATAGGACAGAGTAGAACTGCCCCATCGGGTTTCCAAGGAGCAGCTGGTGGGTTCAAACTACTGAACTTTTGGCTAGCAGCTGAGCTCTTAATCACTGTGCAACCAGGGCTTCTTTTAGAAACAGCTCTGCCATGTCTAGACCAGGCTGTCAGCAGATTCTAGTTCATATTTGTCAATCTTTCCTTCCTCCTACCACTGCCCCCTTGACTTCTTTTTTACAGCATCAGAAAAAAAAAAAAATTTACAACACTCCTGCAAGAAACCAAAAGAGACCTACATAAGTGGAAAACATACCTTACTCATGGATAGGAAGACTTAACATTATAAAAATGTCTAGTCTATCAAAAGCGATCTACACATTTAATGCAATTCCGATCCAAATTCCAATGACATTCTTTAATGAGATGGAGAAACAAATCACCAACTTCATATGGAAGGGAAAGAGGCCCCGGAGAAGTAGAGCATTACTGAAAAAAAAAAGAGCAAAATGGGAGCCCTTACTCTACCTGATTTTAGAACTTATTGTACTGCCACAGTAGTCAAAACAGCCTGGTACTGGTACAACAACAGATACATAGACCAATGGAACAGAATTGAGAATCCAGGCATAAATCCACCCACATATGAGCAGTTGATATTTGACAAAGGCCCCAAAAGAGTTAAATGGGGAAAAGACAGTCTTTTTAACAAATGGTGCTGGCATAACTGGATATCCAGCTGCAAAAAAATGAAACAAGACCCATACCTCACTCCATGCACAAAAATGGACTCAAAGTGGATCAAAGACCTAAATATAAAATCTAAAACGATAAAGATCATGGAAGAAAAAGTAGGGACATTAGGAGCCCTAATACATGGCATAAACAGTATACAAAACATTACTAACAATGCAGAAGAAAAACTAGATAACTGGGAGCTCATAAAAATCAAACACCTATGCTCATCCAAAGACTTCACCAAAAGAGTAAAAACATTACTTACAGACTGGGAAAAAGTTTTTAGCTATGACATTTCTGATCAGCACCTGATCTCTAAAATCTACATGATACTGCAAAAACTCAACTGCAAAAACTCAGCTGCAAAAAGACAAATAACCCAATTAAAAAATGGGCAAAGGATAAGAACAGACACTTCACTAAAGAGGACATTCAGGTAGCTAACAGATACATGAGAAAATGTTTATGATCATTAGCCATAGAGAAATGCAGATCAAAACTACAATGAGATTCCATCTCGCTCCAACAAGGCTGGCATTAATTCAAGAAACACAAAATAATAAATGTTGGAGAGGCTGTGGAGAGATTGGAACACTTATACACTGCTGGTGGGAATGTCAAATGGTACAACCACTTTGGAAATTGATTTGGCGCTTCCTTAAAAAGCTGGAAATAGAGCTACCATAGGATCCAGCAATCCCACTCCTTGGAATATATCCTAGAGAAATAAGAGCCTTTACACAAACAGATATATGCACACCGATGTTCACTGCAGCACTGTTTACAATAGCAAAAAGATGGAAGCAACCAAGGTGTCCATCAATAGATAAATGGAGAAATAAATTATGGTATATTCATACAATGGACTATTACGCATCGATAAAGAACAGTGAGGAATCTGTAAAACGTTTCATAACATGGAGGAATCTGGAAGGCTTTATGCTGAGTGAAATTATTCAGTTGCAAAAGGACAAATATTGTCTGAGACCACTATTATAAGAACTCGAGAAATAGTTTAAACAGAGAAGAAAATATTCTTTGGTGGTTAGGAGATGGGGGAGGGAGGGAGGGTGGGAGAGGGATATTCACTAATTAGATAGTAGACAAGAACTACTTTAGGTGACAGGAAAGACAACACACAATACAGACGAGGTCAGCACAACTGGACTAAACAAAAAGCAAAGAAGTTTCCAGAATAAACTGAATGCTTCGAAGGCCAGTGTAGCAGGGGCGGGGGTTTGGGGACCATGGTTTCAGGGGACATCTAAGTCAATTGGCATAATAAAATCTATCCAGAAAACATTCTGCATCCCACTTTGAAGAGTGGCGTCTCGGGTCTTAAACGCTAGCAAGCGGCCATCTAAGGTGCATCAATTGGTCTCAACCCACCTGGATCAAAGGAGAATGAAGAACACCAAGGACACAAGGTAATCACGAGCCCAAGAGACAGAAACGGCCACATAAACCAGAGTCAACATCAGTCTGAGACCATAAGAGCTAGATGGTGCCTGGCTACAACTGATGACTGATCTGACAGGGAATGCAACAGAGAACCCCTGAGGGAGCCGGAGAGCAGGGGGATGCAGACCCCAAATTCTCGTAAAAAGACCAGACTTAATGGTCTGACTGAGACTAGAAGGGCCCTGGTAGTCATGGCCCCCAGACCTTCTGTTGCCCCAGGACAAGAACCATTTCCGAAACCAACTCTTCAGACAGGGATTGGACTGGACAATGGGTTGGAGAGGGATGCTGGTGAGTAGTGAGCTTCTTGGATCTGGTGGACACTTGAGACTATGTTGGCATCTCCTGCCTGGAGGGGAGATGAGAGGGTGGAGGGGGTTGGAAGCTGGGGAAATGGACAGGAAAAGAGAGAGTGGAGGGAGGGAGCTGGCTGCCTCATTAGGGGGAGAGCAATTGGGAGTATATAGCAAGGTGTGTATAAGTTTTTGTGTGAGAGACTGACTTGATTTGTAAACTTCCACTTAAAGCACAATAAGAATAAAAAAAAAAATTACAGAAGGGAAACCAACTCTGATGAGCAACACCAATATAATTTGTTGCCTTTGTTCTTGTGCTGAGAACCTCAGCAGGGGCTGGAGCAGTGAGGATACCCCTCCAAACCTCACCCGGTGGAGTCTTCAGCGTCTCTCCTCCCTCTTGGGCCCTGTCCTGGAGCTTTACCTCAGAGGAAACCATTATTATTGCCACACACTGACCAGGTCCGCTGGGGCCTAGAGCTTAGAGTAGGTGGGACTTTGAGAGTCTGTGACAGCCAGAAAAACATGATATTCCCTCGGAAAGTGAGAATGGGAGAGACCTGGTGAAAATAGAGAGATAGAGGAGAGGATATCAGAAAAATCAACAGTGAGGAAAACCAAAGGCCCTGTATGGATTATGGAGTGATGATATTTGTGTGGAACCTTTCAAGGTGGACAGTGCGGTGCCGGGGGGATAGGAAGGGGGCACCTCAGCTGAAGGAATAGACAGGCAACCTGACACAGGGCGAAAGGACGCGGGACACTCAGAATCTAATTCTCCGTCTGTCTTGGCCTTAAAATTAACCTGGGTACGGCCACGGAAAGTGAAACACCTAGAAAGGTTGGGCTGGGACTGGCTGAGTCTTTGTCACAGCCCATGGGGCAACACAACAACACGGAAGTCTGCCTTGTCTTAGACTAGGGACCAGCACAACAAGGCCCGTACTTGTCAGCAGAGGGCGCGCTGTCCTAACAGACGGATCTTAGTCTGAAACACCGCCTGGATTAGACTTCTGTGAGATCTGGGCAATTTATTTCCCTTCTCCGGACTTCCTTGTCTTCATCTCTAAGATGGACATGGTGACCGGACCACCATCACAGGGTTACTGTGAGGGTTAAATGAATTAGTAAAAAGTGCTTCGAACACTGCCTGACACATAGTAAAAAGCGCTCTTTAAATGCTGGCTATTATCCTCGTTCTCATGGAGCTTACACTCGAGTGAGTCTATAAACAAGTATTTATTGAGCACCCTGTTAAATTCCAGGAACTCTACCAGGTGCTGGAGATGATGTGAAGACAGTCATGACAGTATCTGCATGCAGGTTACAGTTAAGATAGTAAAACAAAGACAATCGAAAGCATTCTCATTGCTAGGAAGAAGTAGGGGGATGGTACAGGAGCTAGTGTTCCCACCAAGCTATGTGACCTTAGGCAAGTCGCTCCATCTCTCTGGATCTTAGTTTCTTTATCTGGGGAGGGAAGGGATCAGACTTGATCAGGAGGACCCTTGATGGTGGTATTGCAAGCTGGTAGCCATCATGATAATAGCACCGTCAGATTCATCTGGTGGTTCAAAGGGTCTATTATGGGGAGATTCTACTACCTCAGAGCCCACTATACATCCTTCTTGTCGCCTCCCTGCACATAGCAACATACCCTTTAGCCTCTTGAGATGCTTTGAAGGTAACCATTGTCATTTTACCTACAAAGGTGGGAACCCTTGATCAAGTTGATCTCTTAAGATTGCATCCAGCTTCGATATTCAGATTCCATGAACGCGTCTCCCCTTTGGACCTGCTAGTAGGTTTGGAATCCCACTGTTACTTCTCTATCGAAATCCGCTCGAAACTTGCATGGGGTATTAGCTCTTGTAGGTAACTTCAGTTGAGCAGATGGGTGTTGCTAGGTCTTGTAACCACAGGAGCTCTTGACAGCGACGGGTACTGGAGAAGGATAATATCATAATAGAAGACCTCTGGGTCCTGGCTGTCAGAGCCTGGCTGAGCGTGACACTAGCTCTGTTCGTTAGTCTGTTTCTGAATGACAGGTGAATGGCAGTTGTGCACAGAAAGACTTGAATGGGCACTGGCAGCCCTGGCTGCTGTTTTCAGCATGTCTGGTTGATCTGACCCTTGGCTGACTTGCAAATCGTGCTCTCTGAATGGTCCTCATGAAGCAGCATGAAGCTCAGCAATAAAATTTGTTGGGAAAAAAAGTAGAGTAGAAAGATGGCCTTGCTGCATCCTGGCAGCTACAGAAAAGGTACCTAGGATCTCCCTTTTGCTCATGAAGGGTGCACGTGAACTTCTGTTAATTGTCTCTTACCAGGTTGTTAAAGCCCTGGTGGCACAGTGGTTAAAAGCTAGTCTGCTGTCTTAGTCATCTAGTGCTGCCGCAACAGAAATACCACAAGTGGATGGCTTTAACAAAGAGAAATTTATTTTCTCACAGTCTAGTAGGTTAAAGTCTAAATTCAGGGTGTCAGCTCCAGGGGAGGCTTTCTCTCTCTGTTGGCTCTGGAGGAAGATTCCTTGTCCTCAAACTTCCCCTCGTTGAGGAGCTTCTCAGGCACAGGGACCCTGTGTCTAAAGGACGCGTTCTGCTCCTGGTGCTGCTTTCTTGGTGGTATGAGGTCCTCAACTTTCTGCTTAGTGCCCTTTCCTTTTATCTCTTGAGAGATAAAAGGTGGTACAGGCCATACCCCAGGGAAACTCCCTTTACCTTGGATCAGGGAGGTGACCTGTGTAAGGTTGGTGTTACAATCCCACCCTAATCCTCTGAACATAAAATTACAATCACAAAATTGAGGACAACCACGTATGGCCTAGCCACATATTTTGGGGGGATACAATTCAATCCATGACAGCTGCTAACCAAAAGGCAGGCAGTTCAAATGCATGAGGCACTCCTTGGAAACCCTGTGGAGTAGTTCTACTTTGTCCTATAGGGTCACTGTCTTAGTTATATAGTGCTGCTGTAACAGAGATACTGCAAAGGGATGGCTTTAGCAAACAGAAATTTGTTCTTTCACAGTTTAGGAGGCTAGAAGTCTGGGTCCAGGGAGTTAACTCCATGGGAAGCTTTCTCTCTCTGTCGGCTCTGGGGGAAGGTCTTTGTCATCAATCTTTCCCTGGTCTAGGAGCTTCTCGATGCAGGGAATCTGGGTCCAAATAAAGTGCTCTGCTCCTGGCTCTTCTTGCTTGGCAGTAATGAGGTCCCTCTTCTCTCTGCTGGATTCTCTTTTATATCTCAATAGATTGATCCAAAGATCAACCTAATCCTGTAGATTGAGTCCTGCCTCATTAACATAACTGCCTCTAACTTGCCTCATTAATATCATAAACCAAAAAACAAAAAACCCAGTGCTGTCGAGTCGATTCCGACTCATAGCGACCCTAAAGGACAGAGTAGAACTGCCCCATAGAGTTTCCAAGGAGCGCGTGGTGGATTCGAACTGCCGACCCTTTGGTTAGCAGCCATAACACTTAACCACTACGCCACCAGGGTTTCCCCATTAATATCATAGAGGTTAGGATTTACAACACATAGAATAATCACATCAGATCACAAAATGGTGGACAACCACACAATACTGGGAATCATGGCCTAGCTAAGTTGACATACATTTCTGGGGGACACAATTTAATCCATAATAGTCGCTATGAGTCGAAATCGACTGGACAGCAATGGGTTTGGTTTTTTGGACTTGCCACTTACTGAAATTTTATGTATTCTTCCCAGTTTTAAGGCAACTTTGGGGAGGCCGTAAAGAGCAGTGGTCACCAGTGAAGGAAACAGACCTGAATGTGAACCCAAGCCCCATCATCACTGATTGTGAGCCTTTGAGCAAGTTACTTGTATTTTACTTTATAAAGCAGAGAGAAGATTATCTTCCTTGTATGGGTTGTTACAGGGTTGTTCTGAGGATTAAATGGGATAATGCTTGTAAAGTTGCTCAGTTCAGTCTTGGGCACACAGCACCTAAGAGGGCTATTCTTAGTCATTTTATGGAACCTCGAGAAAATTTAGCATGATTATTCTCCTATTGGAGTCCCTGGGCGGTGCAAAGGATTAACATGCTCAGCTGCTAACCCAAAGGTTGGAGGTTCAAATCTACCCAGAGACACGTAAGAAGAAGGACCTGATGATCTATTTACTTCTGAAAAATCAGCCATTGAAAACCCTGTGGAGCACAATTCTACTGTGACGCACTTGTGTCACCATGAGTCAGAATCGACACAACAGCAACTGTTTGGTTATCCTTCTGTTACAGCGCTGGGTTCATTTCTTCAAAGAGATTTTTACCTATATGTGTCTCACACTAGATTTCTGAAATTCTGCAGAGAGAAAGACGACGTCTTAATCATCTTTCTCCCACTATGTCTTATGCCAAACATATTGTATAATAGAAACTCAATAATTTCTCTAAGGGGTTTGCAATAGACGAGTCAATTCTGAATATCCCATTGGCACTGAAAACATTGCTTTCTCTTTGGATATGTATATATTCAGATTCAGCTATACTTTGCTTGCAAAGTAATGAGGAAAAGGATCCGTTTAAGAATACTTTTTTTTTCCCCCTCCTTTTGCGTGGGAAGAGGACAGGTCTGTTGAGAGGGCAGCTCCAACATCTAAGAACAGCAGCCACTGATAGTTATGGTCAACCTGAGTCTAAAGGGCAGCTGATCTAATATGACCTTTATAAACACTGATAAACCAAATGTCCCTGCAAGACAGATTTCCTCTACTCAGTATTTGGTTGCTTCGTTTTAGCATCCAGGGTTAGGGAAGGGAGAGAGAAGGACAGCAAGAGAGAAGTATTGATTGATTTTTAGATTGATCTTTTCCTTGCCTGGCTCACTGAAACCTATTCTGTGAGAGTGTAAATTCTTAACCTGAAGGAGGTCCACAAGGAGATCGAGGGGAATGGGTTCGCTATCTTATCACTTGGAAGGCAGAGTTTCAATCATTCCCCACCCCAAACACACATAGTGGTCTTTTCCATGCAGAGTGGGAGTGTTCATGTTTAGGTGGGTGAGCCAAGGGTGGAGGTTCTTGTCACGTGATCCTAGGGACCGTGCTCAACAATTCAGTGGGGCTCGACAGCCCAGACGTGCCTCCATTCCTGTGGGGCTCAGAGCTCTTGGGCTCTGAGGTATCAGGGACCACAGATGAACTCTGGTCTCCTGAGAGAGCCTCGGTCTCCACGCTGGTGGGAACACTTTCCTAGGAATGACAGTGGTATAGGATAGAGAAGAATGGCAAGAGTCTAGATTAAGGAGATGTGATAAATGCTGTGATAAATGTGATAACTGCTGTCCTAACTGATTGGCAACAAGGAAAAAGGGAGAATAAAAATGACTCAGAAACAACAGCTGGGGCAAGTGAGAGAATGTTGAAATCCGTATCAGAAATAGGACATTCAGGAAAGGAAATAAATCTGTGGAAGAAGAGGGTTTTGATTTTAGACGGGTTGAGTTGAGGTGACTGTGGACTGCCTAAGTTGAAATTCTAGGAGTAGAAAAGTCCCTTAAACCTGGAATTCATGAGAGATGTTAAGAGATGCAGATTTTTAAGTTATTTGCATAGAAGTCATAGCTAAAGCTGTGATAGTAATGGGATTCTTGAATAGAAAGGGTAATGGAAAGAGTAAGGTCCTATGAAACAATCAAAGCTAAGGGACAAAGGAGTTAATGAAGAAAGAACAAACATGTGGTCAGAGTGAGATGCTGCAGAGAGGGGAAAGGAGAATGAGGATCCATATGGCACTGTTATAGTTAGACATTCTTGTTGTTGTTGTGTGCCATTGAGTTGATTCCAACTCATAGTGACTCAACAGGACAGAGTATGCTATAATATTTATGCTGTAACATACTCTATAGGACAGAGTATGTCTTTCCTCCCATGGAGCAGCTTGTGGGTTCCAACAGCAGGCCTTTTGGTTAACAGCAGACTGCTTAACCATAGTGTCACCAGGGATCCTTAGGTGGCCATAAGTAAGCTTTATAGTGACCAAAGAAGAAACCAGATATGATTTACCCATCACTCTTGCTCTGGTGTCCAAAGAAAATCAGAATATCAGCAGCAGAGAGGTCAGTCATAATGAAACAGCACATCACAGCATCCACTACATAAAATAGGAGTCAATTTTGAACATATTTCTATGAAGGAGGCCAAAACCCCTACCTCTTCATTTAGGAATATGTATCCTCCAGATGCAGGAGCTCACTTTGGGAACTCAGATTCCCCCAGAAAGGTTAGGATGGGTGACTCAGAAAAGAAACATCATTGGGGACATGCCTGGGACTTATTGCATAGATATGAGGGATCATACTGGAGAATGTTGACCCTGATTTGAAGGATACCACTGAAGACTACAAATCCTTCTTTCTTCTCATGTTACCAGACAGATATTTCTCAAGTCTGGTAGCTTGCATAACACCTCTCTCTGCTCTAGCCTTTACTGGTCTTTCTTGTCTGTGTTGTTCCAGGTTTGTGAGCTATGGCTTCTAGTTGTTTTTTTGGCTGTGTCAGAAAAGATCATTCCTTGCATCCAATCTACTTTCCCAACAGCCTCTGTGGCCAGCTGATGGGCATCCCATAATTACCTAGTAAACACTTGGTAGTTTTCCTGACCGGGAGGAGCAAGAATACAGAGTGGAGACATTGTAAATCTTGAAATTATTGGAAAATCTTGACAACTGATACAGTTTTGTGCACCAATGAGAAATAGAGGGGACCAGTATGGCTGCCAGATGGCTGCAAGCAGAGCCCAGTTTTCAGGAACAAGACAGAAAAGAAAGGACAAAGTTCTGGCCCCTCTGACACTCACCGTTTACATGAATCTGGAATTTATTACTCCCTTTTCAGACTCTGTGGTCTTTATATTTTCTCCCTAATACCAGTACATCCAGAGACTTTTCTTTTTATTCCCAGAATGCGAAGCTCTTGGGGCTTGCTTTAGCCTCACCCCAGGGCTCTGCCATTTCTGAAGAAGCTCAAGTGAACCTGGGTCTTTCATATTTGGAAGGATCTGGCTCCTGAACTCTCCTCCATGGGGTACTGATTAAGACCTGGCTTTCAAAATAGAAGGTGAGATAAGCTCTAGAGAAGATCTAAACATATTTCCCAGGGCAATGAGGCTCAGCTTACTGGTGACAAGCTTGTAGTGTCCTCAGCACTAGAACACGGACCACACAGGCTATGGGGCAATGACATCACTCCCATCTCCCTATAGGGAAGATCAGCTTGAGAAAGCTCTATTCAAAGAGCTCTCTTCGGACAGGGACCCTTCTGCCTTTCTTCTACAAACCTGTCCACCCCTCCCCAACCCATCCCAATCAAGACAGTTAAACCAGAAACCCAGTGCTGTGGAGTTGATTACGACTCATAGTGACCCTATAGGACAGAGTAGAACTGCCCCATACAGTTTCCAAGGAGCACCTGGTGGTTTCGAACTGTCGACCCTTTAGTTAGCAGCCACTACGCCACCAGGGTTTCCATCAAGAGAGTTAACCTTGCACTAAACTTTGAGTCTCATTGTTTAGAAGGCGCTGAGGTTCTGAGATGCACATCAGTGGTATTTGGGCCTTGCCATTGGAGCCTCTAGTTGACTTGTCAAAGGTTGAGTTTTTATCAAAATGAGGACATGGCCTTCATTCTTTTCTTCCTTACCTAGGCATCACAGAGCTGCAGTGTCCACCTGGCTGACCTTTCTCTGTGTAGGGACAGTGGCTTTTTATGGGAGCTCTCTATTCCTATAGATAATTATACTTTTCCCTTTCTAAGTTTACTCATCATTCAGAAGTGGATGTTTTCTTAGACTTGACTCTTCTCTTTGTCTTAGGCTGAGTTCTCCACAGAAGTAAAGGCAGTGAAGTGTATATTTATAAGGAGTCCTGGTGGCACAGTGGTTAAGAGCTACAGCTGCTAACGAAAAGGTCAGAAGTTTGAATCCACCAGCTGCTCCTTGGAAATCCTATGGGGCAGTTCTACTCTGCTCTGTAGGGCTGCTATGAGTTGGAATCAACTCAATGGCACATGACAACAACAACATATATATGTATGTATGTATTTATCTCAGAGAAATGGCTCAAGTGGTTGTAGGGGCTGGCAAGTCCCAAGTCCATGGATCAAGCATCAGGCTGGAGCCTTCTCCTGACTCGAGTAGCTGCAGGGGCTGATGAACCCAAGAGCAGCAGGTCAGACTGCAGACTGCAGGCTCACAGGCTGCAAAGGCTGAGGAATCCCAAGAACAGCAGGTAAGCTGCTAGCTCAAGCCCCAATAACCAGAGGTCAGGTGATGACGAGCTAGATGCAGGATTCAGAGTGACAGACTTTCTGGAACATCCATTTATATACTGAAGGCAGGCCACACTCAGAAGAAACTCCCTTTCAACTGACTGGCTGCTCAGAGCAGATCTCATTACATCATCTAATTACATGATTATATAACAGCCAAACTACATCATCACTGAGAATCATGGCCCAGCCAAGTTGACACGCAATCGTTTTTTATTAAAATTTTTATTGTGCGTTAAGTGAAAGTTTACAAATGAAGTCAGTCTCTCATACAAAAATTTACATACACCTTGCTATATACTCCTAGTAGCTCTCCCTGTAATGAGACAGCACTCTCCCTCTCTCCACCCTTTATTTTCGTGTCCGTTCAGCCAGTTTCTAACCCCCTCTGCTTTCTTATCTCCCCTCCAGACAGGAGCTGCCCACATAGTCTCATGTGTCTACTTGATTGAAGAAGCTCACTCCTCACCAGTATCATTTTCTATCCTATAGTCAAGTCCAATCCCTATCTGAAGAGTTGGTTTTAGGAATAGTTCCTGTCTTGGGCTAACAGAAGGCCTGGGGACCATGACCTTTGGGGTCCTTCCAGTCTTAGTCAGACCATTAAGTCTGGTCTTTTTATGAGAATTTGGGGTCTATATCCCGCTGCTATCCTGCTCCCTCAGGGGTTCTCTGTTATGTTTCCTGTCAGGGCGGTCTTTGGTTATAGCCAGGCACCATCTAATTTTTCTGGTCTCAGGCTAATTCAGTCTGTGGTTTATGTGGCCCTTTCTGTCTTTTGGGCTCATCATTACCTTGTGTCCTTGGTGTTCTTCATTCTCCTTTGATCCAGGTGGGTTGATACCAATTGATGCATCTTAGATGGCCGCTTGCTAGCTTTTAAGACTCCAGACGCCACTCTCCAAAGAGAGATGCAGAATGTTTTCTTAATAGATTTTATTTGACACACAGTCTTAACCATCACACTCTTTTTTCACCTGGAGACATAGGGGGATTAATCTGTACTTTTTAGTACATCTAACTTGAATCTTATTTGGGAAGAGATTCTTTTTTCCATCATCCCTCACAGGCCTATTACATTCTCTTTGATGAAGGCGAGAGAAAGTCTTTGCATATTGTGCTGACTTTGGGCTTGTTTACTCCATTCCTCACCCTCCTCCTGCTCTGTATCACATGGGATGATAATGGAATGCTGTTCGCATGCCAAAATTTTGGCTTACTGGGTCAGATAACACTCACTTCATTATGGGCAGCTCCAGTCATATGCAACTTGGTGACCCATCATCAATCATTCAGTCTCTACTAGGGCCCAGTAGCAAGCCAGAACTGATTTTTTAAAATGAGAATTGATATCTGCAGAGGCTGATATAGCTTTCCTCCCAAACTCTAAAACTCCGTGCTGTGTTTAACCTGCAAGGGCCTTCCAAAGGCTCCATGTAGATTCCTTATCTGCCACAGACATCCCAAACACTTAAATGGAAGTCTGGGCCTCTTGAGAGCTTTCCTTTTTATGGGGTTCACTCAAAACTAGCAGTAAATAGGTTGGAGTAACATGTCCAAATGAGGTATATATATTTTGATATGCCCAAGAGTGCTCCAAGCCAAAAACCAAACTCATTGCCATCTAGTTGATTCCAACTCATAGCAACTCAATAGGACAGAGTAGAGCTGCCCTTTAGGGCTTCCAAGGCTGTAAATCTTATGGAAGCAGACTACCGTATCTTTCTCCTCCTGAGCAACTGGTGTGTTCTAACTGCTGACCTTTTCATTAGTAGCTGAGCTCTTAACCATTGCACTACCAGAGCTCCTCCCAGACCACCAAACCAAAAAAAACCAAACCCATTGCTGTCGAGTTGAATCTGACTCATAGCGACCCTACAGAACAGACTAGAACTGCCCCATAGAGTTTCCAAGGAGCACCTGGCGGATTTGAACCGCAGACCTTTCGGTTAGCAGCACATAGCTCTTAACCACTATGCCACCAGGGTTTCCCCCAGACCACTAGACCCCTAAAAATGTCACCAACGTGGGACTTACTTATCACCCCCGGCACGCATGTGTCCTACCCATGCATCTGGAGTTGCTACCTTCTGTCTAGCTGATTTAATCACCATGGTGTCATTAATATAGTGGACCAGTGTGATGACCTGTGGAATGGAGACAGTGACCAAGGTCTCTGTAAGTATAAAACAGAGGACTAGAGAATTGACATAGCTCTAAGGCAGACAGTGAAAGTGTGTTTCAAAATCCTTCTGGTGTTCTCCATCAACAGGAATGGAGGGGAAAAAAAGCACTTGCCTGATGAAAAGCTATATGACAAGTGCCAAGGGTAAATTGATCTCCTCTCTGATACCAAACCACCCTTGGAGCAGTGGTTACAACTGGAGTTACCACCTGGTTAAGTTTATAAAATCCACTATCATTCTCCAAGACACATCTGTCTTTCACACTGGCCAAATAAGTGCTTTGAATGGGGGATTTGGTAGCAATAGGCACCCCTGAGTCTCTCTAATCTATAAATTCAATAAAATCCCAATAAAGATTCCTTCTGGATTTTTTTTAAGGAACTCAATAGACTTATTTTAAAAATTTTATGAGCTATTTTAAGTTCATAAAAATTCAGATTACCTTTAATAAAGAAAAACAGAGGGGCCTTATACCACCAGATATTAACCTATAGTAGAAGGCCAGAACAATAAAAATAATATAACAGAAATAAAACATAAGCAGACCCTGTGCACATATGAAAAGTTAAAATTGACAGCACAAAATATTTCATAAGGAATGGCCTGTTTAGCATATGGTATTAGGAAGACAGAACTACTCTATAGAAAAAAGAAATTTTTATCTATACTTAAATATCAAAGTAAATGTAGGTGCTGAATGGTTTACATATTTATCTGTAAAAAATAAAACTATATAATTAAGGGAAGATAATCTTAGGAGGATATCATTGTGGCTTTGAGGCGGGAAGTGCTTAAACAAAACTCCAAAAGCACAAATTAAAAGACAAAGAAATTAATTAGTTTCATTATATAAAAATCAAAGATTTCTGCTGAACAAAGATCATACGGACCAAGTTGACAGATAACAAAGTGGGGAATGATGTTTATGACGTCTAAAACAAGAAAACGACTTGTTTGGAAAGAATGGGAACTCCTGTATATCGACAAGGAAAAGACAAGGACTCTGTTAACAAAATGAGCAAAGGACGCAAAACAATTATTTCGTAGAAGAGGAAACCCCAAAGCTAAATAGCACATGCAAAGATATTTACAGTTATTGATAATTATAAAATCAGAAATAAAAACATTTGATTGGCAACAATTAGGAAGCTGAATAATGCTAATGGTTGACTGGGATGTGGGGAAAGGGGACACTCATGTACTGTTGGGCCTGTAGAAAAGTGTAGGAATTTGGGCGAGCCCCTGGCATTACTTGTGCCATCAATCTCACCCTTGGGGCCGTATCCAGAGAAATCCTCACACTGGCCTATGACAAGACATCAAAGAGGAAGTCTGTCAGGGTTTACAGTAGCAGCAAGTCGGGGATAATCTAGGTGTCCATCACTGGGGGATTGAATAAGAAAAGCGTAGTGCAATAATATGCAGAAGTTAGGAGTAATAGACTAGATGAACACACAATAACACGGAGAGATTAAAAAAAAATAGTGCCAAGTGAAAAATAGCGCAAAACCATATGTAAATAAAACATTTAGATTCACAAAAAATAATACATATAAATGAAGTCAACACATCAAACACATTAGAATTATTGGGAGGCTGGGTGTCTTAGTTATCCATTACTGCTGTAATAGAAATACCATGAGTGGATGGCTTTAACAAAGAGAAATTTATTATCTCAGTCTAGGAGGCTAGATGTCTGAATTCAGGGTGCCAACTCCAGGGAAAGGCTTTCTGTCGCTGTCGGCTCTAGGGGAAGGCCCTTGTCATCAATCTTCCCCAATGGAGGAGCTCCTCAGGCAGAGGCCTGGGGTCCAAAGGACATGTTATTCTCCTGGCTCTTGTTTCTTGGTGGTAGGAAGTCCCCCTGTCTCTCTGCTCACTTCTCTCTTTTATATTTCAAAAGAGATTGACTCAAGATACAATCTAATC
Organism: Loxodonta africana; assembly: GCF_030014295.1. Classification (NCBI taxonomy): domain Eukaryota; kingdom Metazoa; phylum Chordata; class Mammalia; order Proboscidea; family Elephantidae; genus Loxodonta; species Loxodonta africana. The sequence continues at coordinate 190,570,034 of NC_087344.1, read as the reverse complement.
TTGTAGACTGAGTCCTGCCCCTCAGTAACAAAACTGCCTCTAATCCCACCTCCTTAACATTATAGAGGTAGGATTGACAACACATAGGAAAATCACATCAGATCACAAAATGGTGAACAACCACACAATACTGGGAATCTTGGCCTAGACAAGTTGACTCATGTTTTTGGGGGAACACAATTCAACCCATGACACTGGGAAATGGGGATTTCAACCAAAGGTAAAAAGAAAGAAATCAAGACAACCAGAGAGAAAACTGGTATGGACCAGCAAAGGGTAGCGAGGCAGGAATTGAGGAGTATAATGAACCCTGCACGTGGGGTTCAAAAATGAAGGGGAAAAACAAAACCAAACCAAAGAAACAAAAAATAAAGGCTATATTGCATAGATAAAAAGGCCAACGCACTTAACAAAATAAGAAGAATTTCAGTTTCAGTACAGAACCGAAACCCAGCTATACATTATATGCAATGGACATATCTAAAAGGAAGTCGTTCAGAAAAGTTAAAGGTAAAAGAATGGACAAAGAGATGTCAAGGCAGAAAGCACTGAATGAAAGAAACGGAGAAGGCTAAAATATATGAGAAGGCTCATGAAGCTCATAAATCTTTGGCACCGAATATCATGGCGTCAAAATAGATAACAAGGAGAAGGACGGAGAAATAAACTCAGGTGCAATGACAACAACAAATGACCCCTGTGGACTCACAGAAGCGCAAGTGAGTAAAAAATAAGGTAGCATCTGATTTGATTCATATGATTAATAAGGAATTCCTAACAGATACATATTGAACTCTGGACCCTGGTAGCAGAGAATAAACTTTCTTCCAAGTCCTCATGGAAAATCTACAAAAACTGACCATATATTAGGTCACAAAAAAGGCCTTTATGAAATTACAATGCAATACAATGAGGGTATTTCCAAAAATCCACAAAATTAGGGAAAAAATCCTATTGTCAAGTAATTAAAAATTTCCCTTTTTTAATCAACCTTGAGGCCAAAGAAGAAAATAAAATTGATACTGCAGACTTAAATCAAAACATTATATATCCAAACTTGAGATATGAGTGAAATTGTTCCCAGAAAATTTTATTAAACACTTGGAAAGAGTATCAATAAGAAAGAATGGAAATAAAGAGAAAATTATCAGGGAGCCACACCTTCAAACATATCAGGCCAGATGGTTTCACAGTGACTTTTCTCACATCTTCTAGGACAAGATGATTTTAGTAGTATTTAAGATTATTTTGAGCATAGAAGAATAAACTTTCCAAAATAATAAAAAAACCAATACAGTGTTGATATAAAAACTTTCAAAGGAAGCATAAAAACAACAGACAAATCCTTACTGTGAATATCTGTGCAAAAGCCTGAAGATATTAGGATTCAGAAGGATATTAATATACATCATAACCAAGTAGGGTTGCAAGAATAATTCATTATTGGGAAATCTGTTAATAAAGTCATCATACTAAGTTAAAGGGGAGCAAACATAACTCCAGAAAAATGTTTTAAAGATTCAACATTTACTGCTGATTATACATTAAATAAAATTCATATGAATTTTAGAAAGTAGGCAATTTCTTGATGTTATAAACATATATCTTAAAAGCCAGAATTATGGTGAAATGATGGTGAAACACAAAATAGCGTTCCTATTAAATTTGGGAACAAAACAAGATGCTTAGTATCCTCCCAGTTATTTAATATTGTTCCGGAAAGGCCAGACGATGCATTTAGAAAGAGAAAGAGGCATGAGATCTACTTATTCTAGAAGGAAGCAGACATATCTGTCGATACGATTGTACACCTAGAAAACTTAGGAGAATTAACTGAAAAAGTTGGAAATGATATGAGAATTCTGTGCAATAGTTGGGTCCAAAATCCTTGGGTGAAACCTAATATTTATACTTTGTACTAAAATAATCCTCTAGAAAATGGAATAAAAATCCCATACAATAACGTCAAGAGTATTAAAAGTCTAAAAATAAAAATTAAAAATAAATGGGTAGAGCTTAAGAAAGAAAAAAAAAATTTTTTTTTTCTTACATGAGAGATCAAAAACTACTGAGAGATCAAAACTACTGAGAGATCAAAACGAAGACAGAATTAGAAGAATGGGTGACGTCAGTTTCTTCTCATATTAACTTATGATTTCAATACAGCCCTAATTCCATTCCAATTAAAATACCAAAAATAGTTTTTGGAGCTTCACTAACCATGTAAAGAGCTAACACATAAAAGCTGGCCCATAATATGTGCTTAATAAATTATCTATTGATAGAGATATCTAGTCTGGAATATATATATATAATTTGAGTTTACTTTTTCCCATATCCAGCTAGATTCAAAATTTAGTCACTAACTTCTCAAAGAAATCATCCACTAAATATTTTTTGAGACTTAGATGTTACTCAAGTTTTGGGGGCTCACAGAATGGATATAGATATACAAATACAGATATATACATGTGTGTATATGTGTGTGTGTGTATTTTCTCTATATATGGACTCTCTGCCAGCATTGTATTGTTAAATTTAAAAAGCAGTATAAAAAGGACATGTAGTTTACAGCACAATAGATGCAAATATATATTCACTCACATATATTTATATATTCATAAAAACATTTTAGAACTATTAGAATATTAACAGCAATTACTGCTGGATGTTAGAATTTTGGCTGATTTTTATGTTCATTTTTGAATACCACTCTTTTCCTAGTGTGTTTTATATTTGTAATTTAAGAAAAATTTAAAGAAAGACATTTTTTAGAAGCTAGTTTCTTCCCTAGTCACTTAGAAATGAAATAAAATACCCACAGTTTCATTTTGGCCCATTTATATGCCCACATTTCTACCAGATGTAGGGTCCGTCTCAGTTTATCCTTTGCTTGTTCCACCTCAAGAGCAGCTACCTCTGCCCAAGTAGACAGTATCCGGGTCCTCAGGCAGTTGTGGAAGAGACTGGGAAAGTCCAGGCCTGGGCCAACATGTCAGTATGGGGGAAGAATTTCACAAGGCTTTGCTTCTTTGGGAGATAAGTTCGCCCCTAATGCAGGCAGGGTTGAGGCTTTGGCTCAGGAGACCAGGGGAATGAGGAGACGACAGGCAAAGGGGAGACGTGAAGATGATGGGACCACAGGCAAAATCTTAAGGCCCATTAGGAACTATGGGAATCATCCAGGCCTGTGAGGCCAAAAAGGAGAAAATACGAGGCCCGCTGGGCTTCAGTCCCTAAATCTTCAAAAAGAACTAGGCAAGAATGCTGTAGAGAAAAGCAGAAAAGTGTTAAGAACAGAATGATCCAGGAAGGGGTTGTCTAGACAAACTCACAGGATCTCCTGAGGAGAAGTGAGACCCAGAATGAAGAAGAGGGCTATCCTGGAGTTGAGGACACACTCTCCTTATTGAGACCATCCTTAAGTGGGAACCTGGAGCAGGTCCCTGGGACTTCTTCCAGGCTTTTTTCTTCACAAAAGGCGGTTATGAATGTGTTTTCTCTGATACTGTCCTAACTCTGAGGAAGTTGGGCCAGGTATTATCCCACTTTCCTGACAAAGGTAATGAGCTTTAGAGAATTTTAGTCTTATATCGCTGGTAGTGGATGTACCATTGACTCCAAATCCTGGATGTTTTCCAGTGCCCAATACTGAGTCCATTACCCTGAATGAATCACAGGCCTTTGCATGCCCCTAAAACTGGGCATTGACCCAGCCAGTACTTCTAAAGTCCCATCTCCTCACCATGGACCTTTCAATGTTACTACTGCATTCCCTGGCCCATGCGGCTGGAGTGCTCGCCAGAGGCTGGGGCAGGGGCTTGAGGGAGCAGTCTCCTGGCTTCTGCCCCAGTCATGGACTCTATGAAGGTCTTAGGACCTACTCTGGGCTGTCTTTATTCCACCTCCACATTCAGGAGGGTCTGTCCTTTGCGGCCTGTCTTCCTTGACAGACCAGAGTCTTTCCAACAGTGTTCCTACCCCCAAGTTCTCTCCCATTAAAATCCAGAGACAGCAAGAGAAACTAGATCTTCCCACCCCAACACTCTTCCATATTTTGGAATTTGTTTTGATGAGTGGAGTTGTACAGGGGAGAGAGCTCAGAACTGAAGAGGTTATAGAACAATACAAGCAATGCAACCTTGATTGAGATCACTCAAATTGTGTAATTTTATGGTTTCATAATTATTTTCCTGGTTTTATGTCCCAACTCACAGCCATGAAAATACCTATGTTTTATCTTTTGAGGTAGAAGATAAGGGGTAATAATATGAGCATACAAGACAGGCCTTTATTACCCTGGACCAACCTAATGCGACTACTAATAATATTGTCCTGACCACCTTCTGCTGCAGAATGGGTGAGCAGCTCTGAAGGAGAAAGGGGCAATGGTGAGTAGTAAAGTGAACTGGAGGTGGCAGCATAGGGAAGGGCCTTGGGCTTAGTTAGCCTGTGATTCCCACCCTGCCATTACTCACTTTCACTTAGTACCCCTGCATCGTCATCATGCCCACAGTCAAAGGTCTCAACCTGCTCACACTCAGCCAGTGTCTGTTCTGTCCAGTTGCACAGGGCTACCTGAATGAACACAGGCTGGACCTCTTCTGCCAGTGGCCCATACAACATGCCTGCAGGTGTGTGCTTAGCTGCCCCACAGCCCAGCTTCCAGCACAACACAGCCATGTCCTTCATGTCCCAGCCATCATCACACATGGTGCCCCATTGACCTTGCTCTACCTCCACCTTCCCTTCGCAGCGGTGGGGGTCATTCATCAAAAGAACTTTGAGCAGGAGCTCTGTAAACAGAAAAGATTAGAGCACATTCAGGAATGTACCCTTAGCATAGTGGTCACCATTATGAGACATTTGATGGCGGTGGTGTAGTGTTTGGGGGTAGGAGACTTGCTGAAGTAGGGAATCACAGAGCTTGGACTTTTCCCTATGCCTATTACCATCTCTTAAGATCATCCTGGGAACAGTGGTGGTTCAGTGGTAGAATTCTCACCTTCTATGCAGGAGACCCAGGTTTAATTCCCAGCCGATGCACCTGAAGCACAGCCACCACTTGTCTGTCAGCAGGGGCTTGTCTGTTGCTATGACGCTGAACAGGTTTCAGCAGAGCTTCTAGACTAAGACTAGTCAGAGAGGCCTGGTGATCTACTTCCAAAAACCAGCCAGTGAAAATCCTATGGATCACAATGATCAGATCCTGTTGTGCATGGGGTCACCTTGAGTTGGTGGCCAACTGGACAACAGCTAACACCACCCCCAACAAGATCATTCCACTCCACTAATGGCTCCACTCGATGACACCCTGGAAAAGAGTCCTCGCTTTTACTCTGAAAATAAAAAGATGTGGAGACGTAGAAACTTGTGGTTTGTTTCTCATGAGCTTGGAAAGAACTTAGAAGCAGAGAAGGCTAGAAGTAGATCTTTCCTGGAGATGAAGACTGAGGTCTAGAATAGGAAAAGTCTAAGGTAACCTAAGTTATTCATTTTCCTTTTGAAAATTGCTCCACACCTTGCTGATGCGTTCACAATCACAGGTCCATTTACTCTGCAGGGTAGGAAGGGGAGAGGGGGAATGGATATATTGCACAGATTGGTTCATCTCTCACTCATGGCTGTTTTTGTTTGTTTGTTTGTTTGTTTGTTTTTAAAGAAAACTGGAGTTATTTGGAAAGAGACTCTTTCTCTAGGATTTCTAACAGAAAGGAGTAATGTCAGCCTAGAACTGTCAGCAGCCATCTTTGCCTGCCTGAGAATGAACATAACGGAGGAATGCAGAGCAAAGAGGGGAGAGAAAGACAGAGCCCTTCTTGGATCCAGCCACACAGTAAGCTACGTTTATTCTGATCCCTCCTACCAACTTCCTTTTTATTTTTTTGCCCAAGCCACTTTGAATGAGATTTCTGTCATTTGCAACCAAAATGCTTCATCTCACATAGTCACTTACTAAGTTCATGGTTTTAAAAAAAGGAAAAGCAAAAACAGTTGTCATAGAGTCGATTCTGAATCATGGCAACACTATGTGTTTCAGGGTAGAACTGAAATAGGGTTTTCTATGGCTGTGACCTTTTGGAAATAGATCATCAGGCCTTTCCTCCCGGGTGCCTCTGGGTAGATTCAAACCGCCAACCTTTCAGTTAACAGCCAAGTGTTTAACCATCGGTGCCACCTAAGGACTCCAATTTGACAGCAAAGGCCCTGCAAAAAGGTAGACTTAGCAGAATTAAAGGTAAAAATATGGATATGCTCTTCAACAACTAGTAGATTAAAGAGACCAAAAATATGTAAGGCTCTGTAAAGACTATTATAGTGTTGGTGAAGAATATTGAATACACCAGGGACTGCCAAAAGAACAAACAAATCTGTCTTGGAAGAAGTACAGCCAGAATGCTCCTTAGAAGCAAAGATGGTGAGACTTTATCTCACATACTTTGGATATACTATCAGGAGGGATCAGTCCCTGGAGAAAGATGTCACTCTTGGTAAAGTGGAGGGTCAGTGAAAAAGGGGAAGACCCTCAATGAGATGGATTGACATAGTGGCTGCAACGATGGGCTCAAGCATAAAAACGATTGTGAGGATGGTGCAGGATCAGGCAACGTTTCTTTCTGTTGTACGTGGGGTCGCTATGAGTCGGAACTGACTTGAATAAATCAAGTAACTAGCGTAATTTAAGAGAAAAATAAATGCTGACCTTTGCATACCTAAGCAGAAAATTTGCATTCTTTTCAAATTCCACATTGAACATTTAGAAAAATTGAATGTGTGTTAGGACATAAAGAAATTCTTAATAAATTCCCAAAAGTAAAAATTACGTAGTTCATATTCTTTGACGGATGTTAACCACAAGGGTAATAAATAAATCTATGAGATTTATTTCTCTAAGAAATTAATGAAACAAAGGATAAAAATAAATATATTCATAAGAAATTGTAGATTTCAGGTTATAAAAGAAATAAAAATTCTCATTATACATATTTTGGAAATTAAACAAATGAAAACCTTATATGTTAACGGTACTTAGAGGAAAACATGTATTTTTAAAAACATTCATTATAAAACAAGTAAAGACGAAAAATGAATAAGCATTTTACTTAAGAAATTAAAGAACAACATAAAATAAACCTAAAACAAAAAAGAAAAAGAATATACCAAAAGTAAGGGAGAAATAAATAAATTAGAAAACCAAAAAATATGTATTTTTGAATTGTAAAGCCGATGCTTTGAAAAGAGCAATAAAATTGACAAACCTCTAGCAAATCTGATTAAGAAAAAAGAGATCACACAGACATAATTAGCAACAGGAAGAGAGCGTAATCACAAACATGAAGGCTATTTAAAAATTATATGAAAATACATAGTCAACATGATGTGATAAATTTGAAAGTGTACATAAAATGCCCGACCATTTAGGTAAAAGCATCCAAATTGTTTAAAAATAGATTGGAAATCTGAAAAGATTAATAAAAAAGAAGATTTGACATTGAAGATAAAAGTCTACCAAGCTCAGAGGGTTGTTTGGGCTAGCTGCAAAGACTCTTCAGGTAACAGGTAACTCTAACATTGTTTTAAACTTCTGCAGGTCATAGAAAATGTAGAAAGCTTCTTTATTATTTTCATGAGGCTAAATGATCCCTGAAACCAAAACTAAAAAGAAAGAAGATTTCTTTTCTTTTTTTTAAACTAAAAAAAAAAAAAAGATGGGTATAATTCAAAAAAAGAAAACTCATTAAAAAAGGATACAAAAATTTGAAATAAAAAATGAGCAAATTCTATGTAGCTTTCTATTACACTAATTAAACATCATGACTAAGAAGGGTTTATTGCAGAAATTCAGTGATGTAATCTAGTGATGTAATTCACCACAAAAATAGATTTAAGGGAAAATATCATATAACCGTCATGACATATTAACACGACGGCAAAAAGCAGAATCCCTCTGATACTAATGGCCTTGACCTAAAGTCCCAGCTTTGTACCTATAAGTTGTTTGACTTTGGGCAAATAATTTAATCTAAGCTTCATTTCCTCATTTGTAAAATGAGGGCTGTAGAGACTAAATGAGATAATATTACTAGAATCTGTCACACAATATGTGCTCAGAAAAATGTGGGCACGTGTTTTTCCTCAGTCCAAATATATCCCTGCTTTCTCTTACCTCTACTATGCTTATAATTAGCTTTGTTCAAGGTTCTTCTACATTTTCCTTAATTGTTTGCAAGGGTTAGTTTGTGTCTGCCCACTCAGTGCCAGCTCTGAGTGGGCAATGCTCTTTCCTTATTTATCTTAGGGCATCTCCCTCCTCTCACCTACCCTACTCCCAACACTGGCTTGGCTTCTTCACAGTGTTCTACTAATGCTTCTATTCCAATATAAACCCCCCCCCCAAAAAAAAACCAAACCCAGTGCCATCGAGTCTATTCCAACTCATAGCGACCCTATAGGACAGAGTAGAACTGCCCCATAGAGTTTCCAAGGAGCGCCTGGTGGATTTGAACTGCTGACCCTTTGGTTAGCAGCCGTAGCACTTAACCACTACACCACCAGAGTTTCCCTATTCCAATATATTTAATTAAAAAGTCAAAAGGAAACAGGAAGGGGAGGTGGTAGGCCAGTGACATTGTTAAGACCAGTGAAAAGAAGTGCCTGGGAGATTTGACAAGCTCTCTTTTAGAACTCAGATTGCCTGAGGGACAGAAAAATCCAATGCAAGGGAAGCCCAAGCCATTGCTGGGCATTATTGTAATTGGTCCTCTGGAAGGAGACATTAGACATGTCCTACCTGTGACATTGAGTGCCACCACCTCACTGTCCTGGGCCCTCAGGCCATTGTCGGCCTCACAGGAGTAGTTCCCAGAATGCTCTTCGGTCGAGAGAGGCTGAAGGACGCTCCTCCTTCAGAGGGGGCTGAGCTGTTACCCTGGACAACATCCTTGTGATAGAACCGATACAAAGTGAGGGGAGATGCTCTCTCATCCCCAGTGAAGCTCTACCATAACCCCAGTGAAGGGCTGGGCCCCAGGAATGCTGAAGTTGAGGAGGGACTGTGACACTGGAACTGAGAGAGGGAGTAGGGTCCATCAGAGAGTCTCTCCTGCTGGTTCAGAATTTTAACCCGCTCTATCCTCACCTAAGGGTCCTCACAGTAAACCTCCAGGACCTCTAATTCGTTCTCGTTGTTACCTCAGAGACGGCTCCCACAGTGCTCTGATGAGCCGTGATGAGGTATTCAGGGTGTACACCTCTGCCGTGCCCCATAATCTGCCTGGAGTTTCCACCTTGTCACCCTCCTTTAGCTTCTCTGCCACTGTTACTGTTGCTGCCGCCACTACCGCCACCACCGTTGTAACAACAATCCTACCATTTCAATCGGTTTCTTAACCTCGTCATAGCCCTGGTCCTTGTGATCTCCTTGGAATATCCTCACAGCTGCAAAGGAAACTGGCCCCAGCTGGGAACCGCTGCTAGCTGACTGTTATTTCTCACCATGATGTTCACGACCTCGCTCTGGATGGAGCTGTAGTCACTGCCAGCTGTACAGTAATGTTCCCCAGCATCACTCTCCCTAATAACAGAGAGCTCCAGCTCCGCTCTCTGGGAATGCCAAGATGTCCGCCCCACTCTGTCCTTCACGCTCTCCCTGTGCCAGGAGAAAATGTTGCCTCCGGTGCCTCTAGCCACAGAGCAGAGAAGGACCAGCTTCCTCCGCTCAAGCCACCTGCCCCACCCCCGGGGGGGGGGGCCGGGTCTCCATGAGCACTCCAAACATAGGGATTCCTGTGTGAACAGGAGACGACAGGTGAGGGCCAGCTGTGGGGGAGGACAGGGCTGGGGTGGTTAAGCTGGTAACCCCTGTTAAGCATTATAGCATGTGGAGTTGGTGGAATTAAATGTTTTGACAGAGGAGTGTCTACCTCACTTGCCTGAGGGCTTCTTAGTGGGGAAGGAGCATGCTGAGGGGTCTTATGCAAGGCCACAGGGCCCACCCTGCAACTTGGTGTTAGATAAAGGTCCTACCTCACACTTCCTCCACATTCTTTAGTTCTCTCTACCAACCACAATCCACAGCGATCTCACCCTCCGCCATCCCCTGCTGGACTTGGGGCAGAAGGGGTGACGGGGAAAGCCCAGGATGGGGAGTCAGACAGACCTGAGTTCCAACTCCGCTCTGCCACTTATTCGTTTCTTGATCTTGGTAAATCAATTTGTCTCTAATTCTGTTTTCTCACATATAAAATGTGGAAAATCATACCAACCTCACATGGTTCTCATGAAGATTAAACGAGATACATTTATAAAACACCTATCGCTTTGGAGGGACCCTGGTGGCACAGTGGTAAAGCGTTTGACAGCTATCCAAAATGTCTGCAGTTCAAATCCACCACATGCTCCCTGGAAGCCCTATGGAGCAGTTCTACCCTGTCCCATAGGGTAGCTATGAGTCGGAATTAGTTCAATGGCAAGTATTGTCTTTTTTTTTTTTTTAATCACATTGAAGGTATTCAGCCAATGGTACCTTTATGGGTACCACCCTTTCCTAGTATGGTTGAGGTAGGAAGTGTAGCAAAGTGGTTAAAAGCAAATACACTAGAGCTAGATAGAGTACTTGGGTTCAAATTCCAGCTCTGCCACTTACTAGCCGGATTTCCTTGGGCAAGTTACTTAACAGTTCTGTACTTTCAGTTTCCTCATCTGTAAAATGGGCATGGTGATGGTACCTACTTTGCAAGCACTCTTCACATTACTACTTCACCAGGTAATTGGAAGGATTAAATGTAAAAGTCCTCAGAATAGTGCCTTGCACGTGGTGAATATTATGTAAGTCTTTTCCTCTCCAGATAGCTCTGAGTGCCAGAAAGGCTTTTTCTAGACCTGACCACAACAGCTTGGGTTCAGGTCTGGCGTTTAGTAAGCCTTTCATCAGTGCTATCTAGGGCCCCTGGGTGGTGCATATGGTTTTCTTTCACTTGACTACTAACCTAAAGATTGGCAGTTCAAACCCACTCAGTGATGCCACGGAAGAAAAGCCTGGCAGTCTGCTTCCATTAAGTTTGCAGCCAAGAAAACCCTATGTAGCAGTTCTAGTCTGTAACACATGGGGTTGCCATGAGTAGGAATCGACTTGACGGCAACAGGTTTTATAAGTGCTGGAAATCGTTATTGTTATTTCTGTTATTATTACTTTCTTCCTTTGTTGTTCCACCTGGGTTAAGTGTCCCTACTAATTGGGAGGTAGCTTTTGCAGGCAGAAACCATGACTTATTGATTTCTTGGTTTGCTGAGCATACCTCAGTGCCAGCCACAAAGTAAATGCTCCAAGAGAGAGTTAGTATGATTATTTTTCTGATAGAAAGAGCAAAGTTATTGGGAAATGATGCTTCTGTAGAAATGAGTAGAGAAGAGCCCAGTTTGGTCCTTGTAGCTCTCACACCCATGGGGATCGGGGAAACACAAAAGAAGAGAAAGACCAAAGATCTGGCCCGGTGCCACCGTCCTGCCCTGCCCAGCCCAGCCCTGGCAGCCCAGCCTATTGATACTCACTCTGCATGTGTGTATAGGATTGGTGACTCCGCTTCCAGACACTGTGAGAGGCCGTCATTGCCTCAAACCAGAAATACCCTGTCTTCTTTCCATACTCCTGAGATCCAAAATTCTTAAGAGCTCCAGCCTGACGTCAGGGTGCAGCCATCTCTGAAGAAGGAGAAGCTAAGCTGGGTCCAAGGCCTATCTGAAAGGAGACAGACATCAGAGGACAGGGTCACTGAGCTCCCCTCTGTGGGATCGGAGGCCCTGGCTGTCAGCCCAGGAGATGGAAACAGCTCTGGAGGAAAAAAATTAAACAGAAACCACCAGGCAGCGAGGTGTAGCATTCCTATTGAGAAGTGCCTTGTCTTCTTTCTCAGCCCCAGTGTGCCTCACCCACAGATACAGGTTCAGGGATGCACAGCTTCTCTGCCAGGTCTCTCTCCTGTGGCCACTCTGAGCAGTCTCCTCTGCCCTGTACCCTGGTCCTCCCACACAGGCCATACTCCTGCCCAGACTGACCCACTGAGGAGTGAGGTCCTCAGGCAGTGAGTACTTGAATATTCAGTCCTGTCTACAAATGAGGAAAATCTCCCATCCGAAACACAGCTATAGGAGTCGCTGTCACTGAATCTTGTGTTTTGGACGGCATAGTTTGAGGCACTATGGCGAGGGGCTATCTGATTTCCATCCTTGTAGTACATCAGTCTCTTTATCTTAATATTTTCTTTCCCATAGCAGCTTATAACCACCTGGCCCCCTTCGTAGGCATAGTGTGGCATGTTGATGCTCAGCCAGTCTGCAAAAGATGCAGATACCTGTGGTGTTAATACTGCCCTGTCCTGCCACCCTCCGCCCCCCAGCTCTAACTTCTGTTGATAAAAGAGAGGGATAGTGCTATGCAGGCAGTCCCTGGGCAGTGCAAACTCTTAATCCACTTGCTGCTAACTTAAAGGTTGAAGGTTTGAGGCTACCCAGAGGCACCTTGGAAGAAAGGCCTGGCGATTTACTTACAGAAGATCCAAAAGATCAGCCATTGAAAACCTTATGGAGTGTAGTTCTACTCTGACACACATGGGTCGCCATGAGTAGAAACAAACTCAGTGACTTTTTTTGCAGGGGGGTGGGGGGATGGTTAAGTTCTTTACACATGAGTGGAGAAGCTGGGCATCCTACTGGCCCTGCTGGCTTCCCTATCAATCGAAGAAGGTGAGCTCTATTTCCCTCCATGACTTCTTGTTCTCCACACACTGTGTTAGTTTTATGTTTGTTAACAGAGCCCATTTTTTCAGGTGCCAATCGTTTTCTGGGCAAAATATGATCTAAATTTATTGCCCTTACATCTCCTTGTAGCCCTTCAAAATGGCCTCAAGTCTCCATTGCAGCCACGTTTGGCTCTCTGAGTTCTCCCATTTCTTAGAGGCTTAGTGGTACAATTCAAAGGTTTCCTCTTTGTCATTCTCCCTAGGTGAAACAAACCAGCCCACTGAGACATCAGCCCTGGGACCTACATCTTCAATCCGTAGGATACCCCACTCAAATGTCTTTTTTCAGAGGCTTCTGGAAATCATTTCTGTGAATGGACCTGAATGAAATGGGCTTCTCTATTTATTCAGACCATTGCTTCCCCTTGGAAGATAGTGGTCACTAGAGAGCCAGTGAGCAGCTTGGTGTTTTGGAACTTCTCTCCCCTCCCCTAATACCAGGGAAAGAAAACACAATAGAATGGATGGAGTTGTAGACTGTCCTCTGAAAGGTTGTGCATAAGGAGGGGAGAGCTAGAAACGAGGCTGCTCTGTGACCCAGCCCTGCAACCTTGGTCCTTTTTTGAAAACTTTTCAGTTGCCAACAGAGCTAGGAATTCAGGTTCAAATCTCAATTTGGAATTATGTCTCATAAGGCTTGGACCTCAGGGAAAATGCTTGCTGTTCTGATAAAGAGGCTAATCCAAGGCCTGAAACTTGGACCATTCCCCTGCAGGGTAGGCAGCCAGTCAGCCACCCAGTAGGAGAATAGAGGGAGGAGGCAGGGCATGAGAGTGGGTGTTAGGCTGTCTGGCCAGGTTAGCTCTCTAGGCATGAGCTTATGGGAAAGGGGAGGAAGAAAACTCCCAAGGGTCTTGTCTTAGAAGACAGACTATCCTCTCACAGGGCCTAGATCCACAGTCTCAAAAATGGGTTCCGTAGGAGGTAGGGAGAAAACATTTAGAATTTCCATATTACGGGAAAACCTGTGAGGGCTGGAATGTGATAGGATTGCCTTGTTTTTCTGGGTCTCTCTGTCTTTGACACAGTGCAGCCTTTTCTATTGCTCTCTGTTAGTGGAGAATATTTGCATTTTCCTTCTCTGACAGGTTTCCACCTTACACAGGTTTCAGCTTTCACAAGTTTTACTGTATATTAAACATTTTCTCATCTTGTAAAATTTGTTTTCGTATATGTTTTACAATGTTCACCATATTTCAGTATAAGGATATGTTGTCCCATTAAGGTGTATGCCCTGGAGCAGTCAAGCCAATGAAACACACTCCAAGTCAGAAAGAGAGAGAAAGTTTATTAGGAGGCAACACCAATGGAAGGTCTGACAGCAATGTTGGCTGTCTTCATGGAGTCCTGAAAGGCAATTTCTACATCAGAGCTTGTATATCATTTTTGCAAGGGTTACATAGAGTCTTCAGGCACATAGCCCACAGACGGTCAGATGAATATACATAACAAGATAATTACAAGAAACTCTTCATTAGAATAAAGATATGCATTCTGGACATCTGGACTCTAACTGAGATAAAATAAAAAAAACCAAACTGAGATAAGGAGCAAGAAAAAAAAGAAAGTTACAGACCAAAAACACTAGGCAGCCTTCCGAGCTGCCACCTTGTGCGCTGAAGACCATCCCCCAAGAGAACAAAGAAAAAGAAGGAGACCAAGGCCACAAGAGCTGAGAAGACCTCACACCCCTTTGGAAAGAGACCACTGCAGCTGGTGTAATGAAAAAAGGACGTTGGAAGTAAGAGTGCACAAAATACCAAGCAAAAAAAAACTTATATGTCACTTAGAGTATCATTATGGCCTTAGTTATGTCAAGGTTTCAATTGCCCATTATGAAAAGGAGAAAACAAATCTTGGAGTATTAGGGTCACAGATATATACCTATGTCTATATATCTATATCTCCACTGCCTGTCAGTTTGTGGTACTATGGTGGCTTACACGTTGCTATGATGCATGACCACCCATGCTGGACAGGTTTCAGTGGACCTTTCAAACTAAGACAGACTAGGAAGAAAGGTCTGGCAATCTGCTTTTGAAAATTTGTTGTTTTGGTCTTTGGGTGCTGTTGAGTTAGCCAGTAAAAACTCTGTGGATTGCAATGGAAAGTGTGTAATCCTCAACTGATTATGGGGTTGGCGCAGGAGTGGGCAAAGTTTCGTTTTGTTGTACACGCGGTTGCTATGAATGAACTCAATGCAACAACAATGTATCTGTATCTATACACATCACAGATTGAATTGTGTCCCCACAAAATGTGTGTATCAATTTGGCTAGGCCATGATTCCCAGTATTGTGTGATTGTCCACCATTTTGTCATCTGATGTAATTTTCCTATGTGTTGTAAATCCTTTCTCTATGATGTTGATGAGATGTGGTTAGTGACAGTTATGTTAATGAGCCAGGACTCAATCTGCAAGATTGGACTGTATCTTGAGCCAATCTCTTTTGAGATATAAAAGAGAGAAGTGCACAGAGAGACATGGGGCCCTCCTATCACCAAGAAAGCAGTGCCAGAGGCAGAGCGCGTTCTTCAGACCCACGGTTCCTACGTGAAGAAGCTCATAGACCAGGCAAGACTGATGTGAAAGACCTTCCTCCAAAGCCGACAGAGAGAGAAAGCCTTCCTCTGGAGCTGATGCCCTGAATTTGGACTTCTAGCCTACTAGACTGTGAGAGAATAAATTTCTCTTTGTTAAAGCCATCTGCTTGTGGTATTTCTGTTATAGCAGCACTAGACAACTAACACAATATGTATATCCATATTCATAACTATATCTATTTGCCCATCCCCAGTTGCTATCAAGTCAACCTCAACTCATGGTGACCCTATGTGTGTCAGAGGAGAACTGTGCTCCATAGGGTTTTCAGTGGTTGATTTTTTGGAAGTAGCTTACCAGGCTTTTCTTGTTAGGCATCTCCGAGTAGACTTGAACCACCAGCCTTTTGGTTAGCAGCCAAGCACATTAACTGTTTGCATCACCCAGGGACTCCATGTTGGAAGTACATGCTCAAAATTTTTGTTCTCGATACAGCAAAGTGATCAAATGAGTTCAGAGACAATTGATCTACACCTTTTAACCACTTGGAAATTTGCACCGTTATAATAGGAAGTGGAGGTGGATGGTGGGGAGCACAGTACTGATAAACATAGGGAAGTCTTAGGCCATCCTGGAGGCCACAAGTTTCTTCTTCCATATTCAGACTGAGAAAGGTTTTCAGTAAAGAATATAGGGATAAAATCAGTTTGAATAAAGAAACATTTGAGAACAAGATTTATGTGACCAAGTTGATAATGACAGGGCTGGAGATAGAGAAGAAATGGTGACCTCAAGTCATACTGAGTGTGGAAGAAGGATTTCACTGTAAGATACCTTGGTAAGTGACCAACTTTTGACATTGTGCTTATAGACCCATTCCCTAGAAGAAGGTCCAATTACATATAAACACACATTTTAACATAATTTCAGTGGAGTTCACTTGGTCCCATGAGTATGATCCAGAGAATTTGCTCAGAATTACAAGCCTGGGGCATTAGATATACAAGTATCAACTCCCTTCCCTGTGATAGAGTGAATACTTTCCAAAGAAATGATTAAACAAGAAAATGTAAGTTTCCAGTCTAATACAAAATCAAGTTTTTCTCTTTATTTCATTACATTAGAATTCTAATTTAAAAAGGAAAAACAAGCGAAGCGTAGGATAGTTTACCATCCCAGTAAAAGATCTAGGGACGTTCTCGTTTTATGCAGAGTGTCTCCCTGACCCTCTGTTTGCCTCTCTTTGTAAATATGTTTTCCATCACTGACTAGTGCTTCTGGTGGGAAACTTTGAGCACCTCTGTCCAGAACCAAGTGAATGGGTACTTTTTCTAACATTACAATACATGGTCTGCCTTTTGCTTCATAGCTATCTTCTCCCGACCAGCCCCAGGGATTAATAGTAAAGGGAAAATAATTCATTTTTTCTAGAGGATTGAGGCAGAGTCTTCTCACTCATCAAGTAGCAGGTGGCAATAGCAGAGATGAATGTGACATTGGAGCATCCCATCCCTGCCAGGGCTAGGTCTAGGGTGAGGTGAGTGAGGCAACAGGTCCTCACTCGCTTCACCCTAAATCAAGCCCTGACCCCTGCAGCCTTCAGCCTGAGAAGCTGGAGCAAGTAGTACCTCCTGGGCCTGGCAGAATGCGTATGATTCCCACGACCCAAAAGAAAAAACAGAAGGTCACTCACCTGACTGGACATAGCAGAAGCTGCCAAGTAAGAGAATCAGAGGTTACCATGGAATCCTTGTTTTTAAAAGTGGTAACCCTCTGAGAAATTTCCCAGCAACTCTCTTCTTCCTTCCTCCCCTCTGTGCCTTTCACCCTCCTCTCCCACCCTACCTTTTCTTCCCTTCTACCCTCTCTCCTGCCTTTCTTCTATTTCTTTTTCCCTTCCTCTCTCCCTCCTTTCTTCCCTCACTCACGCTCTCCTAGAAACCAGTCTTTAGTTTATAAGCCTCAAACAGTTTATAAACAAAGTTCTTGCCCATTACTAGATGTTTGTCTTTCAGCAGGCAAATTCTCAGAAGTTTATTTATTCCCTCCTCTCCCATCCTCTCTTTTTAAAGTGTCCTGCCTGGGATCAGCATAGAAGCCAGTAAGATCCATGAAAGAAATGGAGGTGTCCTCATATCTCACTGACACTATTTCTCCCTCCTTGCCTGTACTAGGTCTAGTGTTGTGTTTGAATCTGTATGAGAGAGTCATATTTATCAACAGGAAACCCTGGTGGCGTAGTAGTTAAGTGCTATGGCTGCTAACCAAAAGGTCGGCAGTTCAAATCCACCAGTGCTTCTTGGAAACTCTATAGAGCAGTTCTACTCTGTCCTATAGTGTTGCTATGAGTTAGAATTGACTTGACAGCAAGGGTTTTTGTTTTTTGGTTAATGTATCAGCAAAGGCTATAATCTCTTCTAGATCATGGTTAACAGGGCTTGAAGCCTCTCCAAACTCTAAGTCCAGGGAGGTAAGTTCAGCTAAAAAAGTGGTAGCTTGGCCTGGAAATTGAGGTTAGGGCAGAGTAGGATTTATAGTAGAATTCATCCTAATGGTTAGAAAAATTCCTTTGATGTCCTTTTAAGGTGTTTCCAAATTTTCCTAGACAGCAAAGCAGAAATGGATTTGAAATAAAGGGAGAGGTTATCAGTAGCTGGAGAAGAGTCACAGTCCTCTGTTTTTACTGGCGCCTTCTCTGCTCAGTACCATTTGCATACTGCATATTGGCCCTGAGTTGGCAGTGAAGCCCACCCTACTCATTCCAGCAGAGACTTGCGCTCAGGAAGAGGTTCCAGGACATCCAAGCACAGATGGTCCTGCCCTGACTCTACCATTGTCCTGCTTGAGCATCCTACCCACCAAGGACCAGAAGCAGGGGTCACAGTAGCATGAGGTCACAGGTGAGAAGTTGTCCCAGGGACAGTCAGGGGCAGCTCAGGTGCTGCTCAGGTCCTAGAGCAGGGGCCTATCCAGATGACCATGAAGGCAGGACTGAGCACGTGGTTTAGCAGGGGCGGTACAGAAACAGAAAAAAGGAAGTAGAAAAGCCCTCTGTTTGCCAATCACCATTGCCCCCACCCCCATCCCCACGGGTGCCGACAAAGTAAATGTTTTGCTCCTTCACACAGTTGCTCAGATGGTGTGTATTGACTAGAAAAATGTCTTAAAATGTCAGATGTTCACTTCATAGCACAAGTCACTCAAGGGAAGTTTCCCAAATTTTTTGTTGTTGTTGTGCTTTAGGTGAAAGTTTCCAGAACAAGTTAGTTTCTCATTAAACAGTTAATACACAATTTTTTTGTGTGTGTGTGACATTGGTTGCCAACCCAGCAATGTGTCAACGCTCTCCCCTTCTCCATCCTGGGTTCCCTGTTGCTATTCGTCCAGTTTTCCTGTTCCTTCCTTCCTTCTTGTCTTTGCTTTGGGCGGGTATGCCCGTGAGTCTCCTATGCATGAATTGAACTAGGAAGCTCTTTCCTAACGTGTGTTATTGTTGGCCCTATGGACCTGTCTAAACTTTGGCTGAAGTGAAGGATGAACCTCAGGAGTGACTTCAGTACTGAGTTAAAAGAATGTCCGGGGCCATACTCTCAGGGTTTCTCCAGTCTTTGTCAGATCAGCAAGACTGGCTTTTTTTTTTTTTTTTTCAGTGAATTTGAATTTTGTTCTACATTTTTCTCCTGCTCTGTCTAGGACCGTCTATTGTGATCCCTGTCCAAGCAGTCGGTGCTGGTAACTGGGCACCATCTAGTTGTTCTGGGCTCAGTCTGGTAGAGGTTATGGTAGTTGTGATCCATTAGTAGTTTGGGCTAATCTTTCCCTTGTGTCTTTGGTCTTCTTCATTCTCCTTTGCCCCAGCCGGGATGGGACCAGTAGATGTATCTTAGATGGCCACTAGCAGGCTTTTAGGACCACAGACGCACTCACCCGAGTAGAACAATTTCCTTACAGACTCTGTTATACCATTTGAGCTGGATATCCCCTGAGGCCACGGTCTCCAACCCTCAGCCCAGTAGCTAGGTCTCTCAGGATGTTTCCCAACTTATTTTGACTTTGCAGAGAAAGTTGAAATACGTGCTTGCCAAGATTTTAATCACCTGCTTTGCCTCATTCAAAGGAAATTCTCTTTACCACTTGAGATGCATGGTTTATTATGCAATTCCTGTATATACTGCATCAATGCTGCTCTATGGGAATCCACCTGGACCCCATGAAGAGCCAAACAGACATTTGTAAGAAATGATGATGGGAATAGGACGATGTTAGATGGTATTATATATTACCAAGGGACCTAGCAAGATACAAATTCTGCTTAACCCAAGTCACTCTTGCCTACGAGGTGTTCCAGAAGACACATGCAGGAAGGAAGAAGTAATGTAAACACCTTATGGATACTTGAGGCTTTAGTTCTAAACTATAGCAGAGTAGTCAGAAGGGC
The DNA here is from genome assembly GCF_030014295.1 of Loxodonta africana. Lineage (NCBI taxonomy): Eukaryota > Metazoa > Chordata > Mammalia > Proboscidea > Elephantidae > Loxodonta > Loxodonta africana. Next base: position 190,550,257 of record NC_087344.1, on the reverse strand, counting down.
TTGAACACATACAGGAGAACACACATACTCCAAAGTTCAAGAATGAATTTTGAAAGACAGCTTTTGTGTCAAGTTGGAAATAGAATTCACTCTAATGGTTAAAAAAGGAGGTACCTCAATGAAGGGACTGCCTACTGAGATGTAGATAGGGTTAAAGTAACAGAGTAAAGATGGTAAACTATCCAGATACAAGCCATGGTGGGAAGTTGTTACTATACCTAGGGCTGAAGAAACAAGGGAGGAAGTACTGTTACAAAGCCCAGTGAAAACTGGAACCACAAGAGGAAATGCCACCTGAAGTTGTGGATGTGGGAAGACACACCAAGGCCAAGTGGGAGAGGGAAGAAATATTCTGATTTCTCTCTGTCCCTGCCATCGGATCACCCATCAGCACCTCCCACTGATGGAACCCAACTATAAGCCGGCCAGCCAGAGTCTGATAGATGCAGTATGCAGGGGTCAGTCCTCCAGGGCACAGAACAGTGGGAAGGGCAGAGAATGAATCTAAGGGTGGAGTGGGATGGCTTAAATGGAAAATAACCAATAGCGTCCTCAATGGGGAAAACAAAGTTACAACTTCCCAGCAAAAGCCTTTTTTTCCCTCCTTGTTGGAATCTGCACAATCCCACCCAATGTCATCAGTGTGTGGGGTGCTGAGGCAAGATTTAGAGGATATTTTGGCCAAGCAAAGAGAATACTTTGATCATCTTCATTCAGCCATATTAAGGAAGAGTACTGATCAAAGAGTAAACAAGGCAAATAAACACTTTTTTACTAGTTACTTGCAGAACCAAATTCTGAAGGAATTTTAGCCTAGGCTATAGACCTTTATCCGTGATTTGTTATGATCCATACAGTTGAATGTCCTTGGATAGTCAATAAAACACAGGAAAACTTCTTTCTGATGTTCTCTGTTTTTGGCTAAGATTCATCTGATATCTCTTGTTCCACTTCCCCTTCTGAAATCTGGCTTTCTGGCAGTTCCCTGTCGATGTACTGCTGCAACCATTTTTTAATTATCCTCAGCAAAATTTTACTTGTGTGTGATATTGTTCGATAATTTCCACATTCTGCTGGATCACCTTTCTTTGGAATGAAACATCTCAATTGGTATTCTGTCAGTTCCTGGAGCTTTGTTTTTTTTTGTTTTTTTGTTTTTTTTTTTGCCAAAGCCTTCAGTGCAGCTTGGACTTTTTCCTTCAATACCATGAGTTCTTGATCATATGCTACCTCCTGAAATTGTTGAACATCGACCAATTCTTTTTGGTACAGTGAGTCTGTGTATTCCTTCCATCTTCTTTTGATGCTTCCTTTGTCGTTCAATATTTTGCTCATAGAATCCTTTAACATTGCAAGTCAGGTCGTGAATTTTTTCTTCAATTCTTTCAGTTTGAGAAATGCTGAACATGTTCTTCTCCTTTGGTTTTCTAGTTCCAGGTCTTTGCACATGTCATTATAACACTTTACTTTGTCTTCCTGAGTCACCCTTTGGAATCTTCTGCTCACTTAATTGTGCTCATTTGGAACCTGTACATTGACCAAGAGGCAGTCGTTTGACCAGAATGAGGGGATACTGTGTGGTTTAAAATCAGGAAAGGTGTGTGTCAGGGTTGTATCTTTTCAGCAAATAATCTGAGAACTAGGGCTATACGAAAAAGAACACGGCATCAGATTTGGAGGCAGACTCACTAACCTGCGAGATGCAGATGACATGACCTTGTTTGCTGAAAGCTAAGAGGGCTTGAAGCACTTAATGATGAAAAATAAAAGACTACAGCCTTCAGAATGGATTACACTTCAACATAAAGAAAACAAAAATCCTTATAACTGGACCAATAAGCAACGTCATGATAAACGGATTTCATTTCACTTGGATCCACAATCAACACCCATGGAAGCAGCAGTCAAGACATAAAATGATGTATTGCGTTGTGCAAATCTGCTGCAAAAGACCTATTTAAAGTGTTCAGAATCAAAGATGTCACTTTGAGGACCAAGGTGTGCCTGACCCAAGCCATGGTATTTTCAATATGCATGCAAAAACTGGACAGTGAATAAGGAAGACCAGAGAAGAATGGACACCTTTGAATTACAGGTTTTGGCAAAGAATACTGAATATACGGTGGAATACCAGAAGAACTAACAAATCTGTCTTGAAAGAAGTACAACAGGAATGCTCCTTTGAAGCTAGAATGGTGAGACTTTGTCTCACGTACTTCGGACACGTTATCAGGAAGGACCTGTCCCTGGAGAAGGACATCATGCTTGGTAAAAGAAAGCGTTAATGAAAAAGAGGAAAAAGCTCAATGAGGTGGCTTGACACAGTGGCATCAATGATGGGCTCAAACGTTGCAAAGATTGTGGGGATGGTGCAGGATCAGTGTCTCATTCTGTTATACATACGGTAGCTATGAGTCAGAGCTGACTCGATGACGCCTAGTAACAACATGGAGCATTAAACAAGATAGACCATTTCCTAGGTCATGAACGAATAATACATAAATAAAAATGGTCATATAAAAGATCTATATAAATAATCAATATAAAAATAACAAAAGTATTTACAATATTGAGAATTTCTGAGGATAGATTTTATATTATTACTTCTTTGGGTATTATTTTATCTTTCTCATTAGAGTTTGAAGATTAATTTATAGATCCCACCAAGCTGATTCCTAGGTTAAGTTACCTTTTTTTTTTTTTTTTCCTATTTGTAAATGGGATCTTTTATTCTATAATGCTTTCTTATTAGTGGTTGGTGTTGGCCATTTTGAGGCTCTTGATCCATATTGTCAATTGCTTAATTAATAGAAAGGTTGTACAATTACATGCCTATTATCCCTTCCAAGACTACATCCAGGCAGTAGAACATGGATGGAGAGAGATTGTGTTAGTCTTCTTTTGAAAACCCTCACGGTTTTCCATCTCACCTAGACTAAAAATCCAAAAATTCTCACAATGGCCTATATTATCTTGCTCCCTAGATATACTTTCTAATCTAATTTCCTACTACTTTCTCCTTCCCACGCTCAGCTGCATCTTCCTATTATAAATATTTCTTGAATGCACGAACATGACCAGCACACACCTGCATGAGAGATTTTGCACTGGCTGTTCTTTCCGTCTGGAATCATTTCCCGTCAGATAACCGTATGACTCCTTCATTTCATCCCTTTATTTCTTCAGAGGTCTGCTCAAATGTTACCTTATCAGCAAGGCCTTGACTGACCAACCCATATAGAATAGCACTCCTCTTCTCCACCCCCTTTACCTTGCTTTTAAAATATGCTTTATCAACATAAGAAATAGCACATATTTTATTTGTTTAATTTTTCTCCCTCCACTGTAATGTAAGCTCCCTGAGGGCAAGGGCTTTCTCTTTTGTTCATTGTTATATTCTACATGCCTAATAATGCCTGACACATGGAAATATGCTGTAAGTTTTAGTGAAAAGAATGAATCATGTCAATATAAGGGAGTACGGTCTTATTGCACCCTCACTTTACTGACTTGGAAAGAGATCACACCTCAGGCTCTGTGTTAGTCCAGGTGGTCCTGTGCAGGACCCTTCTGCTGCTTCTTTCCACCTGGGAAGGGCTCTGTTTCTAGAATGGACAAGAGAATTCAGAGTACAGGAATTCCTGGCAGAGCACAGTGTGGTGTGTGCAGAGGAGACGGGACTAGATCCACAGATCAACATGGGCTGCTGAAACTGTCCCCTTTTCTCCACCCCAAGGAAGAAAATATTGTGTGCAGATCAGCAAATGACTTGTTTGCTTCTAATGAAGCTTCTGCAGCATCCCAGAAGGGAGAAGGACATTTCTGGTTTTGTGAGAAGGCTCCTGTGAAAGGGGAGGCCCAGGGGCTCTGCAATCCCTGTGCTTCCCTTTAAGTGTAGCAGAAAGTAGTCAGAACAATCTTAGAGGTGGGCTTGTTGTTGGGTCAGGATTGATAAATTTCCTTATAGACTATCTTCCAGGTACAGAAACCATGGATTAGGAGAGGCATTAGTAAGCGGGTGAATAGGAATTCCAGGAATGAGTTATACCATTTCCTACAGAGATACTTCTCAAAAGACAGTTGTCACTGTTTTCTCTTTATGGAAAAATACTGATTAAGTGTTTGATGCTATCTAAAATATCTCTATGTTTCCAGATTCTTAACTCAAATGCCCAAAATTTATCATGCAAAGGTGATTGCAGAAGATCATTCGTTGTTGGCTTATCAGTTATACTGAAATCAATAAAACTGTCCAACACTATAGAATTGGTTAGATTAATTATTGTATATTCACAAAATGGAATCGTGTGTAGTAATGTATGAAGTAAATACATATTTTTTGGTGTAGACAGTATAATATATAGTCAAGTAAACAAAGAGGTTATAAAGCACCATTATAGTATGATCCCATTACAAGTATATGAAGAAATTACTATTTGAAGACCAATATCAATTTGTGTCAATCGACCTGGGTTTCAGAAACAACATTTACCTCGGGAAGAGAACTGCTCTTTTGTTGGCAAAGATAGTTCTGTTAGAAAATGCATCCGCTCTTCCTCCCCCATCACTTTTAGGTAGTAGATGAGAAGATGAAAAATGGCTAAAATTTCTCTGAATAATAAAAGAAAAGAAGTTATAAACAACAAGGGCAAAGCATTTTCATAAATATTATGGAATTGCTTTTCTCATTTCTGGGTTAGAGACTCTGAGATTACTGTTCTGAGCTGTAACTTCCTTACATGGTGGCTGCCCCTCTGAGTCAATCTCAGGAAAACCACAACATCTACCCTCCCGGTCACAGCTACAGAGAGCACTCACACCATTCGAAGTGTTGGGTCCTCAAAATTGTCCTGTACAATCAGAGAGTTCCAATGACACGTTCCAAATCTCAGAGCCAGTAAAAGCTAAAAGCTTTTTTGTCTATGTTTTAGACTTAGTGACTAAACAATATTAGTATGAGGGCTGAACATACGCTGTTGAATTAATTCTTATTGGCCAGACTCATAGAAGACTCATTTAAGAAACCCAAAGATCAATTTTTTAAAGTTTTATACATTGGATGTATCTTTCAGGGTTCAAAATAGTACTTAGTTGAGCTATGTACTATACCTCCTTCTTCAAGAAAAAAAAAAGTACCTAAAAATCCCAACCAGTTGCCATTGAGCTGATTCCTACTCAAAGCAACCTCTTGTGTTGCAGAGTAGAGCTGCACTCTATAGGGCTTTCAAGGCTGTGATCTTTCACAAGTAGATAGCCTGGCCTTTCTTCTGAGGTGCCTCTGGATGGGTTTGGGCCACCAACGTTTTGGTTAGTAGTTGAACACTTAACTGTTGGTGCCACCTAAGTGCTTAAAAAAGTAGAATTAGTTTATTCATTAAGTCATTCAAAAATTTGAGTATTTGTTGATAGTCTACTTTATACTGAATACTGTGGTAGATGCTAACTCTGCGTGCCATCCAAAAAAAAACTATGACCCCTATTTCCATGGAGCTTATGTGCTAATGCAGGAAGACAGATATTAAAAATTCTGACAAGTGCTGCAAAGAAAAATTATAGGGTCACAATGTGTCAGAATCGACTTGATGGCAGTGGGTTAGGGTTTGGATTCATGAGAGGCTGTAATAGAGTAGCGAAACCCTGGTGGTGTAGTGGTTAAGAGCTACAGCTGCTAACCAAAGGGTTGGCAGTTCAAATTCACCAGGCGCTCCTTGGAAACTCTATGGGGCAGTTCTACTCTGCCCTATAGGTTCGCTATGGGTCTGAATCGACTCGATGGCAACAGGTTTTGGTTTGGTTTATAACAGAGTAGACATTTATATTGGGATTGTGTTAGTCAGGATTCTTGATTTCAAGTGACAGACACCCAACTCAAATTAGCTCAGGTAGAAAAAAGAGAAAAAGTGAGAGAGAATTTAATGGTTGTTTTAGCCTGAGTTTTCTGGAAATCATAGGCTGAGGAAAAGATTAAATTGCTGACCCTTTATTTGGGAAAAGAAAACTCAGGATACAAGGGTAAGGAAGAAGGAAAATGAAACAAGCAAAGATGAAGAAATATGAAGTGGTGCATTCTCACACTGGCTATCAATTATATCAAGCTACATAGAACCAAAGCAAGGTCACAAAATGTGTGCATCCACTTGGCTGCAAGGCTTCTCTAGAGACTCTTCAGTGAAGCGTCGCGCTTCAGATTAGTCAACGAGAGCGAAGACTAAGGAAGAATCTGTCTGTTCCTCCCACATCCTGTGGCATAGTGTTTCATCCAAACACTAGAATGTTGCTTAATGAACATGGAATCAGAGCAAAGAGCTAATGATATATCACTAAGGCTGTGGTAGACCTTTATTTTTTTTCACTTAAAAAAATTGTTGAATATACACAGCAAAACACACATCAATTCAGCTGTTTCTACATGTACAATTCAGTGACGTTGATTACATTCTTCAGGTTGTGCAACCACTGTCGCTCTCCTTTTCTGAGCTGTTCCTCCCCTATTAACATAAACTCGCTGACCCCTAAAGTTCCTGTCTAAGCTTTCCCATTGCTGTTGTCACTTCGATTCCATATAGATAGCACTTAAAATAGTTTAATGCTCAAGGCAAGCTGGACAATGAGTAAGGAAGACCAAAGGAGGATTGACGCCTTTGAATTGTGGTGTTGGTGAAGAATATTGAATATAGCACGGGCTGCCAAAAGAAGAAACAAATCTGTGTTGGAAGAAGTACAACCAGAATCTCCTTAGAAACAAGGATGGCGAGACTACGACTTGCATATTTTGGACGTTATCAGGAGGGATCAGTCCCTGGAGAAGGACATCATGCTTGATAAGGTAGAAGGCCAGCGAAAAAGAGGAAGACCCTCAACAAGATGAAATGACATGGTGGCTGCAACAATGGTCTTAATCATAACAACCATTGTGAGGACGGCACAGGACCAGGCAGAGTTTCACTCTCTTCTGCATAGTGTTGCTATGAGTCGGAACTGACTCGATGGCACCTAACAACACCACCACCAAGATAAACTACTGTTTGGTTTTAAGGAGACTTCAGGGGATATGGCTGTGGTAGATCTTGAACTATCGTCACCCTGGAACTCTGATCTGGGTGAGATATTGACCCTCAAGGCCCTTAATTCCTGGGGGCTGTGCCTGAGGCCGCTAGAATCCCTAGACCATTCATTTCCTGCTGCAGCAGCCTCACCCAGATCTTTAGATTGCCTCCAGTCAGCGCCAGATTGCCCAACAAATATTATGACATGGAAAAACTTTGCGAAGTGTTACTGGAAGTACACTTTCCATGTAACTTTGTCTTGTGTCAGCTAAGAACTGTAAATCTCCTCTATGGAAGTGAGGATGGCGAGGCTTCATCTCACATACTTTGGACATGCTATTGGGAGGGACCAGTCCCTGGAAAAGGACATCATTCTTGGTAAAGTAGAGAGTCAGCCAAAAAGAAGAAGACCCTCAATGAGATGGATTGACACAGTGGCTGCAACAATGGGCTCAAATATAATGATGACTGTGAGGATGGTTCAGAACCAGGCAGTGTTTCGTTCTGTTGTACATAGGGTTGCTATGAGTCAGAAACAACTCAACAGCACCTAACAATAACAACAATAACAACAGATGATGGGAACACACAAGTGCATATTAGTTTCCTAGGGTTGCCATAACAAAGTACTATAAACTGGGTGGCTTTTAACAACAGAAATTTATTGTCTCACACTTCTAGGGCTAGAAGCCTGAATTCAGGGTATCGGCCATGTTGATTCCTTCAGAGGGCTTTGAGGTAGAATCTGTTTCATGCCTTTCTCCCATCTTCTGGCAATCTTTGTAGATCATTCCAAACTCTGTCGCCATCTTCATATGGCTGTATTCCCTTTGTGTGTCTCTTTCCGTGTCTCTTTTCCTTTATAAGAGCAGCATTCATATTGGATTAGGGCCCATCCTACTCCAATATGACCTCCTGTTAACTGGTAACATCTTCAAAGCCCCTATTTCCAAACAAGGTGTCCTTTGAAAATACTGGGGGTTAAGGCTTCAACATATCTTCTTTGGGGACACAACTGAATCTATAACACCTTGCTTGACATTTTATACTAATGTAGGGGAGCAAATTCCTCAAGGCTGAAGCATGATGGTGATGAACTGACCTGGGGAATGTGTGTATTAATATCTGAGAAGAAAGCAGCTTTTTCAGACTACATAGGTTTTCCTGGAAGCTAGGGAAGAGTAATTTGCTTTCTGTTCTCCCTTTTTTCAGCTTCCACCTACTACCTACATTTGCCCACCCCTGATATACCCAGCTCACATCAAATCCATGTGAAAGCTGGACAATGAATAAGGAAGACTGAAGAAGGGTTGACGCCTTTGAATTGTGGTGTTGGAGAAGAATATTGAATATACCATGGACTGCCAAAAGAACGAACAAACCTGTCTTCGAAGAAGTGTGGCCAGAATGCTCCTTAAAGGCAAGGATAGCGAGACTGCGTCTTACATACTTTGGACATGTTGTCAGGAGGGATCAGTCCCTGGAGAAGGACATCATGCCTGGCAGAGTACAGGGTCAGTGGAAAAGAGGAAGACCCTCAAGGAGTTGCATTGACACAGTGGCTGCAACAATGAGCTCAAGCATAGCAATGATTGTAAGGATGGTGCAGGACTGGGCAGTGTTTCGTTCTGTTGTGCATAGGGTCGCTATAAGTCAGAACCCACTCGATGGCACTTAACAACAACAAGTTCACAGTATTCAGCACAAAGTAGGCAATCAAAATATTCCAAATTTTAAATGACTTAATGAATGAACTAAATCTATTTTTCAAGTCCTTTGGTACTAAGAACTGAGAAGGAGGTGTTGTACATAGCTCAACCAAGTGTTCTTGGAGCATCTGATATTCATCAAAAGCCTTAAGGAGCAAAAGTAGTTAAGAATCATTGATAGTCAATCCTGTTTCCCCCCCCCCCTTCATTTATCATTTTATATTAGAGTTTGAAAGATTGTAGTTCATGGGTTTGGCCCCTTGTTGCACTCTAATCTCATTGTTGGGAATTGGGAGCTACCAAGCCTTATTAAAAGAAACCTACAAATGCTTCTTTTGGGGAGGCCACTCCCGTGGGAAAGAATTGGGCCAAGGGCATGTTCCTTTTACTATATGTTGAATATTCTTTGCCTCAGTTTTACAGGGTGAGAGTGTTTTATTTATTTATTCAAATTCTGAGGCCACATCCTAGATATACAGCTTCTATAATGCTTTTGGCTATAAATCAGGGATAGTATTTACACCACCATTACCTCCCTTCACAGTGCAATGCTTCAAACATCTTTGTACATTTTGATATTTATTTATCTCTTGGGGGTATATTTCTAAAATGGGATTACTGAATCAGAAAGAACTTGAACAGCCTTTTTCAGATATTGTGAGATTACTTTTTGGAAAAATTGCTATTTTTCAATGCCACTGGCAATATACTTATTTCTAAAAGATCTACTATCATTGTATTTTATTCTTTATGTTTATTTTTGTTAATTTCACCGGACCGTGCCTAGGAAAATTTTGAAATATAAATATACCTGCCTTTCTTCTTGCTCCTTTTTTGTAAGTAGATTTCTTTGCTTGGTCTGCACAGTGTTTGGACTTGATCAAGATAATAAGTGAGGAAAAGAACTGGGAGGAGCTGAGAGCAGAGTAATTGATTTCCATGAGAAAAGGCACAGAGTTAACTGCAGAAGAAAATATTCTGAACAAAAGAGAAAAGAAGGTTCAAGAAAGGAAAAGAGGTGATGAAAGAGAAGAGCCAGGAGAATTAGGGTGTTGGAAGGGATTTTAAAATACGTTTTGGAAGTAATAGCTACTGTGCTGCATGAAATTTTGACGGAGAAAATACAGAGAAAAGATATCGAGGAAATTTGGCTTTGGGTTGTAAGATGAAATTTCTTCTTTTCTCAGATGTAGTTGGTGTCGTGGATTGAATTATGTCCCCCCCAAAATGTGTGTATTAACTTCGTTAGGCCATGATTCCCAGTATTCTGTGGTTGTCCTCCATTTTGTGATTGTAATTTTATGTTAAAAAGGATTAGGGTGGGATTGTAAGACCCTTACCAGGTCTCATCCCAGATGGAATGTAAAGGGAGTTTCCCTGGGGTGTGACCTGCACCACCTTTTATCTCAAGAGATAAAAGGAAAGGGAAGCAAACAGAGAGTTGGGGACCTCATACCACCAAGAAAGAAGCACCAGGAGCAAAGAGTGTCCTTTCGACCTGGGGTCCCTGTGCCTGAGAAGCTCCTTGACCAGGGGAAGATTGATGACAGGGAATCTTCCTCCAGAGCTATCAGAGAGTAAAAGGCTTCCCCTGGAGCTGACACCCTGGATTTGAACTTGAAACCTAGACTGTGACAGAATAAATTTCTCTTTGTTAAAGCCATCCACTTGTGTTATTTCGGTTATAGCAGCACTAGATGACTAAGACAGTTGGTAAAGAGGTAACCTTCACCATGACTACCAAACTCTTTGGCCTATGGTATAAATGAGCAGGAATTTATCCCAATCAAGTTATAATGGCTTCTCAAAATACACCCGCAAAATTAAAGAGATATTGTAGAGGATATTGTGATATTTTAGTAATGCCCATTGATGAACTGATGCAGTTTGATCTGGTTATATTAGAAGGAAAACCAGATTTATAGTGTTAAATGAATTCATTGATATGAAGGCTAAGTGGAAATCCTGGTGGTGTAGTGGTTAAGTGCTACAACTGCTAACCAAAGGGTCGGCAGTTTGAATCCGCCAGATGCTCCTTGGAAACTCTATGGGGCGGTTCTACTTTGTCCTATAGGGTTGCTATGAGTTGGAATTCACTCAACAGCACTGGGTTTTGGGTTTTTGGGGAAGGCTAAGTAGCTCCCTTTACAGATCAAACCTTGTATTTTTAATCCAACTTCTATGGATATCCAATTTCTTAATAAATTTCAATCTTTCCTAGAAGGAGAAAGATCCTGGTTAGACGTTTGCTCTACTCCACCCTCAAAGACAGGGCCCTCTAGGGACTGAATGGCTCTTGTGAGGCAAGTCATTAAACAAATTTTGGAACCAGAATTAGAGGCCATGTGCTACCATAAACAAGAAAAACTCATGGGGAGTTCTAGTAGAGATTGTCGAGAAAGCCCGTCATGGTAAGAGCAGGCCCCTGAAGTTTGCAGGTTGGACAACCTGGAAGGTAAGGAAGTATTGGAGGTTAAGTGAGATGCTGCGGTGTCCAGCTGATGCCTTCAACCTTCTCCATGGTTGTGGCAGACTTACAAATCTAGGACTTCCCAGGATTTGGGAAGGTAAGGATACTATATTGGTTTCCTAGGGCCGTAGTAATAAATGACCACAAACTGTAAAGCTTAAAGTAACAAAAATGTATTGTCTTATAGTTCAGGAGGCCAGAAGTCCAAAATCAAGGTTTAGGCAGAATTGGTTCCTTCTGCAATCTCTGAGGGAGAATCTGTTCCATACCTCTCTCCTAGCTTCTGGTGGTTGCCAGCGACCTTGGCTTTCTTGGTTTGTAGCTGCATCACTCCAGTTTCTGCCTCCATTGTCGCATGGTCTTCTTCCCTGTATGGAACTAGATGTGTCTTCTCCTCTTCTTACAAGGACAACCGTCATTGGCTTTAGGGTCCGCCCTAACCCAGCATGACCTAATATTCCCAATTACATCTGCAAAGACCTTATTTCCACAGAAGGTCACATTCTGAGATTCCAGGTGGACATGAATTTTTTTTTAATTGTTGCAAAAAAATAATATGTATATTCTCATAGGTAACACAACATTTGCCAATTCAACATTTGTCATTTGCACAAGTCAATGAAATCAATTACATCAATCATTATGCAACCATCACCAATATCCATTGTCATATTTTCCATCCCCATAAACAAAAACTCAGTGCTAGCTTAACCAAAATTTACCTTCTTTCCCCTACCTTTCAGAAACACTGTTTGACCCACTAAGGCACAGTGTTTAATGCACTTGGCTGCTATAAGAAAGGTCAGATCAAAGGTCGGCGGTTCAAACCCACCAGCCGCTCCACAGCAGAAAGACGTGGCAGTCTGCTTCTGTAAAGATGACAGCCTTGGAAACCCTATGGGGCAGTTCTACTCTGTCAAATAGGGTCGCGGTGAGTCAGAACCCACTGGATAGCACTGAGTATTCCACCCACCACAGAAACTTTAGCAATGATCTTGGTTATAGAGAAGAGTGACATCTGGTGGCATCCATGAAGAAAAATGCTCTGTGAACATGCCATTTTCTTCACATTTTCACATCTTCGTCACATTATCAAGAGGCACAAAAGTTTCAAGAGGCACAAATGTTCCTACTGATGTGTTTTTCCTCAGGAATGTTACACATATCCAAAATTTAAAGTTTACTAAAAAAAAAAAAATCGAAAAGCTATGTCTAGGCCGATCCAGGCAGTCACCCTAAAGGGTGACAGAGGAGCCATGTGACCCCAGTAAGAGCGAGATCATCTCAAGAATGAGAATGGGCTTTGAAGTTGAAGGGACCCTGCGTGATCCAATTAGATTTTGTGAACACCTTTGCAAATATTACGGCAATTTCAGTGGCAGGGAAAAAAACTAAAGTATTGACTATTCAGCGTTCCCCTAGCCTGGCTTTTGTGGAGAGTTCCTTGTTCAGACTGCACGATTCAGTTTATCAGGATAATCTAGGGAGGGTGTTCCTGTGAGTTCTGTTGTGTCTCTGAGGGTGGCTTGTGGGAACCAAAAGATTTTGAAGACATTTATGGTTTAAATGTTTTCAGTGTGTTGAGTAACAACAAAATCAAAAACAGAAAAACAAAAAATAATGCTTACACATGTAAGTTGATGTTAATGAAATTTAACAAGTAGTTTTAAAGGTGAAGTTGATAGCTTAGTTAATTAAATTTCTTGAACATTTTTAACTGCAGTTATAAATTCAATGCACCATATTTGATTTTCTTTCCCCGTAAACTGCTTGACTAACAAATATTCTCACGTACTTAAGTAAGCACAAATCAAATAAATTACACTTATAAACACGGTGACTATTAAGCTCTTCTCAATGATGTTTACAAACTTAGTAAAATATTCTCTTATAACTTTCAACCTAAAACCACACTTCTAAATAATTTACTTATTGCACATGTTTGAAATTAGAACCTCATGGTTAATTTATCAGATAATCCAATATGCTAAATTATTTTAAATAGTTGAGATATTGAAAACATTAAATATCCAAAGATTCCTTCTTAACATAGAGAAAATATTAATGAAATGTGTTTGCTTTTACTTCATCATCTCAATTCTCATTTATGCCTTCAGCAGGCTAAGTCAATTATCCATTAAGGAAATAATTTTAGCAGTTTGAAGCAATCTGGAGTTACTAAATGTTAGGAATTTGCTTAAGTGCTAATTTCAGAAACCTGAAATGATGATGACTTAAAGATGTTAGAAATTTGTTTTTCTTGCACCTAATGCCTAAAAAAAAATGCCTACAAGAGCCAAAATTGAGTCTTTGGAAAGAGTTTCACAAAATCCAATTGGCCTGCTCAGGGTCTCTTCCAGTTCAAAGTCCACTCTTCACCCAAGATGTTATCTTCCTCCTACTTAGTTTGGCATCTCTGTCCTTTTCAATGTTCTGGGCTCCTTCTAGGTTTCTATTCTACATTTCTTACCACGTGGCTTCTATCCTAAAGGTTGCCTCAAGGTCACAGACACAACATTCCATTCCAGAAAGGAGAAAGGAGGAAAGAGGAAGAGTAAAAAGGCCTCTAAGTTGAGTCAACTTCATCTCCTCTCAACCAGCAACTTCTGCCTACATACCATTGTTTAGAATGCAGTCATATGGCCACCCTTATCTGCAAAGGGAGACATGGGAAACATTGGTGTTCATCTGGTTACATTGCTGCCTCCAATAAGAAAGGGAGAATAAGTGTTTGGTGGACAACCTCCAATCTCTGCCCCACTCTGCCAAGCACCGTGACTTTACAGGGTTGGTGCTGGTAGACTGAAGTTGTACACAGACCAGAGATTTGGGCTGAGCTTCAAAGTTTCTTTTTGTCTCAAAATTGTGAAAAATAAGTAGAACCCTCTTTTATTGTTTCCATGCCAATATCAGGTGCTGTCAAGTGGACTCTGACTCATGGTGACCCCATGTGTGTCAAGGGTAGAACTGTGCTCCATAGGTTTTTTTTTTTTTTTTCATAGGTTTTTAAATAGTTGCTTTTTTGGAAGCATGTGTTTCTTCCAGGGTACATCTGGGTGGACTGGAACCTTGAAACTTTCCATTAGCAACTGAACACATTAACAATTTGCACCACTTGGGGACTCCATCTCATAAAGACTGTATAGGACAGAGTAGAACTGCCTCATAGAGTTTCTAGGGAGCGCCCGGTGGATCCGAATTGCCAACCTTTCGGTTAGCAGCCGTATCTCTTAACCACTACACCACCAGGGTTTTAAAGTACAGAGGCTGTGAGCAGGATTTGAAAATGCACATGGAGACCACATGGAATTTCATTTCCAACACCTTAACCTCAGCCATCACAGCGACACGCGGCTGAGCCGCTATGAGTTGGAATTGACTCCACCACGATGGGTTTGGTTTTTTGGTTTTAGGGACTCCATGCCAACAGGAACTTCAGATCTATGCCCTGGAAGTGAAATGGTCATGCAGCTCACTGTCCCTGGATTCAAATGATGTCTTACATCTGATTAGAGGCTATGATTACCCTGCCCTGCCCCAACCAGTCTTCGGCTTGCCTCTTTGCCATTTGATTGGATCCAACTAATTCCATTATAAAGTCTCTTCATCGTCGTAGCTGGCCAGAGTACAACTCTCACAGATATTTATACAACGTATGATTGTATTAGGGATACCTTCCATGTCAGCTTCTGAATCTGCAGCGACAGCTTCTAGGATCATTGTAGTGAAGAGAGGAGAATTGAAGACATGCAGGGGCAAGATATGGAGGAAACCTCTGGAAGATAGGAGGAGAAGGAAGAAAAGTGGAGAGATTGGGATAGAAGGTGTAGGGTGAGGTCAGGGAATTGGAGGATTGGGAAAAAAAGAAAATCGATCTGGGGTGAGCAGGTACTATGATGAGTGAACTTTGGCAAGAGAGATATTTAAAAAAAGAATTTTAGAAAATTTTGCTGTGTGCTGTGTGTTGTGATATCCATCATATTTACCACTCTCTACTCTTGCCCCTCCTCAAGAGATAGTCTTTAAAATCCTGTGTTACTTTTCAATACTTGTGGGGATTGGATTTCTGTACTTTTTGAAAATGCCACCTTACCAAAACGGATCCTAAAGGGAAAGCAGAGACCCAGTTTATTGGGGTTCAGTAGTGTTATGACTTGTGACAAATGTTTTATTTTTTCTTTAATTATTAGCAGGTTACAATGTTTTTCTTTGATTTTCAGATTAGTTTTGAATCACACAAGTATACGTAAGTTCACTCTTGCAAAAATGTGAACACTACAGGTAAAATTGGAGTGCCCCTTGAACATATCTGTGAACACGAATCCCTTCTCTAGATGTAGTTGTTGTTGTGATTTTAGGATTGATTCTTCCAGACTAGATACGTATGTATCTGCAAGATTGCTTCATGTATGTGTGATTTTTTCCAACATAAATGATGTGACATTTTTCCATATAGTTTTACAGTTTTCTTCCCTGTGTAAAAGCCTGTCCTGGTGATCTTTCCAGGCCACCTAATTAAGAAAAAACAAAAACAAAAAAAACCAAACCCGTAGCGTGGAGTCGCTTCCGACTCTTAGCAACCCTATAGGACACAGTAGAACTGCCCCATAGGGTTTCCAAGAAGTGGCTGGTGGATTTGAACTGCTGGTCTTTTGGTTAGGAGCCGTAGATCTTAACCACTGAGCCACCAGGACTCCAAAAACAAAACAAAACAAACAAAAAACCATTGCTGTTGAGTTGATGCTGACTCATAGTGACCCTATAGACAACTACCTTATTCTTTTAATCTCCTAATTAGTATTCTAAATTATGGCAATATCATGGATTATGCAGCTAGTGATGTGCTGGACTCCGTTCAGACCGGCTTATGAGTTCATCTCTGGAAGCTCATCCCTTACTATGACTCCAGATGCAAGACATAATATTCAACAGATATTTAGTAATAGTTTGACATTTAGTAATTGTTTGACATAGTAATTGTATATACGTGTGTGTATACACGCATACGTGCGCATGTTGAGAAAAGACAAAGTCTTATACGTAATTAGAAAAAAGGAGGAAGCTTTTTCTTATAGCCTGGGGTAAACAATTCCTGATAAGGATAATATTAATCTCAAGGACTCACAAATGAGAAAGTGTGAGATGTTACATGCTACGAGAGTCCAATTGGCCACTGCAGTCTATATGAAAGTCCATGGGAGGGAATAATGACAAGACAAGGTGGCCACGCAGAATGGGAGCAGCTGACAGACAGATGTTGAACTCTGCCATTACTCACCTTTACACCTGCATCCTCACAGGGCCAAGATTCAAAGACTTTGCAATTTTCCTCCCACTGAGCCAGTATATCTTTCATTCCACATTGACATCCTGGGTGAAGGTTGGTTGCATGCCTTCTGCCAGAGGCTTACATATTTCTCCCCAAGTATTCCTTTGGCAGGTCCCCAGCCTAGATCTTGGCACACACTGGCAACATTCTTCAAGTCCCAGCTATCATCACACATGGTCCTCCATAGACCCATCCAGGTCACTTTCAGCAGCCTTTTGAGTGGTGGGGGCTTTTCACCAATCACATCCTAGATGAAGACTTTTCAAAGACATAGGATATTAGCTGGGGGTGTGGGAAGAGCCTAGAAGGCGTTCAGGGATGTACTCAGTCAACTCGAGACTACTTCTACCATTCACAGAGGGGAAGGCAGATGTTACATAGGAAGGAGAGAAAAGGCTGGGGCGGTGGGTAGAGGGGGGCTGCAGGACTACTCCCCTGACTACTTCTATCTCTAATGCCAACTTCCAGCGGTGTCACCAACCAATTGAATAAAACTGCTGGCTTTGAAGATAAAGGGAGATGGGTTGGTTAGGTTGAAAGGGAACTCAGAATTGTGTCTCAGAATAGAATAGGGTTGAACGAGCATGAACAAAGTCTTCAGGTGTTTAGAAGAATGAATATATTTGTTTTTGAGTTTCCTGAGGGGATTCTTAGAACTCATGTAAGGAAAGTACAAGAAAACTTTTTTCTTTTTTCCTGTACTCATCATGAGAAAAAACTGAAGACGGAATAGGTTGTCCCAGAGACCCTGTTATCCACAACTGTAGGTATTCAGTCACATGGCCTGTTAACAGATACCTCACTGCTTATGGCTGGAAGCCTCAGCCTAGTCATGCTTGCTGAATCCTAGTGTGCACCTGTCTTGTGAAGGACTGGCTTTGAAACAGGTGAGAGTCACTGGTGTGTCCTTCCAGGGCTGGAGAAGGCAAGGACTGGCGTTCTGAGGTGATGGTCAAAATGAATAAGGCTCTCTTGGCTGCCTTTCTAGAAATAAAATGTCTGTATAACAGGATTCTGTTGGGTTTGGCTGTTCTTTCCTTTGGGCAACTGTACGCACCTGCGTTATAGCATTGATTCCCTTCTGTTGCTCTTATTTGTTTACCTGCCTCCCTCCACCATAGTGACTTAAACGGAGAGGAAACGCAGAATTATGTCACATAAGGACTTAGGATTGGGGGAGCGTGAACACAGTCTCTAGGCATTTAGAAGAACAAATATATTGTTCTGTGGGGTTCCTGAGGGGATAACTAGGACTCAAATATGGAAAAACTGAGGAGGTAATAGATTGTTCCAGAGACCATGCTATCTTCAACTGCTTGTGGCTGGCTGATTATTATTAATGATTTGTTTTTTCACTGAGTCTCAGGGCTCTTTATCGCAAAAATACTGGTCACTGTCAGAAAAGAGTTCCTAAAAGCTTCTTAAAACCCCAGCAGTGACCCTGTCTGTCTGGGGGTCTTTGTGGATCCTGTGCAACGGTCACAGCACCTGCGCGCGGACTCTCTCAGAGCACGAGGAAGCCATAATGACCTCCTGTTCTCCAGGTACCTGCTGTGAGAGGCCTGTGAGGAACGACAGGTGATGGAGTCAGAAGAGTGGAGTCCGCAGGGAGGAAGCCCTGTGAGCCGGGCTGGCCTGTCTGCATCCTGCCTGGCCATTGTTGTCCTTAATGTCCTTGGTGTGCTCTGCACTGGAACTTCAACCTCTGCTTCTTTGGACTTTTCTGGAGATGTTCCCTTAAAAGAGACATTACAGTGCAGAGGCTAAGAGCATGGGATTTGGAGATGGGCAGACCCCGTTCAAATCCTACCTCAGACACTTACTGTGTGAACTTGAGTAAGATAATTTTGCCCTTTGGGGCAGTTTTGCTGAATAGGATTTAAACTGTTTTGCTAGAATTATCAGTTATTATTTCTGCCTCTTAGTAAATAAATTTTTAATTCATTTAGTCTTATGTAATTCACTTTCATGGTCTTCTTTTAAAGGCAAGATCAAAAGTAACAGCAAAACAAGCAGTTTATATGAGGACACCTCAGATAAGCACCAAGCAGGGGAGATCAGCTTACTCCTAAATCTAGGCTTGCCCAGGCCGTTCCGTGCCCCAGAGCAGTTTCCCTGGACATCCCTGATCTAAGCTTATGAATGACATTCCCATGTTAAACAGCCCCTCTTCTGATAACTCCAGAACAAATGGTTAGGTACAGGGCCCAGGAGAAGGCAGGAAAGAGGTGCTGTTTGGGGTGGCCCAGGATTGGAAAGTGTCCCGGGGGTTACGGAGCATCCCTGCAGTCTCCGCCTCTCCATGGAAGACACTATACTAATGGCTCAATGCGTGCTCCCTAAGGAGGCCCGGGCACGGTTTACTCCTGTGCGCTTCCGATTTAGCCACTGGAGACATTGCCCTGTCAAAGATGATGTCAGACTCCAACTCTTCCTCACCAACGAAATTGTGGTTTTCCTTAATCTGTGGGACCAGAGAACAGTTTCTGTTCTGCCGGCCCAGATGCCTCTTCTGTAGGCTGTACTGATCCTCTTCCGTGTGTCTGCACCATTCTTGTCCCACGTGGTCTCCGCGGGATTGTCCGTTACCTTTTTTCAAGAAAAAAACAAAAACAGAAACACACAAACAAAAAACCCAAGGCTCGTCTCTGCCAGCAGAGGGCACTCTGCTCTCATGGATTCTTGGCTTATTATGGGAGGAAGAATCAAGCTCTTCCCCAAAAAACAAACCATCCTGTCAGCCACGGAGGATTTAAAGCTGTTTTAGAAATGTATGTGTGCGTCTCTCCTACTGTGCAATATTTTAAATAAGTTTTATTTTCTTTTATTTATTTTTAGTAGGTTATATATTCACAGGGCTCAGAATTCAAAATATATAAAAGGGCGTACGCTCCCACTCTCAGCTAGTTTCTGTCCTCTGAAAGCAGCCTGTATTAGCAATTGCTTGAATAATATATCTAAGAATTCTTCTGTACAAACAGACAGATAAATAGATGTTTGTTTCTCTTCCTTGTTTGTATAAATGGTAACACCACACACTTGACTGCGTTTTGCTGTTTTCTCTCAACAGTAGCTGTTAGGAATCACGATCAGTCAGTAGATAAAAAATTCCCTTACCTATTTTTATAGGTGAATAATATTCCATTGTACTGGTGCAAATAATTTAACTTCTTTATTGATGCACATTAATATTGTTTTTAAATATTACCTGTTTCAAACTGTAATGCACTGAACAAATTCGTTTATATGTAGACCAGAGTTCAAGCGCCATTAAGCAAGGATTTTTGTTCATGTCGATCATTGATGTATTCCCAGTGTCCACGGCTCTGGCTGTTACACGGTAGATAATCGATAAATATTTGTGGAATTAATTATTTTAGATATATATGAGTCTACCTATAGCATTGCTATGAGTTGGAATCTACTCGATGGTAGTGGGTTTGGTTTGGGGTTTGGATTTGTAAATTCCCACAATTGCTAGGGTAAGTGTATATCCTAAAATGCTTATTAATATTGGATTATACCATCCATGGAGCCCTGGTGGTGTAGTGATTAAGAGCTTGGCTGTGAACCAAAAAGTGAGCAGTTTAAATTCACAAGCTGCTCGTTGGAAACCCTATGGGGCAGTTGTACTCTGTCCTATAGGGCCGCTAGGAGTCAGAACCGACTCGATGACAACGAGTTTGGTCTGGGTATCTTTCATGGAACTTGCTGCAATGCACAAGAGCACTCTTTACTCAACAAAAGATTGCCACAAAAACATACCCCTTATCAATTTAATCGTCATGCCCTTTATGGGAATAAAACTGCTCAAAGTTTCTTTGGGCAGAAATTTCCCCTAAGATTTCCCTTGCAGTCAGTTGCTTTGCTTAATAGCAAGAACATGTAAATCTTGTTGCTATTCTCAGTGACCCAATGGAGAAATTGGCGCTCCACGTTTCACTCACAGAACCCAAACCACCCTGACTTTCAGGACGGAGATCTGTGGACATGGCAAAGACAGCGAATCTTGTAAGAGTGTATCAGGCTCACACTTTTCCACCCACAGTGGTTTGCAGGGTCCCCGCAGCTCGTTCCAGCCTGAGAGGGGAGGAACTGTGCAGTCAGACTATTTTGTCTCTAGGGTCCCACTCTCCTCATTCTGGGGCTTTTCCCTTACTCCGGCCTCCCTTCTCCTCCAAATCTTTCTTCTAGGAACTCTTCTCTGCCCCAAAGCCTCAGTAAAGAAGGGAAATTGAAAATTATTTATACTAGGTACTCATAACCTAAAAATAACTTAAAGCATTAGCACTCCCAGGGACAGCTGTAGGTTCTAGGGTTTAAACCTTTAAGCTCAAAGAAGAGGTTCTAGGGTTTAAACCTTTAAGCTCAAAGAACAGCTGGAGTAGTGGACACAGTTCCTAGCTTGGAGTCAGTGGGTCCCTCTTAGTTGCTCAGTTTTTCTATTGGTCAAAACTACATAATTTCAAAGATTCCTTCCAACTCTGACATATTTTGATTCTTTGAGTCTACAAATGAAACTCCAAGAATCTCAAATTTCACCCTTGTGGAAAAAATGATATTGTTATATCTGGGCACTCCTGACTCTCTTGGCATCACCTGAGTTGATTCTCTGGAATCTTTCTCTTTGTTGGTTCCCAATTCAAGTCCTTGTTGTCTTTCTCCAGACCATTATAATATTCCCTAAGAATACTGTGCCCCCTGGTCCACCCCTCACAGCTCATCAGACTTGTCTTCCGGCTTTATTCACATCACTTCCCTCTTTAAACTTTTTCGTCATTCCCAATGGATGACGAAAACTGACCAAACGCTTTACCTGAGGGCTTAATGGTGCTTGTAACTTAAGGCTTCTTTGTCTCTCTCATTCCTTCCCACGAAATCCTTTTACACACCTACGCTCTAGTCACACATTTCACCTCCTCATTCTCTAAACACACCTAGGCTTCCACGCTTCTGTGATATTGACACGCTCTTCCCTTAATGTGGGGCACCCTACCCTTATGTTCCCCTATTCTTCTCTACTTATCTATCCTTCAAGGATAACCCCCAATCAGACTTAAATGTATCTTTCTCTGTTCTTATCCAACACTTTTTAATCTGTATTCTACCATTTATTTTATTAGAATCTACTATTTATATAAATCAGCCTCACTCACCAGATTGTAACCTCCTTGAGGGCAGAATTTGCATCACATTCATCATTGTTTCTTTTTATCACCGACTATAGTACAAAATATGGTTAAATTCATCTTTGCTGATATGCACTGAATTTGTCCCGTGAAATTTTTTTCTCGGATAGCCAGATGAAATGTTTTCATTGATGCTGGAATTTCCATTTTAATATTAAGCTATAACATGTTAATAAGTAAATAAAAATAACACAAACAAATCATAGAAAAATGATAAAGATCACAGATTTATACAAATAAGTGTTAAAATTCTAACCCCTGTGCTATAAATAGGACGGTTTGGAAACAGAAATTTCTTTTTATTATGTTAATGGGGTCATACAGAGTAGGGTGGGTTCCAAAACTGAGACCATATGAAAAGGCATATTTAGAAGTAAAAGAGATGTTACCTAAGATATTTTAGTGAAGATATGAGAGAATTTGCATTACTCCTTAACAACAAAAAGGAAACCAAATAAATCTCCATTAAAGATTTTATTCCTTCCAGTATGTCTCTTCGCAGTCTCACAGAGATTGGCTCTTAATTCCCCCATCTCTTATACCAGGTGTCTGTGTCTCTGTCTCTCTGTCTGTGTCTCTGTATCTCTGTCATCTATCTATACAGAGTCTTCTCCCCCATCTCCATTTTCATGTGAAAGTTTTATTACCAAGCTTGTGTCCCTGTTCACAACTTACGGATGTTTTCAAGTGTCAAAGGCCATTATATTAAGCATGGATACTTTGTACCAAAACCAAACCTGTTGCCATCAAGCTAGTTCCAACTCATAGTGACCCTAGAGGACAAAGTAGAACTGCCCCATAGGGTTTCCAAGGAGCAGCTGGTGGGTTTGAACTGCTGAACTTTTGGTTAGCAGTCAAGTGCTTAACCACTACACCACCAGGGCTCCAGCTACAAGAACGGGGATTATAAATTTCCCCTAAAAGTGTTACATCTAATTGAGGCATTCATAGTATACTGCCTTTTAACATGGTTACTTGTGTCTTGGAAAAAAAAAAAACACAAAAATACTGCCTTTAACCCATCTTTGACTACTTGCCTCCTCCTTCAATGAGCCTAACACAGGGCTTGGTACACAGGAAATACTTGTGGTTAAAGTAATAAGATTTGGTTAAAAAATATATTCTTAGTTTTGAGAGAGCTGAGGGTGAGGTTTGACAGAGACTATCTTCCCTTCCTTTTTCTTCTCCTTCTGTATGGTTTCAGCTCTTCCCTCATGACACTACCATCTCCTTACTGCATTTCCAACCTCTTCTCAGGAGAAGCGGCAGATTCCAGACAGTAAAAGAGGATCGGGGATGCTGAAAAAAGAAAAACGACAGCCCCACCCAGACCACATGGAGCAAGAATGGTGCAGACACACCGAAGAGGACCCGTAGACTCTGAAAAAGAGGTATCTGGGTGGGCAGAACAGAAACTGTTCTCTTGGTCACAAAGATAAAGGAAAGTCACCATTTCATTAGTGAGATAGGGCTGGAGTCTGCCATCGCATTTGAAGAGAAATACTCCCAGGAGCTCAGTAGGCAGTTCACAGAGTAAGCCACGTATGTGACTTGTTAGGGAGCAATTATTGAGCCATTAGCATAATGTCTTCTATTCGAGTCCACCCAGAAGCACCTCAGAAGAAAGGCCTGGCCATCTATTTTCCCCCAAATCTGCCATCGATAACCCCATGGAGCACAGTTCTATTCAGATACACATGGGATCGCCATGAGTGAAATTCGACAGCAGCGGGTTTATAATGCCTTCTGTGGAGAGGCAGTGTCAGGCAGCAATGCCCACTAATTCCTGGGACACTCCCAGTCCTGGGCCAGCTCCTCAATCGGCTCCTCTTTCCTGACTTCTTGTGGGCCTGTACTGAACCATTTGCTCTAGAGTTACCAGAAAAAAGAAGAGGGGCTTTTTAATATAGGAAATCCTGTCATTCATAAAGTCTAGGTTTAGGATTAGGGATGCCCAGGAAATCTGCCCCGGGGCACAGAAGAGATTGAGCAAGGCCAGATTTCAGAGTAAGCTGACCTCCCCTGCTCGGTGCTTCTCTGAGGTGTCTTTTTTGGTCATTTTTGATTTCCCATTTAAAAGAGGAACATGAGAGCAAGTTAAGCAAGATTAAATTAGTTAAAAATTGTTTTTAAAAGGCAGAAACGAAACTGACAATTGGAGCAAAGCATTTCAAGTTCCTGTTCAACAAAACTACCCCAAAGGGCCGAACTCTCTCACTTAAGGTCGCATAGCTAGCAAGCTCCCCAGCTGGTATTTGACCCAGGTGTGCCTGTCTCCAGAGTTCTTGTTTTCAGCCTCTGCGCTGTAATGGCTCTTTTAAGGGATGGTTCCAGAAAAGTCCAGAGAAGCAGAGGTTGAAGTTCCAGCACAGAGCGTACCAGGGACATTAAAGACAACTAGGGCCAGGCAGGATGCAGACAGACCAGCCAGGCTCACAGGTCTTCCTCCCTGTGGAATCCACTCTTCTGGGCCCATCACCTGTCCTTCCTCGTGGATCTCTCACTGCAGGTACCTGGAGAACAGGAGGTCATCATGGCTTCATCGTGCTCTGAGAGAGTCCACACACAGGTGCTGTGACCATTGCACAGCATCCACAAAGACCCCATACAGACAGGGTCACTGCTGGGGTTTTAAGAAGACTTTAGGAACTCTTTTCTGACAGTGATCAGTCTTTTTGCAATAAACAACCCTGAGCCTTAGTGACAAAAAGAAGTCATTAATAATCATCAGCCAGCCTCAAGTAGTGGAATATCTATGAACAGGCCACATGACTGAATACTTACAGTTGTAGATAGCATGGTCCCTGGAGCAACTATTACCTCCTCAGTTATTTCCATCTATGAGTCCTAGTTATCCCCTCAAGAACCCCACAGAACAAATCTATTTGTTTTTCTAAATGCCTGGAGACTGTGCTCACGCTTCCTTAACCCTAAGTCCTCATGTGACTTAATTTTGAATTCTCTCTCCATCTGGGTCACTATAGCAGAGGGAGACAGGTAAACAAATGAGAGCAACAGAAGGGAGTCAAAGCTACAATGCAGGTGTATACAGCTGCCCAAAGGAAGAGAAGCCAAACCCAACAGAATCCTGTTATATATCTTGTTTCTAGAAAGGCAGCCCAAAAGAGTCTTAATCATTCTGACAACCATTTCGGAATATCAATCCCTCCCTTCTCCAGCCCTGGAAGGACACACCAATGACTCTTACCTGTGGGCTCAGTCCCACCCTGATCCAAAGTGAACCCTACGTAAGACAGGTGCACATTAAGATCCAGCAAGTGTGACTGGAGTGAGCTTTCCTGGCCTAAATCTCTTCCATTATTACTGTGGTGGGCCTCCCAAATAACTTGGTCTCTGGTTAATTCTTTAAGTCTGTGATGCAAGCCCCAGCCTAGCAAAGCACATTTCCTGCCAGCTATTCCCTCTGGGGCCTAGTACATTTTCCCCTTAACCCATACAAGACAATGTGGAAATAATGGACAAGGAGTATAGCCATGAGATAGCATATCTTAAGCATTTAAAGGCTCAGCGATATTCTCTGATTGCCAGTACATCCATTAATTCATTCATTGATTCAAAAGCAATTTATTGTATGCCAAGTACTTGGAAAATAATGGTGAACAACGCACAGGGAGCCCTACTTTCATGGAGCCTACTGCCTAATAATTGTCAAACTGAAGCCATAGAAATGCAAGCCAAGAGAAAGGTGCTCTGTAAGTCCCCCATCTGGACATGGGATAATAAAACAGAAAAAAGAAAAACAAAAAAGCAAAAAACATTTAATTGGAAGAAGAACATCATTATAGCTCTGGTGTGGGCCAAGGTGAGATCCTGTGGACTGGAACTTTGGGAACTGTCCATTTAGACTGGGAGGAGAGGAGCTTCACCTTGATGTCAAACCAACAGGGCATGGAGTTCACACTTCACTAGAGTATCCTGCAAAATGCCTCTATCCTCTTATGTATGTCATATATAGGTGTCTTCCAGACAACTGTACCATACAGCCCTGGGCTCCCTAGCCCCCTGCATCCCACCCCATCTGCCCCATCCCAGTAGGCCACCTACTGTTAACCTCTTCTCAATTTCCTAAACTCTTCAGCTTCTCCAACTCCCACCTTCACTCTCCTCCAGTCCTTGTCATTGCTCACAACTACTTCTCCTCTGAGACCACAAGTACCACCATCCAAATTTCTGAACAAGTTTCCCATCCGTTTCATTTTCTAACACTTTCTGCTCTCCCAACCCTTTCTCACCGAGGTCTCCCTTGTCTGACAATGTGTTTCTATTTTCATTTTTCATCAGCCCATTTCCAGATCTTCTCTAAGCCTGTTAAGCAACTTGAGCTACTCTCTCAACTTGAAATCCCTGCCTTTCTGAGCCTTCCAGCAGACTTTCCTATGAGTCCCCAACTCTGAATCCGGCAGGCTAATAATCTCATCCCCAAGCTACTTGACTGCAGTCTGAGAGGCTCTCAAAGGTGGACGTGCTGATGGGACTTACAAATGTGTGCCTTTTAATGTCAGTTGAGCTCAATGCTGACAAATTGTTTTACTTATCTTTATTCACAGCCTCTTTTCTCTCAGTGATTATTTTAGACCTTTACCATTTTTCAGAAGTTCTTTACCCAAGTCTGTCTCCCCACTCACACTACACAATCTTGCCCCACATTTTACTGGAAAACTCTGTGACTATCAGGTACAAACTTCTACTTTCCACATATCACTGCTGGCATTGATTTTTATTTGCACCCTTTACCACAATTTCCCTTCCAGAAGTCTTGGCATTATCTTAAACCACATCCAAAGAGCAAAGTCTTACAGATTCTACAATTATTCATCTCTCAGGTCCATTCTCTCTCCTCAAGGACCTTTGCCACCCTCTCCATTCAAGCCCTCTTCTGCTCTCTCCTGGACTTGTGCAGTGGTCCCTTAATGAATTTGACTCCAGCCTCCCTCTTTTCCAATTTGTCCTCCACTTGTCTCCAGAACACACAACACTCTAAGATGCATAAAGGCTTTCAATGACTTCTCGTAATGTTCTTCTGTCTGATGAAGCTCCCTTTCATTTCTTCATGGCCTGACTTTGTTAATAAAATAGAGTATTGGGGGAGTGGGTGTGGGGGAAGCCCTTGTCTTCTTTCTCTCTTCTTTCACTCACTTCTCCATATGAGCTGGGAAGAAATATATCTGAATTGTGAAGGCAAATTTCTGGTGCATTTGTCTGTCCTCAGGCCACATGAAGTCAAGCCTTTTCTCCTCCAAGTGTAAACTCAGTAGGTAGGTCACATCTGGCTCCTGAAGGATGAAGCTCTGAAGCTCCTTCAGATGTGCCTATGACTGGTTGGGTAAATTCAGTTCAGAGGTAAATGCATAGAATCTTGGATCCCAGTTGCAATCTCATCCAGCTTCATCACCAGTAAAGCTGATAATAGAGCCCTTTCTGACTTCCGTGTCTGTTAATGCATTGCTTCAGAATCTGGAGAGCAGACGATGTGATTAGCATTTACAAATTTGTTCATAACAGATTTTCTATCATCTGGACCCTGTTTCTAATCTTTTCCATAACTCTCTGAAACCTTGCTTTCTCATTTATGAAATGAAGATAATATTATGTTCCTCACAGGTTTTTTTAGGAACCTTTTCATGAGATAAGATTATATGGACCTTTTAACACTACTACCTTGACCTCCCCCCACGTGTCTGTCAGTTTGTTGTACTGTGGGGGCTTGCATGTTGCTGTGACCCTGGAAGCTATGCCACCAACATTCAGATACCAGCAGGGTCACCCATGGAGGACAGGTTTCAGTTGAGCTTCCAGACTAAGACAGGCTAAGAAGAAGGACCCAGCAGTCTACTTCTGGAAAGCATTAGCCACTGAAAACCTTATGAATAGCAGTGGAACACTGTCTGATACAGTGCTGGAAATGAGCCCCCCAGGTTGGAAGGCACTCAAAAGAGGACTAGGGAAGAGCTGCCTCCTCAAAGTTGAGTCGACCTTAATGACGTGGATGCAATAAAGCTTTCGGGACCTTCATTTGCTGAAGTGGCACGACTCAAAATGAGAAGAAATAGCTGCAAACATCCATTAATAATTGGAATCTGGAATGTACAAAGTATGAATCCAGGAAAATTGGAAATCGTCAAAAATGAAATGGAATGCATAAACATCGATATCCTAGGCATTAGTGAGCTGAAATGGACTGGTATTGACCATTTTGAATTGGACAATCATATAGTCTACTCTGCTGGGAATGACAACTCGAAGAGGAATGGTGTCGCATTCATCATGAAAAAGAACGTTTCAAGAACTATCCTGAAGTACGACGGTGTCAGTGATAGGATAATATCCATACGCCTACAAAGAAGACCAGTTAATACAACTATTATTCAAATTTATGCACCAGCCACTAGGGCCAAAGATGAAGAAATAGAAGATTTTTATCAGCTGCTGGAGTCTGAAGTTGATCGAACATACAATCAAGATGCACTGATAATTGCTGGTGACTGGAATACAAAAGGTGGAAACAAAGAAGAAGGATCAGTAGTTGGAAAATATGGCCTTGGTGATAGAAAGAATGCTGGAGACTAAATGACAGAATTTTGCAAGATCGATGACTTCTTCATTACGAATACCTTCTTTCACCAACATAAATAGCGACTATACACATGGACCTTGCCGGATGGAACACACAGAAATCAAATTGACTACATCTGTGGAAAGAGACGATGGAGAAGCTCAATATCATCAGTGAGGACAAGGCCAGGGGCCGACTGTGGAACAGACCATCAATTTCTCATATGCAAGTTCAAGCTGAAACTGAAGATAATCAGAGCAAGTACACAAGAGCCAAAATATGATCTTGAGTATATCCGACCTGAATTTAGAGACCATCTGAAGAATAGATTTGATGCATTGAACACCGGTGACCGAAAACCAGACAAGTTGTGGAATGACATCAAGGACATCAACCATAAAGAAAGCAAGAGGTCACTGAAAAGACAGGAAAGAAAGAAAAGACCAAGATGGATGTCAGAGAAGACTCTGAAACTTGCTCTCGAATATCGAGCAGCTAAGGCAAAAGGATGAATTGATGAAGTAAAAGAACTGAACAGAAGGTTTCAAAGGGCCTCTCGAGAAGACAAAGTAAAATATTATAATGATGTGCCAAGAGCTGGAGATGGAAAACCAAAAGGGAAGAACATGCTCAGCGTTTCTCAAGCTGGAAGAACTGATGAAAAAATTCAAGCCTCGAGTTGCAATAGTGAAGGATTCCATGGGGAAAATATTACACAATGCAGGAAGCATCAAAAGAAGATGGAAGGAATACACAGAGCCATTATACCAAAAAGAATTAGCCGATGTTCAACCATTTCAAGAGGTGGCATATGATCAGGAACCGATGGTACTGAAGGAAGAAGTCCAAGCTGCTCCGAAGGCATTGGCAAAAAACAAGCCTCCAGGAATTGATGGAATATCAATTGAGATATTTCAACAAACAAATGCAGTGCTGGAGGTGCTCACTCATGTATGCCAAGAAATATGGAAGACAGCTTCCTGGCCAACTGACTGGAAGAGATCCATATTTATGCCTATTCCCAGGAAAGGTGATCCAACCAAATTTGGAAATTATAGAACAATATCATTAATATCACACGCAAGCAAAATTTTCCTGAAGATCATTCAAAAACGGCTGCAGCAGTAGATCGACAGGGAACTGCCAGAAATTCGGGCAGATTTCAGAAGAGGACGTGGAACCAGGGATAACATTGCTGATGTCACATGGATCCTGGCTGAAAGCAGAGAATACCAGAGGGATGTTTACCTGTGTTTTATTGACTATGCAAAGGCATTTGACTGTGTGGGTCATAACAAATTATGGACAACATTGTGAAGAAAGGGAATTCCAGAACACTGAATTGTGCTCATGAGGAACCTTTACATAGATCAAGAGGCAGTTGTTCAGACAGAACAAGGGGATACTGATTGGTTTAAAGTCAGGCAAGGTGTGCGTCAGCATTGTATTCTTTCACCAGACCTATTTAATCTGTATGCTGAACAAATAATCCCAGAAACTGGACTATATGAAGAAGAACAGGGCTTCAGGATTGGAGGAAGACTCAGTAACAGCCTGCGTTATGCAGATGACACAACCTTGCCTGCTGAAAGTGAAGAGGACTTGAATCACTTACTCATGAAGATCAAAGACCACAGCCTTCAGTATGGATTGCACCTCAACATGAAGAAAACAAAAATCCTCACAACTGGACCAATGAGCAACATCAGGATAAATGGAGAAAAGATTGAAACTGTCGAGGATTTCATTTGACTTGGATCCACAATCAACAGCCATGGAAGCAGCAGTCAAGAAATCAAAAGACACATTGCATTAGGTAAATCTGCTACAAAGGACCTCTTTAAAGTGTTGAAGATGTCACCTTGAAGACTAAGGTGTGCCTGACCCAAACCATGGTATTTTCGATTGCATCATATTCATGTGAAAGCTGGACAATGAATAAGGAAGACTGAAGAAGTATTGATGCCTTTGAATTGTGGTATTGATGAAGAGTATTGAATAGAACCATGGCCTGCTAAAGAATGAACAAATCTGTCTTGGAAGAAGCACAACCAGAATGCTCCTTAGAAGCAAGGACGGCGAGACTGTACCTTATATATTTGGACATGTTGTCAGGAGGGTTCAGTCCCTGGAGAAGGACATCATGCTTGGCAGAGTACAGGGTCAGTGGAAAAGAGGAAGACCCTCAAGGAGGTGGACTGACACAGTGGCTGCAACAATGGGCTCAAGCATAACAATGATTGTGAGGATGACTCAGGACCGGGCAGTGTTTTGTTCTGTCGTGCATAGGGTTGCTATGAGTCGGAACTGACTCCACAGCACCTAACGACAACAACACCTTGACCTCTGACCCCCAAGAACGTTGTGTTTTGGGCAATGGCTGTTTCCTTTTTCTGGATATGCCTGCAAAGTCTTTCTCACTCTGATTCTCCATTCTAGTCGTCCTTTAACATCTGCTCAAATGCCATCATCTCTGTGAAGTCTTCTCTGATTAGCCCCAAGTAGAGGTGACACTTTCCTCCATTGCGTCCCCAAAGTTCTTATACTTTATAGCAGTTTTCACATGCTATTGGAACTATTAGACCACGTCCATTTGGAATTCGGAACTGTTTCTTATTCTTCACTGTATTGCTTGCACCTGTCACATTGTCTGCCACTCATGGCTGCTGAAAACTTTTTAATAAGTGCAGTAATAAGTAAATGGAGAAATAAGGACTAAAAAAATGAGTGCCTACAGTGAGCCAAAATTCATGCTGAGTAACTGGACTAATTACAAAGAAGCTAAGATGTCTAATTATAGAGGAAAAATTACTCTGCTCAGAACAGTAGATTATGTTAGCATATCAAGCTCACTACTTGAGTATTCCAGAGTTGAACAGTTCTCAATGCATAGCTATGCTTAATAATACAGCAAAGCAGAGGGGCCTGGAATACTGAGGGTCTTGCTGTCTCATCTCTGTTCATCATTCCTTAGACCTAAGGATACCTTAAGTTCAGAAATCATAATGTCCATCACTACGGGGAGCTGTTTCCACTCAGTTTCCAAAGGTGGGCCTAATACACCTGGAAAGACACAGACAATAAGCAAATCCAGCCCTCTTCATAGAACTTGACATCTTGGTTCTGGATCGTGGCCCATTATGACTGCCTCCATGGGCAACTCTGCATTCTTTCTATGGCCTCTGGCTTCCGTATTCTCTGGGCGCTTACTGTGAAGAGAAGGAATCAAAATTGGCCTACTGCCCCCACAAACCATACTTGGAGACAAAGCATTGCCTGGCCTTCTACGAAATGGCCCTGTTCCTAGCATCTGAGTTTCCTTGTAGGAACTATCTCCCCTGTTTACATAGTGAAGGAACTAATGCAGATATGGATAGGGCTGGGATTATAGCAGAGCTAAGTTATGACAGACTGGTTTTTTTGTTTTGTTTTTGTGAACATCTTTTTGCCGTTTCCGGCCACCTCCCTTCCTCTGGAAACATGCCGATTTCAGCAAGTCCAGCCTATCAGTTCTGCCTTCTAAATCCATTGGTTCATGGTCATCTGAGAGCACTTCTGTCACATACAGGAGCTGCTGCCCTCACCCTCCAGACACACTTGCAGCTGAAGCTGAATATTGCTACTCTGGGGTTTCCTTCCAGCCTTAAATTTCAGTTCAATATCTTCAGCTGCCCAGGTCATGGCTCTGCTACTTTCCTTGATCCTTGGTGAGTATCTCTGCTCCTGTTGGCTTAGACTCCAGAGTTTTCTTGGATTTTGATCAGGACAATCTTCCACTTGCCAAGCCTGCACAGATTCCATTCTTCCAAGGTCAGCTTCTCCCTGCTCTCCTTTCTTTATACCTAGCAACTCTTCTAAACCCAAAGGAAGCCACTTAATCCACACCCAATTTATAATCTACTTTGATGGCCAGATTTTTAAAATCTATTCCCCTTATATTTGCAATGACCTATTTATGGTCATTTTTTTTTTCTTTCCATTTCCCTTTTTACATAAATTTCCCGAAAAGTACTATTTATGAGAAAACAGGTAGAGCAAGGGAAGGAAGATGAGCCACAAGACATACTCCCTTTTTTTTTTTTTTTTTAATCATATTACTTGGTTTCCTCTCAAAAATTTTCTCTATCACACTTCCCTAATTTCTCCCAGCTTCTTAACACCCAGGGTAATCTAAAGTAAATGGGGATTTGGGAACTAAAGAGACCTGAGTTTCAATCTTGGCTCTTTAATTTCTTATCTGTCATTCAATATGTCAGTTACCATACATCTGTGATATCTTGATTTCTCATTTATGAAATGAAGATAATGTTATCTTTCTCACAGGTTTGTTAAGAATGTTTGCATGAGATAACTAATTTAGGACATCTAACAATGCAATGCTTGCTAGATAAATTTTCTAATCAATCTCATCCATTTTCATTGCCTTGTTGAAGTCCTGGTTTCCCTCTTTCTCTCTTTCTCTCTCTCACACACACAACTGGGCAAGTATACACTTCCTGAAACATCTATATAGCCCACAGCACCTAAGAGCCAGCTCTGTCCATCATAAATGTACTGCTGAATCTCCCAGGCTTACCTCAGACCCAGCTCCTTCATGAAGCATTATTGGTCTATGTCACCCGCATTATCCCCCTCCCTACAGAGGAGAGCTTTCAAGTCATGTAGTAGCTATATCAATTTCCAGCTCGCGTTGCTATGAGTTGAAATTGACTCAATGGCAACGGGTTTGGTTTTTTGGTTTTTGGTATCAAACTTGGCACATTCAATTTCCTTTGTATGGAAAAATGTTTTGTGTTCATTGTTAGGCATGTAGAGTGTTATACAAATGGTTCACATAAGTATAACTTTGGGTTTTAGGCAGTTGCAAACCAGAACTCACGGAGTCTGAGTGTGGGCATGTCCTGAAGAGTAAGGGCCTGGGGCTATTGAGGAATTCCTTGGAAACCAAGAAAAGAAAGTATCCCAGGACAAGCCACTGAGATACTTGGATTTGCCTGAAAAACTCTAGAGTGGAAGGTCAAAGGTATGAGTTCCTTCAGAAGAATCCTTTAAGATAAGGGAGGAGTTCTGCACTTGAAAATACCTAGCCCTCAAGGACTATTGGAGGTCACAGGGCTCAGGACTGTACAGTGTTAGGAGAGAGCCTTAGGAATGAAAGGGTCCAACCCAGCAGATCCTCCAGGAAGAAACTCCAATATATTGAACGAGTGCGGATGCATAAATCTAGAGATTTGGAACTGAGTAGAGGGCTGCTTTCTAACCTACTGGCCTAAATCTGGGGTCTGTAAACTAGCCCATTTTAAAATGGTTTTAAAAATTCAAAAGAAGAATAATATTTTGTGACACGTGAAAGTTACATGAAATAAAATTTTATTGGAACACAGCCATGTCCATCTGTTTACTTATTGCCCATGGCTGTTTTTAAACTACAAAGGCAGAGTTGAGTAGTTGCAACAGAGATCATATGGTCCACAAAGCCTAAAGTATTTACTATCTGGCCTTTTGAAGGAGAAATTTGCTGACCCTGGACTAAATGCAGTGCCAGTGCACACAGGCCAATCCCACCACTTTTCCCTACTCCTTGCACGGCCCCCACTGTGTCTTTACCTCCCCCCACCAGTGCATCTTTCCAGTGGCCTCCAGCAACTCATTTTTGTTGACCCAGAGGTGGCTTTACCACACTGTAACTACAGGCTGTATTAACCAATCAACATAGTTGACTGGAATAGAAATCCAAATCTAGGCATGTCTGGCACAGAGTTCCCATCACATGTCCGGGGAGCAGGATGGGGTCAGTTAGCTGTGGTAGAATTGGTCTCTGTAATTCCTTGCCAATGTCCATGTGTCCTTTGAAGCTGGCCATCCCAGGAGAAGGTGCCAACAAGCCTGACTTTGGAGGTTGTATATGTACCGCCCCAACTATCGCGCAAGTTTTGGCAAGGGCCTTCCAGAGAGTTGTAGTCAGCAAAGCCTTGGAAATTGACTATATGACCTCACTCACTGCCTTCTTTTTTCCCTAGCCATTTGCACTGGACCTGGCCTCATAGGTAAGATTTTTGGGGGATTCCTGAGAGGTAGGCCTTTCAAGCTCAGGAAAGTGGAAATTTTGAAACTAACCGGACCACAGGGAAATTGTTGTTGTTAGGTACCACCGAGTCAGTTATGACTCATAGTGACCCTGTGTACGACAGAATGGAACCCCACTCGGCCCTGTGCCGTCTTCATAATCGTTGTTATGCTTGAGCCTATTGTTGCAGCCACTGTGTCAACCCATCTGCCTTTCCGCATTCCCACCCCCTCTCAGTCTTGTCTGGATAGATTTCTACCTCCAGAACTTATAAGGAATTAGGGTGGTTCATCCTGCAATGAGAAGTCTCTGGCTGGTGCAAACGATTTGCACTCGTCTACTCGTCTATGTGCAAAAAAGGCTTGGTGAACTGCTTCTGTGAAGATTACGGCCAAGAAAACTCTAGGGAGCAGTTCTACTCTGGGGTCACTATGAGCTGGAATTGACTTGATTGCTTTTGTTTTATCCTGCAAGGGGACTCCTCTCCACTTGGCCTCCATGGCCCAAGATGCTTGGCCAACATCTAAGTATCATATGGCTTTATTTCAGGCCAAGTAGGAGCAGTTCTACTGTGTCCTGTAGGATCTCTATGAGTCAGAATCTACTCTATGGCACACACAACACACAACACACACACACACACACACACACACACACACACAGAGGTACCTTACCATCTGGTGGCTATCTCTGGGAAATGAACTTCCTTTTGCTCCACTTGGAACCAGCACATCCAGGTCCCCCTGCCAGCCTTAATGTTACCTTTATTTGAACTGTGAATCCATCTGCCTCTGCGCAGTACATGGCTGGACCAGCAGAGTTCAGGCTGGATGTCAGCCTCCATTGGTCACCTCTGCAAGGAGACTTTGGGCAACGCACAACCTGCACAACCAAGCAGAGGTTGGGCTGCACAAAGAGCATAAGTCTATGGAAGAGGGAGGTTATGATGGTACAAACTCAAGGGGGTTGTTTGTAGAATATCAGTTTTTTTTTACATAGTCCCTGCAGTCTATCCTTTCTCTCGAGTAGAGAGTTTACTAGAGAGAGGAAGCCACAGACTCTGCTATGGGTGTGGAAGCTTCTGCATCCTGCTGGATGCAGTTTGATTTCTTAATGAGCTCAGTTGTTGGGTCCTCAGTCCAACTCTCAGATGACTTGATCTTTTTACTTTGGCCTCCAGGACTGTTCCTTGGTGCTGGTATTGGGAAACAATGGCTCTCTTGACAAACCTCCCCGTACTCTAGGATGTTTTTCTTCTGACCCTGGCTCCCTCTCTAAAGCCTTCTGATGCTAAAGGCTGCTAACGGCACCGCCTAGGACACAACTGCCCTGATGATTCTTTCTACTCTTTTGTAGCTTTAAAATCTTACTCAGCCATTCTTTCTCCCCGCAAGCTGAATTTCTTTTATATTTACTATTTCTTTTTTTTTAAAATACATATTTCTTCTTTCCCATGGGCTCTTCTAGTATTTCATTCCACAGAAAATTAAAACTCATTAAAAGGGA
Organism: Loxodonta africana; assembly: GCF_030014295.1. Taxonomy (NCBI): domain Eukaryota; kingdom Metazoa; phylum Chordata; class Mammalia; order Proboscidea; family Elephantidae; genus Loxodonta; species Loxodonta africana. The sequence continues at coordinate 190,514,367 of NC_087344.1, read as the reverse complement.
GTTTATTTTAAAACTAGCATTTTATCACCCAAAATCAAATATAATAACCTGACTGTGATCTTACTAGCTAATCTTTCCTGGAGTAAATAACAAGGTCAATGCAAACTCTAGTCTTAGTTATGATGAACTATACTGACTCAAAAGTTATTTCTGGGTGACTCCTTAAGAATTATATTTGTACCCAAATGTATCAGCCTTAAACCCGGGTGCAAAAATGGTAACTTTCTTAGTTTTTCTATTACTAATTTAATTTCAAGTATTCATTCTATATATTCTGCATATTACCAAAAAAAAAAAAAAAAAAAGGAATAAGAAGAAACAAAAAACAAATGAACAAACTAAACATAAGCTTTCCAGTGCAGTTTAATATCAGCCAGATCAGTGTTTTCTTATTCAACCACTTCTTCTGGGTTAATTCTAAGTTTTCTGGGGAGTTTACACAGCATTGAGACAAGGCAGGCAGCAGGAAATATGGTCCTCAGAAGTCATATTCCATCCCTGCAGGCAGCTGGGTCATCCCGTGTGGTCTATGTTGACATCTGTTAAGCCACTCATATCTCTATAGGTCGCAGACCACCAGCCCAAATGTGATCCCTCCAGGTGAACCAGACCTCTCTCAGCTAAATGTCCCACTGGCTAACTTCCCCACTCTGTGGAGCGTGACAAATTCCTCTCTTTACCTTTTTCACTCTGGAGCTACAGGAGACTTGGAGGGATTACTTCAGCCTAGTGACTAAATATAAGCTCCTTGAGGGCAGCAATATTACCTGTCTTATTCATCGCTGTTCTCAAAGTTCATAAAATAATACCTTGAACATAGTATACACTCAACAAATGTTGCCTGATGGGCTGTTTGTTTCCTATTCTACTTCTATGCTTCAGGAGAAGGGAGAGGTTTCTGTTAGTCTTTTGCCCCCCATAGTCTACTTGAGAAGCAGAACCAAGTCATGGATTCCTCAAAACTCATGTATAGGTTCTATAGAGCCTCTCTCCTACCCCAAACCCATCCTCAGTGACCTCTTAGACTAGAAATTGGGGCTCTGAGACTCTGAGGCTCTAATGATTCCTTTGTCTGGTGTTCTCTGTATTTCTTCTGACCTGGATGCTTGGGCATGGGAAAATGTCACAGGAAGTAACAAGGATGATGTGTGTCACTGCTAATGGGATAGAGAGGCTGTTCAGCTTAAAAAAAAAAAAAAAATCCATTGCCATCGAGTTGATTCTGACTCATAGAGTGTAGAACTGCCCCACAGGTTTTCCAAAGCTGTGATCTTCATGGCAACAGTATGCCACAGCTTTCTCCCACAAAGTGGTCAGTGGGATTGAACCATTGGACCTTTCAGTTCACAGCTGAGCCCTTTAACCACTGTGCCACCAGGACTCCTTTGTTCAGTTTAGGTCCCCAAACTATACGTAGATCTCTCAGTCCCTCCTCCGTCTGACGTCCGTGGGGAGAGACAGAGTCATGAACAAGAAAGATCACATAGTAACCTTCGGTAGACTTGGATGCTGGCCTGGGGCTTCTGCTAATTTACAGTATGACCGTAGGATCTTCACTTCTCTGGGGATTGTCTCCCTTATCTGTGAAATAGTGGGATTGGGCTTTATAATCTCTATAGGCCCTTCTGGTTCTGACCACCAGAGATTCTGAGAATTCTGCTTTATCTTTAATCAATATCCTTCCTTTAATCTGCAAACAAAATCCTACAGTCATATCTAGGAGTCTGTAGGTGGAATTTCTTGGTAGGGTACAATTAAGGGTGTAGCAGAATCAGAGCTCAGAAATGGGGCCCTGCAGGTCCTCTCTCTCCCCTTCCCTTCTGTTTTCTCCTTCCCCTCCTCTGACTTTCCATGCTGCCTGTGAATGGTGAAGCAGTCCCAAGCTGACTGACCACACCCCCTGAGGACCCTTTAGACTTCTCCTGGGTCCCCAGCTAATAGTGCGTCTCCTTGCAGAGTCTTCATACAGAGCGCGACTGGTGGGAGGCCCCCACCGCTGTGAAGGGCGAGTAGATGTGGAACAGAACGGTCAGTGGAGCACTGTGTGTGGTTACAACTGGGACTTGAAGAACGTAGTTGTGGTGTGCCGGGAGTTGGGCTGTGGAGCAGCGAAGGGAACACAGAGTAGTTTTCCATATAAGCCACAGGCGGAAGAGAACCAAGACTTCTTCATCGAGGAGTTCCACTGCAAGGGGCTGGAAGATACACTGGCTCAATGTGAGAAAGAAGATACTGATTATGGGAGCTGTAGCCACCAAGACTACGCAGGAGCTTCATGTGAAAGTGAGTATGGCAGGGCTCACAGACCATCTGCCAGCTGCCCATACCCCACAAGGCCACACTTGTTTGTCTTTACTTCCCACTGTGGACTTTCTCATGGGCTGCAATGGCTAATTGGTCCCTTGTCCTTCACATCTCACACTTGACCTAGCGATAAACGTTATCCTCACCTAGAATTGTTACTGCTACTTGCTTGAGCTAATGCCTTCCTCTTAGTTACAAGATGTATGAGAACCTGTTTCTTTTCTGAACACACACAGACGCACATGCAGAGACTCCCCTGCAGTCAGGAAGCATATGCTGAATAGGGTACCAGGTATCTGGATCTAGAGTTGGAGTTATGGGGGACGAAATGAGCCCACGAGGTATAATTTATACTTGACCTATAGTTTCGGCTCTCAAGTTGTCCACCAGCTAGTCAGGTAGGTAGGAGGTGCTCACGGGAAACCAGCACACTCTCACATGTTTTTCTCTATTCCTTTCCTTTCCTGCATACATTTGCTTTCTATGTCTTAATAATTTCTCCCCTCTCTGTGTGTACTTTTCCCCAGTAGACTGTGATTTGGCTAAGTGGCTAAGCCATGTCTTCTCTTTCTCGGCCTCCCATGAATTTTTTACCAGGGAAACAGTCACCGACTCTTTGTGACCTGATGCTGAGGCTTCTTTCCTATTTTTTAGAAGTCTTGAAGATTGAGAGCCCTAATCTGGGATTCTTGGGTGCTAGTGCTGACACTAATAGCAAAAGGCTTTGGCCTTGGGCACATCACTTCACTTCTCTGTATGTTATATTGTGTTTGGTTTTTTATTTTATTTTTTTAAATCTACACAGTGTTTCTATCTGCCTTTTTTGAGGAGCAAATGAGAAGTTGAATGTGAAAAGAATTTGAAAAAATAAAAATGCGTAGAAATGATTAATGGTTCAACTCAGAACTGACTCATTGGTTCATTCATCTACTCATTCAGCAAAGCATTCGTAAGCAGTTATTAGGCCCTAAGCACTCCAGTCTACATTGTACTAAACAGCAAGAGAGTAGAGATGTATACATTGATTCTCTTTTCTCAAGAAGACTGTGTTCTCGCAGGGAACAGACACTTCCTCTTTCTTTTTCCAGTCCCAGAGACTGTGCGGCTGGCTGATGGCCCCGGACGCTGCATAGGGCGAGTGGAGGTGAAGCATCAGGACCAGTGGGGCACCGTGTGCAAAGCAGGCTGGAACCTCCAGGCTGCCAAGGTGGTATGCCGGCAGCTGGGATGTGGGAAGGCCACACTGACCCGAGGAAACTGTAAAAGAGCTACACAGGGCCAAGGTCCCATCTGGCTGAACCAGGTGTCATGCTCAGGAAAAGAACTAACTATTCAGGATTGCCCTTCCAGGCCTTGGGGGAAGAACAACTGCACCCATGACGAAGACACTTGGGTCCACTGCGAAGGTAAAACCTGCAAATTCAGAGGCTAAGATTTTTCATGAATTTATTAAATGAAATTTTATTCAGTCATTATTTACAGAGAATTGTAAATACACATAGCAAAGTTAATTGTGCTTATCCTTAATGTTCTGGTCTTTAAAACAGGACTAATAATACCTGCCTTTGTATATAAAAATGATGTAAACAAACAAAAAAACTAAACCTGTCATCACTGAGTCGATTCTAACTCATAATCAGTGTCCTAGTCACCTAGTGCTGCCGTAACAGAAATACCACAAGCGGATGGCTTTAACAAAGAGAAATTGATTCTCTCACAGTCTAGTCGGTTACCAGTCCAAATTCAGGGCATCGGCTCCAGGAAGGCTTTCTCTCTCTGTCAGCTCTGAAGGAAGGTCCTTGTCCTCAACCTTCCTCTGGTCGAGGAGCTTCTCAGGCACAGGGACCCCCTGTCCAAAGGACACACTTTGCTCCTGGTGCAGTTTTCTTGGTGGTGTGAGGTCCCCAACTCTCTGCTTACTTCCCTTTCCTTTCATCTCTTGAGAGATAAAAGGTGGTGCAGGCCACACCCCAGGGAAACTCCCTCCACATTGGATAGGGGAGGTGACCTGAGTAAGGGTGGTATTACATTCTCACCCGAATCCTTTTTAACATAAAATCACAATCACAAAACAGAGGACAACCACACAGTACTGGAATCCTGGCCTAATCAAGTTGATACACCCATTTTTGGGGGGACATAATTCAATCCATGACAGTTACTATAGCAGCTCTATTAGTATATTAAACAATATTAATCTCTATATTATTAAAAAAAAAATACGAACTATTATTTTATTGAATTCTGTATAAGTTTTCTGAGCCTGATTCCCCAATTTTCGGTAGCACATTTATTTAATGCTGGCCTGGCTTCTTTCTTCCACTCAGCATGCTTTTGAATTGATAATCGCCTCCTCTGCAGTTTGCTCCCAAATGGTGTATCTAAAACCCGAAACATATTTGTTTTGTTCCATAAAAGACCCCGTTATAACAATGGCTTCAGTGGGTAAAAAAACCTAGGTCTAGACTCTGCCTCTCGCTGAGGGGGGAGCACAAACTTCACTGGGAGATGGACCCTGACGATCGAAACATACACTGTAGGAAACCCAGGTGGTGTAGTGGTTAAGTGCTACAGCTGCTAACTAAAGGGTCAGCAGTTCGAATCTGCCAGGTGCTCCTTGGAAACTCTATGGGGCAGTTCTGCTCTGTCCTATAGGGTCGCTATGAGTCGGAATTAGCTCAACAGCACTGGGTTTGTTTGTTTGTTTGTTTGTTTTTTGGTTTAGCTCATATAAAGGGATTAAAAAATTTTTACTGTGCCTTGGGTGAAAGTTTGCAAAGCAAATTCGTTTTCATTTGATGTTGTTAGGTGTTGTCGAGCTGGTTGAGTTGGTTGCATCTCACAGCAACCCTGTGTACAAAAGAAGGAAACACTGCCCGGTCCTGCACTATCTTCACAATCATTGTTATGCCTAAGTCCATTGTTGCAGCCACTATGTCAATCCATGTCCTAGAGGGTCTTCCCTCTTTTTTGATGACCCTCTGCTTTACCAAGCACGATGTCCTTCTCCAGGAACTGGTCCCTCCTGATAACATGTCCGAAGTATGTGAGATGAAGCCTCACTATCCTTGCTTCTAAGGAGCATTCTGGCTGTACTTCTTCCAAAACAGATTTGTTCGTTCTTCCGGCAGTCTATGGTATATTCAGTATTCTTTTCCAACACCATAAATCAAAGGCGTCAATTCTTCTTTGATCTTCGTTATTCATTGTTCAGCTTTCGCATGCGTAGGAGGTGATTGAAAACACCGTGGCTTGGGTCAGACTCACCTTAGTCCTCAAAGTGACACAGCTTTGCTTTTCAACACTTTAAAGAGGCTTTTTGCAGCAGATTTGCCCAGTGCAATACGTTTTTTGATTTCTTGACTGCCTTTTCCATGCTGCTCATATGTTAATATAGACAACAGCACACAAGGGCCATAGTCAAGGCAACTTGTGGGATGAAGTTCCTAGGCTTGAAGGCTAGAATTCTGTTGATAATTTTTGCATCTGTTTTCATGAGGGACATCGGTCTGTAATTTTCCTTTTTGGGGTGTCTTTGCCTGGCTTTGGTAATCAGGGTTATGCTAGGTTCATAGATTGACTTCAGGAATATTCCTTCCTTTTCTATACTCTGAAATAGTTTGAGTAGTATTGGTATAAGCTCGTCTCTGAATGTTTGTAGAGTTCTCCAGTGAAGCCACTAGGGCCAGGGCTTTTTGTTGTTGTTGTTGTTGTGTGTGTGTGTGCATGTGTTTAAACTCTTCAAGCTCTTATTTAGTTATGGATCTGTTCAGTTTTTTTTTTGTTTAAGGAGGTAGTGTGTTTCTAGAAATGTGTCCATTTCCTATAGATTTTCAAATCGGTTGAAGTGCAGTTTTTCGTAGTATTCTGTTATGATCCTTTTTATTTCAATTAGTTTGGTTGTAATGTCACCCATCTCATTTCTTATCCAAGTTACTTGCTTCCTCTCCTGCTTTTCTTTTGTCAGTTTGGCCAGTTGTTTGTCAATTTTGTTGATGCTTTCAAAGAACCAACTTCCAGTCTTATTATTTCTATTATTTTTTTTTGTTCCCTACTTCATTTATAATGGGATTTTGATATGCGTTTTTCAACCAAACAAATTGTGGCTGTTGTTAGGTGCCATAGAGTCAGTTCCGACTCACAGCAACTGTATGTACACTAGAACAAAATGTTGTCCAGTCCTGTGCTAGTGTCACAATCATTGCTATGTTTGAGCCCATTGTTGGAGCTGCTGTGTCAATCCATTCCCTTAAGGGTCTTCCTCTTTTTCATCAGCCAAGCATGATGTCCGTCTCCAGTGATACCAAACAGATAGGGGCTAGCTAATATACAATAAAAACATACTTAAAAACCTGATTTAAAGTTTTTTAAAATTTCTGGTGGCTTAAAGTATCTCTTTGGAATGCTACCAAATCATGAAATCACCCAGAATTAATTCTTTAAGTAAGAGCTGACCTTAAATTTCTATTTTGATTAGGTCTTTTCCCCAAATGAAAAATTATTGCACAAAGTCTTAAATATCTGAAGAATTGACTGCCAAAGTGTTAGATGAAAGAGAGGAAGCAGTGGCGTAGGAACCAGAGGGGCCTCTAAGAATTCAGTCTTGGTATTGAGTACTATTTTGGCTTGAGTAAAGACAAATATACTGTAATCTTAACATTAGGCATGTGGAGAGAGAGAAATTAGGCAACATTAGGGAGGATGGGGAGTCCCTGGATGGTGTGGATGGTTAATGTGCTCTGCTGCTAACCAGAAGTTTGGTGGTTCAAGTCCAACCAGAGGCACCTTGGAAGAAAGGCCTGGTTATCTACTTCTGAAAAATCAGTCACTGAAAATCGCATGGTACATAGTTCTGCTCTGACACGCAGGAGGTTGTCATGGGTCCGAATAGACTTGATGGCAACTGGTCACTGGCTAGAAGGGACGGACCTGGAGCTGAGAAGTTAATCCTGCCTTAGTGCTGCCTCTCCTTTTCCAAGGGGCTGGTAGCAACCCAACTTACAGGTTCAGGAAGACAGAGGTAAACTGTGACTGACCAAGTTGGCCTCAAGATCAAAAGAGGGTATGGCCGTGGCATCAGAAGTCTCTGAACAATATTGATACCTGTTATAAGGACAGTGGCAGAGTCATGCCTCAGAGATGCCTGCCCTAGTTGATTACAATCCTCGGTTAGCATCCTAGGTTCTGAGAAACGGAATCTATCCCCTTTGTAGAGGAGAGAGGCAGGGGGTCACCAAGGACAGGAATATAAATCCAGAATGTGAGCAAAACCCCAGGAAAGTGATCTAAGTATATACTGTAGGTGCTGGGTTCTGGGCGACTGCTCATGTATGCCAGGATCCTCGTTAAGAGACTATGGACACCAAAATTTTAGCCGTCAACTATTTTTCAGCTCCACTCGCTGATGGGGATGGGACTCCCATTATGTAGTCAGTTTTCGCTCCATGGACTCAGGCTGGCAGAACCGAAACCGTGGTGGTGGATATTCCACATCTTCACGTGGGCAGAGATGGGTTCAGAGGAATAGACAGGCTGGATCGTCAGTCTGTGCTGCCTCTGCTTTGATTCTCGCTTGGGCTTTCCGAAGAGTTACCAGAAAATGCATTCAGTGTGGTGCAGTCCAACCACCCCATGTCGCTGTTAAGTTCTTTAGTTTTTCAGACCTACTAGAAAGTCATGCATACATGTTAGATTTACAACATAGGTGGAGGAATGAAAATATATTTGTTAAGGAAAGGGATCTAGGCCACATGTGTTAGAACCTGACGGAGACCTAGAAGAGGGACTGTAAACACAGAAACACATGTGGAGAGTTTCATATGCAATGTGTTTGAGTGAGGATGTAAAGGAACTTTTTTTTTCCCTTTCTCTACCTCTCTCCAACCCTTGACTTCCTCTTTGACACCACAGATCCCTTTGAACTGAAGCTGGAGGGAGGAGAGAGCCACTGCTCTGGACGTCTGATGGTGCTGCACAAGGGTATATGGGGTTCTGTCTGTGATGATGGCTGGGGAAGAAAGGAAAACCAGGTGGTATGCAAACAACTGGGCTGTGGCCATCCCCTCCTTCTACCCTTTGGAGTCCAGAAACACTTTGGCCTGGGGGTTGGCCCCATCTGGCTGGATGATGTTCGTTGCTCAGGGAATGAGTTGTCTCTAGAGCAGTGCCGGCACAGGTTCTGGGGGTATCATGACTGCACCCACAAGGAAGATGTGGCTGTGATCTGCTCAGGTAAGTCCTGCAGCTGGAATCCATGAAGACTGGCCTGGTGTGGGCTGCAGAGTAGGAGTGGAAGTGGGGACTCTTTGGACACAATCTTGAGAAAGTCTTTTCAAAGAGCCTGGAATACTAGCCCTGAACTGGAGACCTCTTTGGGGAAGTGGGAGAAGAATCCTTGCCCTAACTTGGGCCAGGAAATACAAATGCAGCCCTTGAGTGGCTGACTCAAGAGACCCACCAGTCAGCAGCTCAGTTTTATAATCAGAATGGGAGCTGACTGTGCAGAGCTATTTGGCTCTGGAACTAGGTAAGACCTGATAGTTGACCAAGGAATGTGAGGAGCAGCTTAGTGCCTTGAAAAGGAGGGGTTTGGTGACACAAGACTGGAGTTTGAGCCCTGCTCAACTACTTTGAAGCTATGGGATCTTAGCTAGTCGCTTAATTGCTCTGAATCTGGTGCTTTCGTGTGTGAAATAGGGAGACACTTGCCCCATTTACCTCAGCGAGTTTTATGATCGTGGAGGATAAAATGTGCTAATATATGTGAGTATTGTTTGTGACTCACATGGGAGCTGGTTGGGTAAGTCCCTGGGGTACTGTACTAGTTTGTGACTTGGCCCCACCATCGGTGTGTGTCTTAGGCCCTAGGAAGGTGCCATCTATTTTCTTAGCCTCTTTGAGCTTGAATGAAACAATCCTTTCATGACCTGTTGCCACCCTTACTGTATGTTCTTCTTGTCTTTCCAGAGCCGTAGCCTGGTCTTCTTGATGTTTCATCAGGCTCCCACTAGCTCTGGAATGACCCTACTTGTCTCATGGGCCCAGAATATTCCATTTTTTTCATGCTGGGCCTGCAGACTTTGAGGCAGGCAGCCTCAGAGCCCAAACTTCTAAGAGACACCTGCTTTGGCTTATGCTCCTACACTGAGCAGAATAAGCTGCCCTTTCTTCTGAAATTGTCCTTGACAAGATAACCAAAATGGCCTCTGAGTGGAGACTTAACCTTCTAATGAAAGAAGATCAACCTCTTCCTCCTTACTGGGGGATCAAACCTTTGTCTAAAAAAAATGTATAGTCATCCCCAAGCTAGGAGCACCTGTGTGAAGGTCAATCCTGAATATTCATGATTAATTTGCATTTCCTTGTCTGCTCTCTGTAAAAGCCCACCTCCCCAAGCTGCCTGCAAGCAGTCTTGGAGGCATCAGCCCCGATTGCTCCTTCCCTTGTACAACAAAATAAAGGCATCTCTCTGATCTCCCACTTCGGCCTTTCGTTTATTGGCTGTAACAAGTCAGGCTGAGGAAAACCTGGGGTTTTCACCTGGCAACAACTTTAGCCACCATCCCTCATTCCCTAAGCAGGAGTCTGAACACTGTGCTCAAGCCTTGCTCTCAGAGCCAAGCACACCCATCCTTGCCTGTTATGAGAGTTATGAGGGAAGAAATAGAAACTTCTTGTAGGGCAAGATGAGCTTCCAGTTGTCCTCTCCTCACCACTGACCCCTTGACATTAGTTTTTTAGCCTTTTTTGCTTCTTCCCAAACTGCCTGGGACTCCTAGGCTTGTCATTTTGACCAGATGTGCAATCCATTGCTTAGGCAAGATCTATGTCTGCAAACAAGATGAAAGGAATGGAGCAATAAGAACATTTGAAAGGAAATGTTGGTAGACAATTTCACAGAAGTTGGGGGAAATCTTAGAATCATCTTGTAGTTTTTTATCAAGTCTTGGGTGATCACAATTAATAATACTTCTCTACTCTCTTATTCCTTGGTGAGAGTGGAACATTTTTCAGGGGCAGAATCCTCTAATCCAAGACATGACCTTTCTCATGACACTTGGAAAAAGATGTTGGATATTCTGAATACCCTGATAAATATATTTTTTGTCCATCCCTATACTACCTGCCAACACGGTTGGCCTTTAACAAGAAGACTGTTACAAACGCATTAGTTTTATCTAAGAAAAATATGTTGGTTATGGAGCTACTACCGGGAGAAGGGCAAGAAAAAGGCAGAAGGAGATTGGCATGTCCAGAGTTGTGTCTCACACCAATCAGAAAATGTAATTTTCATTTTATGAACTGAGGCTTTGGGACCTGCTAATCTGAGGCGAAACATCATGATACTAAAATGACAATCAAGACTTGATTGTAAAAATGGAAAATCTTAAACTCTGAGGCTAAGCTCCGTACTTATAATATGCCTACATTTACACTGTCTAATAAATCAGATATGACAGCCTGAACAGTTGCCCCTCTGTGATATGCTTTTTCTGCTGACAGGGAAGCAGGTGTGGCAGCTTCTCAGCAATGGCCTTTTAGGCAGGATTGGGTAGAAGAGAACTTGCCAGCAGATATAACCACGTGTGATATAGCTCTCTCCTCTGGGCATGGAGCTCTCTCCCTATTTCCTCCTCTAGCCTGTGAATTTCAAGTTCAATTCTGCATCTCCTGTTCTTCAGACTGACATGTCTAATAATCCAACTCTGATGTCATGCCTTTTTAACCTTAATGATTTTTTTTTTTGCTTTTCTCCTAACCAAGAACTTTATGTCTCTGGACCCTGACTCTGGTTAATTTGGCCAAAACAGTTCAGCTGTGAAGGCAAGGTCACTAGTGAAATGAAGGTGCAGTGAAACAAGAGGGTACCAGTGAGGGCAGGACTTACCATTTGCTGGGGATTAGGAGGCCAGTGTTTCCCAAGGTCCTCATTCCTTAGTCCTAGAGTCCATAGCCTTTAGAATAATCATTCTTTCAGCACTAGGTTTTTGCAGGGGATCCAAAAACATTAAACAGAGAGAAATAATTTCTGACACTGTAAAGCTGTGATGAAGAACTAGTGGGGTCCTCTGAAAAACGAGTCTACAAGAAAGTACATGAAACTGATACTATTTAGTGACAAAGACTTGGCCATTCATTAGGTTCAGGGTGTGCCTGTCATCTTTTGTCTGCATTATTCAGGTAAGAAATGAGACAGACTGGCAGCAGTGGGAGCTAAAGTCGTCTATGGGATCTCATGGTTCCTAATGACACCGGAATGTGTTTCTACCACCTAACCGACTATCTCACTGTAGATGTTCAACAAATATTTGTTCAAGGAATATTTAAGAACTAGCTTGGAAATAGGCAGAGAAATCTAGCTTCTTATAAGGGGAGAAAATGCCTTAACAGACATTTTAGGATCGACCCAGCCTACTGATCTCTTCTCACAGGCCTTACTTGTTTTGCCTACAGAACTTCACAAGAGGAATTTTGATTTCCCCATTAAAATTCCTTTTGTAAAATTCCAATCCAGTATGACCCCTAGAAACCAATCAAATAAAAGTACAGGGTACTTGCCCGCTGAAAGCAAGGCCTCACAGTAACCTAACTGATAGTATCAAATCCAGTTGCCGCCGAGTCAACTCCAACTCATGGTGACTCCATGTGTGTCAGAGTAGAACTGTGCTCGTTAGGGTTTTCAGTGCCTCAGTTTTCAGAAGTGGATCGCCAGGACTTCCCTCTGGGTGGCCTTGAGCCTCCAACCTTTCCATTAGCAGCTGACTGCATTAACTATTTACACCAGCCAGGGCCTTCAAATGATAGTATTAGCAGATGCAATAAGAGTGTGCCACCAAAGGAGAGGCTGTCAGAAAACTGAAAGCCTGAAGGACATGAAGCTGGCCTCTTAGCACTGTCCAGAGAAAAGGATCCCCTGATCCAAGAATATGGCTGCCTTGTCTTCCTGTCCAAAATGAAGGTGGGTATAATAGGGTATCATAGCTTGAAGAGATCAGCATAGAGACAGAGACTTCCAGGGCTCACAGGTATTCTTCTTCCTGGACACACCACTAGTCTACACTTCCTAAAAAAAAAAACACTTCCTAGCTCTCTTATATATAGATAAAGCCATGTGGCCAGTTCTCACTGGAGTAAGAATGTGCTGTTTATAATATCTTCACATCAAGACAGTGAACAGTAGCTCGCCTTCTCCATGCTCTTTCTCTCTCCATCTGCTGGTTGACTGGAGAAAGACACCAAGAATATATAGAAGGGCAGATCCAGAAAATGGAAGGAGCTTGGGTCTCCGAATGATTAGACGGAGCCAGACTCTCCCACCCATACTCTGCTGACTGTGACATGAATAAGAAATAAATGTTATTTATATGAAGCCACTGAAATGTCAGAGTTGTTTATTTACAGCAGTTAGCTCACCATTACTAATACAGACATTAAGATTAAAAAAAAAAAAAAAACCTGGCTCACTCATAGTTTTACCTTTATTGTAGATTAATTATATTTTATTTTTGATATTTATTTTTTTAGTCTTCAAAGCTCTCTTTTTCTATATACTGGACCCACTGTGTCCATGCATTTTAAACAGTCTCTTGGATTTTAAACAAAATAATCTTGCCCTCCCGGCCACAGATGACTGGCATTAAGAGTGGACATCCTTCTCAAGCTAGATCAATCAGCCCTTCCCAGGAGTTGGAAATTGTAACCAAAATAGGGTTAGTTCCTCCAAGTAGCTGAGCTAATGTTATCCCAGAATCTGTGGTTGGCCTTTTTTTTTTTTTTTTACACAGCACATGGAGTGGGTATAATAGGATATCAGATCCTGAAGAGATTAGCCTGAAGAAACTGAGACTGCCAAGGGCTCACCTACATTCATGTTCTCTTCCTTTGTCCATGGACACGTTGGGTGTAGTGTATAGAATTCGTAGATATTCTGAGACGCCCATGCTAGTACCCTGGACTTCTATATGGCTTGGCCACATGTTGCCGTGGAGCACAACCCAGCCAGACACGAGAAGGTCATTGGCCACATCAAAGAGATCTTGGCCCAGGTTGCCAGAGAACTCCTGTGAGGGTGTCAGCCCCCCATGGATCCTGAAAAGACCAAGCTCCCCACCCTGCCCTTTGGAGGAGGGAATACAACCTTTAGGGTCAGCCTGATCCTGCACCTTGGAGCTCCAGTCCCACCCCCCCCCAAATTAAATATCTACAGCAGCACCCTCCCCACCCCCAGCTTTTAACCTCCGTAGCATACCCAGCCCAGGAAAAGCAACCAGCCGGCCCACAGCCACAGGGACCCAGAGAGGTTCACACACCTCACATGACATGCTCCTGTGTACCAGGGTGCGGACCTCCACAGATGTGGCCATGTGACCAGGGACATGGGTGGAGGGAGCCTCACAGCAACACTTACACCTGGCCACTCTGGCTCCCAGGACACAGGGCAGCCAAAAGCAAACCTCACACCTTGTCCAACATGCAGCTTGCCACAAGAACACAATGTGGGGCGGGACCACTCATAAGAGGGCATGCTCAGGAGACCAGGGCCTCTACGTGTCAAGCTCCCATTCTAGCACTTCAGGGGTGGGGGGAGGGGTGTGGGAGACTGGTACTACCATCTCCGCCTCACCTAGCTAAGGGACCCTGATAGAGGTGGCCACTACTTAATCAGGACTTTTAAAATAAAAACAAGCAGAATTTGAGCCTGGAGTTCATGTGTGGGTTTTGAGGAGTGGAGGAGCCAGAAGATACAGCCAGGGTGCCCCCACCATGACAGCCCTGCTGGGGACCCCAGGCCTGCCTTGTAAGCCATGTGGGAAAGCTCCAAAACATGGGCTGCCCCCATTTCTCAGATGGGAAAACCGAGGCCCAGGCTTGACCAGGGTCACAGAACAAGTCAGGGATACCATCCTCTCCTAACCCTACAAAAATAAAATAAAATAAAATAAAGGAAGAACAAGTGGAAGTCCTTCCACAGAGATAAATGGATAAGAATGAAACAGATGTGCAGGGAGGAACAGAGATAAAAGACAGAGAGAACCCAGGAAGTATTTTCAGTTTCTGATTCTTGTCTCTTCTTGGGGTCCAACTGCATTCCTGGTCTTGGGTTGTGTGAGAGACTGTTATATTCTTATGATAAATTATTTTTTCTTTTCTCTTGAGTTGGCCTATGAACTTCCAACCAAAAAAATCCTAACCAATTCACTCTTTTTAAATTGTGATAATTCATCCGTCTATGGCAAGATTCTTTTTTTTTTTGATGGCAAGATTGGTTAGATAACCCAATTTATTAATAATAAATTGACTTTCACTGTATTTATAAAACTAAGTTTATTGGTTTGAAAAGATAAGGAATAGCACCTATAACAGAAGTACAATCCAAAGATATTACTTCAGTGGCCCTGGTTGGATGGCTGTCCAACCAACCTGTTTTACCCAGGTGACATTTATGTCTCATGCCCTTCAAATTAAAACACAAATCAGTTAAAAATCCAGTGAAGGTGGATTATAGAGGGTCAGGAACTCAGAAGTGACAGCTATTCATACTTTTTTTTGGAAATGATCTTCTTCAGCTTTTCCACCTGGTGAAGTTCTAATCATTCTTTAAAGCACGTTTCTCTCTTCAAATTTTATTTGAATCAGGCTACAACCCTGTTTAAAGCCCTTTGATAGTTTCCCGTTGCACACAAGGTAAATGTGAAATTCTTTTCCTAAAAGGCGTGATCTGGCACCCACCCACATCTCCAATCTGATCTCGCGCTACTTTCTTCCTCTAACAGCACGTTTCAACTATAAGGTCTTCTATTCCTTTCTTAAACACACAGTTTTTTTGAACTTGGAGACATCTGCCAGAAGATCAGGTTCTGGAGACAGGAACTATCACAAAGTGTTTTAAACGTGATGTCTATCAGACCTCCATGTGGAGATGTTTGTTGAGTAGGAGTTTAGGAGAGAGGTCTGAGCTTGGAGATCCAATCTGGGGAATCATCAGCATATACATGGTATTTAAAGCCATAAGACTGGAGGACATCAGTCACAAGAAAATAAGTGAGGACTGAAAAAAAGAAGAAATCCCAGGACTGAGTCTTGGGAAACCACAATAAACTTTGAATTTACGACAAATGTTCAATTCACCTGAAATAGGTGCTTGGTGCAGGTACCCTCCTGGGTGGTGTGGTGGATTGAATTGTGTAGCCAAAATATGTGTCACCTTGGCTAGGCCATGATTCCCAGTATTGTGTGATTGTCTCCTGTTTTGTGATCTGAGGTAATTATGCTATGTATTGTAAATCTTAATCTCTATGATGTTAATGAGGCAGGATCAGAGGCAGTTATATTAATGAGGCAGGACACAATCTACAGGACTTGGTTATATCTCGAGTCAATCTCTTTTGAGGCACAAAAAAGAGAAGAGAGCATAGAGGAGAGGGACCTCATTACCACCAAGCAAGAAGAGCCAGGAGTGGAGCATGTCCTTTGGACCCTGGATCCCAGTGCTGAGGAGATCCTAGACCAGGGCAAGATTGATGACAAAGACTTTCCCCCAGAATTGACACAGAGAGAAAGCCTTCCCCTGGAGCCGGCGCCCTCAATTTGGACTTCTAGCCTCTTAAACTGTGACAGAATAAATTTCTTTATGTCAAAGCTATCCACTTGTGGTATTTCTGTTATGGCAGCATTAGGTAACTAAGACAGATATTTGGTACTGGGAGTGGGGTGCTGCTCTAATAAATACCTAAAAGGTGGAATTGGTTTTAAAACTGTGAATGGGTAGAGGCTGAAAGAGTTTCAAGGTACTTAATAGAAAAAACCTAGATTGTCTTCAAGAAACTGTTGGTGGAATTATGGAAGTCAAAGGCAATTCTGGTGAGGGCTCAGAAGAAAGTGAGGAGAGTTGCAATACCAGAGACTGTGCAGATGGCAAAAAGCAGCAGCAGAGAAACGGCAACAATGGAACCAGGAGACTGACATGAGATGGTGTAGGAAGTAACCCATGGAGCAAGAGAGTTGAGTGCTTTTAGGCAGAAGACTTCCTAGAGGAATGGGATGCTTCTGGGCACTTACTGGTAGAGCTAAAGAGTTTGTAACACTTGTCTGAGCAGAGCAGAGGCCAGGCTGGCCCAGGATGCTTGAGGGGCCAAGGGGCTGAATGGCCAAGGAACCAGGAAGCAGAAGCTGAGGAGGCAAGGAGCTCAGAAAGTAGAGCTGCCTCAGCCTCAAAGGACAGGGTCATTACCTCTGGGGTCTCAAAGGGTGGGGCCACTGGCTCCTGGGTTTCAAAGAATCACATCTTCACCATCTCAGTACTGGAGTGTTGGGCTGCTGTTCAGGAATGCCAGAGAAGTGAGGTCAGAGCCACTACCCAAAGCTGAAGGGGCTAGGCTGCCATGCCCAAGGGGGAGAAGAATGGGGCTTGCTGGGGCCAAGGGGGTGGTGTCACTACTCATTTGGACAGGAGAATGGGGCTGCCCAGATTCAAGGGAGCAGGGTTGCTGTGCCAGTGGGCCTGGAAAGCAGAGTTGAAGTGCGGAGCTGAGGGACCTCCACCCAGAATCCAGAAAGCATGGCCAACATCCAGAGTCTGGAGGGCAGGGCCATTGCCCAGATGGTCTCAGAGAAGAGAGGATTATTTTCAAAGCTTGAGATCAAACGTAAATCTTTCCACTTCACTTTGGACTTGCTTCATGCCGTTAACTTTTCTTTCCCTCTAATTTCTCCCATTTGTAAAGGAAATGTTGACCTTGTGCCTGTTCTACCATTGTACTTTGGAAACAGATAACTTATATTCTAGGTTTCACAGATGAAGAGGAATTTTGCAGAAAAGGAGATTTTGGACTTGGAGTTAGTTTAAGACTCCTGGGATGATAGGACAGGGTGAATGTGTTTTACATGTGGCAAGGACATGAATTTTTAGGGATCAAAGAGTGGAATGTTATGGATTGAATTGTGTGCCCAGAAATGTGTGCCAACTTGGCTAGGCTATGATTCCCAGTAATGTGTGGTTGTCCTCCATTTTGTAATCTGATGTGATTGTCCTATGTATTGTAAATCCTAACCTCTATGGTGTTAATGAAGCAGGATTAGGAGCAGTCATATTAAGGAGGCAGGACACAATCTACAGGATTAGGTTGTATCTTGAGTGGATCTCTTTTGAGACACAAAAGAGAGAAGAGAGCACAGAGGAGAGGGACCTCATTATCACCAAGCAAGAAGAGCAAGGAGTGGAGTGCAACCTTTGGATTCAGGATCCCTGCACTGAGAAGCTCCTAGGCCAAGAGGAAGACCGATGACAAGGACCTTCCCAGGAAGCTGACAGAGAGAAAGAAGGAAAGCCATTCCCTGGAGCTGATGCCCTGAATTTGGACTTCTAGCCACCTAAACTGAGAGAATAAATTTCTTCTTGTTAAAGCCATCCACTTGTGATATTTCTATTAGAGCAGCCCTAGATAACTAAGACAGGTGGCAGTCCCAGGAAACACTAGTGAAAGACTGTGGAATGTGAAACAAGAAAGTGAGAAAATCCAATAAAGGGAGAAAATCCATTGGGTACTGCAACGGGAACTGGATCACCATTCCACTGGGAATCTTCTGAGGAACTGTGTAGAATGAACCTCTAAAGTATCTTACCAAGGAATGGGATATCTGGGATGTTTATCCACTTACTCCCATCCCCCTTGAATTATGGATTTCTCCTGTTGGTGTTATGCTCTGTATATGGACAGAGAAAGCTCCTGAATACCAGTGAAAACTTCAGGTAGAAAATCTCAGAGATGTAAGCAACCGAGATTGGAAATCACGGGTGTGCATGGGACTTGTCCACAACAGCTGTTGGAGACAATGAAGTAGAAGTAAACATGAGATCACAATGTGGTGAAAGTCAAGTGAAGACAGTGTTTCAGGAAGGACATTATGCATTAAAGGTGCTGACAGTTTAGGTAAGAAGAAGACTCAACATTGATCTCTTGATTTGACACCATGGAACTCTTTGGTTTTACTAAAAGACATTTTGGAGACATGATGGAAGAAAGAACCTAATTGGAATAGTTCCTAGGGTCCACCCTCTCTAGGTACGTCATAGAAATAGTCCCCTCTGAGGTCCTGCTGTCTCCTTAGGGTATTGCAAGGGCATGGGACACAGGTTGCTCTTCACATAGAACCCAGAACCACCCACTTCCTTAGTCTTGTGGAACTCATCACTCTCTCTCTTCCACTTATTTACCCTTCCTCCTAACTTCTAAAAAAAGAGAAAAACTTCTAGGGCAAGTTAATTTGAGTTATTCGGTACAGTGGTTGAGGCAGAAGCCAAAAGGGGATGATTCAAGAAGAAACTGGAACATGAGGAAGAGGTAATAAAGTTGTGATGATGAACTGGCTGTAATGATGGTCCTTTTAACTACTCTCTACTCATGGGATTTTGCAACTAAATTAGTATTGTCCCCTGGCCCTTTCTTATGCTGTCTACTCAAATACTTCAGGTTGGGGCTCATTTTGATCACTTTCCTCCCCCTTAAGGTTTCCTCTGAAACTACCCTTGCATAAGCTTATGAGACCATCACCTGCAGACCATGGGTTTTATACCCTGTCTCCCAGCCAGTCTCATTCACTTTCCCAGGAAGTATCAGAGGGTTGTCTGTCCTAGAGGAACCTTCACAGTTCAAGTTGTCAAAAGCCCACTGTCTACAACTAACAACCCCAGCAGAGCTGCAGCCGATGTTATGAAATCAATGGTGAGGAGTCTTTATTGGAAAGGTACTGAGGCTGAGCAAAGGAAGGTGGGGAGCAGGGGGCACTTAGGAATGGACCATGGACTGTGGACTAGAAGGATTTTCATTCTGTCCCAGGTTATTCTGAAGTCAAAACACTTCCAGTATATAAATGACTCAACAGTGGGTCTGGGAAGGTAAAATACCAACAGGTAGATTGGAAGAAAGATCTTTCATTAAAAAAAAAAAAAATCTGTTGCCATCGAGTTGATTCCAACTCATAGCGACCCTATAAGACAGAGTAGAATCATCCGATAGAATTTCCAAGGAGCAGTTGATGGATTCAAACTGTCGATCTCCTGGTTAGCAGCCTGAGCTCCTAACCACTGTGCTATCAGGGCTCCTTTTCATATAAGTCCCTGTGAAAAATTATCTTTCTCTTCATGAATTCATTAGCTTAAAGATGTGGGTTATTCTCAAGTCTGGGGCAGACACTGGTAGAAGCAAGTGAATACTAGAAAAATAGTTCTTATCCTGACTTGTATTTGCTGTGCATTTCAAAGTCCTTCAGAGGTGGTGCTAACCCTGAACCCCAGATCAGCCTTTAGTCCATGCTTACAGCTACTTCTAGAACAGTCTAAAGCTGATGTCACTCCAGATATTTTCTGTCTGGGCTGCTCTCTCAGCCTCTCTCCAGGCAATATCTGAAGTTGCACCCATCCTTGACTGGACTGGCAGGCCCAAGTGGTACCATCATCCTTCCTGTGCTGGTGATAGTCCACGCTCTCATTGTAGCCTGAAAGAAGATTCAGTCTTACTAAACCTCCAGAAAGGGAGAGAGGAAAAGTGCCATGGCTTTTTTGCTGAATGCCGTCTTTGTGAAAAACTGCTGCATGAATTGGGACCTAATGTATCCTGTCTCTCCTAATGAAAAGCCTTATTGAGAGGAAGTTGTCCCAGAGACACAGGAGGTGAGTTCTGACAAGGTCAGAAAAACAAGAAGGAAAAACTCAAAGGTAATCCCTGGGTATCTGATGAGACAGGGGAAAGTTCTTGAAAACATAAGTGTAGGAGAGAACTTTATGAACTGATAAAGTCTTAAAGAGACTTGGTTCCATTTGCCTGGGACAGTGCTGGTTCATACCTGTTGAGAGTCAATGAATCTCTGTTAATAATTTTTATTAAGCACTTTCACTCTCAAAAGTGTCCTGGCTTGGATGGTACCTTTTGTGTTCATTTAGCATTAAATGATGGTTAATATATTAACTCTCACAGCTTAACACTTCTGCGCCCCCCCCACCCACCAAGAGAAAATACCCAAGGGACTCAGAAGGTAGATAAACTGAGTCTGATTCCTTGGCTTCTTTTCCTCCATGCTCCTCTTTTCTCTCCCTTAGGTCTTTACCTCTATATTTCTTCATTAGAACCACCGAGTAATCTATTCTGAGGGGAAGATGACCTAGACCTTGAGTACTCAATGGGAATGGTCCACACAGTAACCCAAATTTATAAGGATGATTCTGAAAGTTGTGAGAATATCCTGATCTCATGACTTGTTCTTGAAGCGGGGCCCCAGCGCCAGAATGCTCCTCAGAGATTCTTGAAAAACTAGAAAATGTCATTTTTTCTGTCCCCATCACCCATATTTCCCCTCTTGGCATTTATTTTATTCTACTCTGAGGTGTAGGCATCACATCTTATGTGGCTTGACATACAGTTATGGGGAACATCTACCCAATCTCCCAGATTCAGATGTCTCAATAGATTAGCTGTCTGCAAAGTTAGAATGCATCTTATCTCTTACAGCCGTGGTCTAGGGCAACTCTCTTGACTAGACATACAATATGAGCCACATTTATACTTTCAAATTTTCTAGTAGCCATAATATAAAAAATAAAAAGAAACAAGTGAAATTAACGTTAGCAACATATTTCATTAAACCGAATCTATCCAAAATATATACATTTAACATGTAATCAATGTAAAGTTTTTCATGAAGTATTTTACTTTACTTTCTTTCTTGCTGAGTTTTTGAAACCTGGTGTGTAATTTATACTTATGGCACATCTCAGCTTGGATTAGCCACATCTCAAGTAATTAATAGTTACATATGGCTAAAAAAAAGCCAAACCGAACCCGTTGCCATTGTGCCAATTCCAACTCATAGCGATCCTATAAGGACTGAGTGGAACTGCCCCATAGAGTTTCCAAGGAGCGCCTGGTGGGCTTGAACTGCCAACCTTTTGGTTAACAGCTGTAGCACAAGTGGCTAGTAGCTATCATATTGTACAGCGCATGTCTAGGAGAAAGATAAGGTCATTGGGCCATATGGACTGGTTCTTATGAGAGGTAGAACTTTGAAAATTACTTAACATCTTGGAGTTTCAGTGTCCTCATCTGTAAAATGAGTAAATTAAAAAATTATATACCTTAAAATCTTCAAACTC
This sequence comes from Loxodonta africana, assembly GCF_030014295.1. Lineage (NCBI taxonomy): Eukaryota > Metazoa > Chordata > Mammalia > Proboscidea > Elephantidae > Loxodonta > Loxodonta africana. The sequence continues at coordinate 190,492,919 of NC_087344.1, read as the reverse complement.
AACATATTTATAACTCATAATACATTTCCTGAACCTGCTCTTCCTTCTCCATTACTATGTCAGTTGGTGGCTTTATCATCTCATCCATCTTTTGAGCCAAATAAATCAAATTTGCCTTTCTCCCCCTACACCTCCAACCAGTCGCCAAGCCCTTTCAAACATTGTCCCAAATGAGCCCACTCCTTGTTTGGATGAATGGGTGAGGGGATAGCCTGGAGGAGATGAAGATCCCCTCAGGGGATCCCAAGCTAGCCCCTCGCCAATTCGTCTTCTATAAGTCCAGCTATGACTTTTTCCTGACGAACACAGCAATGTTCACCAACCCCACGACTTCAGAGATCGCAAAGCTGTGGCATGCTGCAGAGTTCTTTGTTTTTAAACAATTTAATCACCCACATTGAACCATTAGTAGGTTTCACGTGAAATTCTAAAATTCTGGCTGCCTTGAATAATCAGAAGACCTGGAAATGCTGCTGTTTAACCTTATGGCAATGATCAGCTGAAGCAGAGTGTCAGCTTCCCCCTTGGATGGGGGACATTTTCTCCAGGCCCCCACAGCCTCACCTGACCCAACTCTCCATCTGGAAAATACATTCCAAAACCCTTGGTAAAAATATAGTGTATAAATTCATGATTTACTCTGTATCTTTGTCTCTTCAACCTCATTTCCTGTCAGTACTTCCTTATATTTTTTTCCAAAAAAATCAAACTATGAATATCAGCAAACATGCCTCACTATTTCATGGTTCTATTCCTTTGCACACTCTCTTCTCTCTATTTAGATTGTTCTTTCTACCCAGTCAGCTGGCTGAACTCCTAGTCATCCTTGGAAACTCAACTCAAACATCACTTCATCTGGAAAGCCTTGCTTAATTTTCTTACCCCTCCCACTTCCTGATAAAATTTCAACTAGATTCTCCTGTATGTTACCTCTCTAAACCCTGGGATTGGTTCAGTTATCACGCTTCACTGTGTTTTATTTACTTACAAATCTTCGCTCTCTACGGAACCATGAATTCTTGGCACTTAAAGAACAAACGTTTCCATCTCTGTACACTCAGCATGTAATATATTTACCAGTTGCCATTGCGTCAGCCGTGACTCATGGCGACTCCATGTGTGTCACAGTAGAACTGTGCTCCACAGGACTTTAAATGGCTAATGTTTTGGGATGTAGCCAGGCCTTTCTTCTGAGGTGCCTTTGGGTGGACTAGAACCTCTAACTTTTCAGTTAGCAGCCAAGTGCATTGATCATCTGTACCAGCCAGGGGCTCCATAGTGCATGGAACACAGACCTTCTCAGACAACAAATAACACATTTTTCTCACTCACTCAAGTTCAACAAATTGAAAGTCACAGGAATTGTACAAAACCTCAGCTTTCTCGCCAATAAAAATTGCTTCAGAGGAAGTATCTCTGGGGTGTGACCTCAGTGGTTCTCTGATACCTCACTGCTGAGCTAGGCAGAGTTGCCATCCTGGTTATAGGAAGTTTATATAGCCATGGGCCTCTGCAGCAGGGACAGGCCCCTTCTGTGCAGACAATGACAGACGAGAGAGCATCAAGCCCTGCCTGGCAGCTTCAAGACATGACCCAATCAAATAGGACACATCCCCTCCATAATTTTCTTCCTGAGGCGTGGAGAGGAAATTCTCTCCCTTTTACGCAAACGTGAATAGTAGACAACGTGTACTTCCTAACAGAATACAGCAAAGGTCCAATAAATAAATGAACAAGATTAATTTGAAGATGAAATCAAAAAGACGTACCTAGAGCATGCAGCTACTAAGCTGTTACATAACTAGGCTAGTCAGCTTTTGTCTTAGTAACAAACCACGATATCTCATGGTTTGCATCGCAAGCTTTTATTTCTTGCCCAGGGTAACTGAGGACAACAACAGGCCAGCTGAGGTTTGCTGGGCTCAGCTGGCCTCAGCTGGGCTTGGCTCCAGGCTGTGGGCTGGGTTTAAGTTTCCTCCAACTGTCTTCTCACTCTGTGCCCTGGGTCAAAGGAGCAGCTAAAACAAACCACACGACTACATGTATATGACTGCTTGGATACAGCAAATGCTTTGTGAACTTACATCCCTTTGACCAAAGCATGCCACATAGCCAAGCCAAAAGTCAACGAACCAGGAATATACGTTTTTCTCAAAGGATACTTGGGCAAGTCTCCTGACAATGGGCAGACATGTATAATTTTCTTACAGGAAGGGATCCAATAGTTGGAAGCAGTAATTGAATCTACCACAGTGACTTGAAATAAGTTTCTTTTCCTCCCTGGACCATATGTTCCTTATCCGTAAAATACTCGAATGAAGATCTCCTTCCCGAAAGTTCTTCCATTAGCTTTCCCTGCAGAAGGCAACCCCCTCAGCCCACTAGATGTGGGTGGTGAGCATTGCTGATCTCTTCTCTCTTGCCTCTCTGTCATGGTACATCACTCTTCAGACACTCACAGCGAATTCTAGTCACTTCTGTGTCCTCATCACTGCTCCACAGCGCAAAAGGTGCTGCTCTCCCTGCACGAGATCCAGACCCATCCACTTTTGAAAACTCTTTTTCTCACTGTGGAGTGCCAGTGATTAATCTCTTTCCACCTTTCTCTCCTCCCCTGTGGTGCATCCTTTCACTCAGCACCTCCTGAACCATATTTTATTCCTATTTACCCCACAGAATCCTGAATTTCCTAGTTTCCTTTTTGTATAATTTATTCCATTTTCTCTAGAAAACTTCCATCCTCTCTGAAAGCCACAGTGAACATACCATCCCCTTCTTCTCCAGCATGACAGTCACATTGTAACATATCACACCACACTTGGCTGGCTCTTGTCTCTAACAAGCTCATTATAGGATTGGTGGTTTTACGTTCTTTGCATAGGATTGGGTTATCAGGAAAAATATAGTCCCTCCTTGGCACTTTCTTGTTTAACTGCCTTTTACTTACTTGCTCCAGCCTTGCAAAGACAAACTCCAGACCTCTAGGCCATTTCCTTTGAGCTCCATTTTGATACCGATGCCAGACAAAGGCATTACAAGAAAAAAAAAATTACGGACTAAAATCCTTTCCTTTTGAAAGATGTTCAAAAATCATTAACACAGTATTAGCAAATCAAATCCAGCATATGTCATGTCTAAATGGCATTTATTCCAGGAATGCAAAGTTTGTTTGACATTCTGTCACCCACAACAACAGAAAGCAGATCAATAGTTACCTAGGTGTGGTGGTCTTGGGGTGACTGGGAAAGAATACAAGGGAAGCTTTTGAGGTGATGGAACGGTTCTATATTTTGACTGTGGTTGTATTTACACAGATGTATACATTTTATGCTTATAATGGGTTCACTTCATAGTATATTAATTATACCTCAATCAGCTGAATTTTTAAAGAAACAAGAGAAATATAAAACTAAGCATTCAGGACAGTGGTGATTTCTGGGGAATATACAGGAAATGGGCTAAAGAAGGCACACAAGTATATGTAGTGCTATTAGTTACGTTCTAGTTCTTCAGCTGAATGGTGGGTAGATCCACGGCTTGTCATTTCATTACAGTATTTCATAATTTATGTTACATATATTCTTTTGTATACATCAAATATTGCATTATAAAAAATTAAAAAATAACATAAAAGCAATTTTAATCTGACAAAATTGCGAGAGCAAAGAAGCAGGACAGGAGACAGGGGTATGCGTTGCTCTAGGCCCTCCTCGTCTCCACTCACAAGCCTCTTCAATAAAGCTTAGCTCGTGTGGAAAACTCTACTCGCGTGGAAAACTCTACTCGCCTTACCTGTGCATTCTTGACTAGTGAGAGGCAAGAACATTATTCCTGGAACGATTTTGGTGAGTCAGCCAGGAGGCACAAAGGGATCCTTTGCGTACCGTCCTTGGACCTGAGGCAGTGTGGAGAGGAGACTTGTCTGACCCTGGTGGACAAACGAAGCAGCTGCCGAGGCTGATTTCTTCTTGCGTTTCTCTGCTCCCCCATTACTCCTCGCTGGCTGACCTTAGTTTCATTTTCCTCCTGAGCAAACTTTCTGTTTTTCTGTTTTTCCTTGGAAACGTGAAGCACAATGACGAGGACTCAAAAATCCAAGTGGTGGATAAGAGTCTCTTGCCTGGGGAAGGCCACCTGGGAGTCCCCCATGGATGGGTGTCTCGTACTGTGGAGGCCGGAGTCTCTAGTGAAGGGTGAAGGGTCCCCATAGTGACAGGTCTTTCAGACCCTAGAGACCAAGGGATGCCTTCTGAAGGGTCTCCAGTGTGACAGGTCTTAACTGACCCTAGGGACCAAGGGACACCTTCAACTCATTGATTAGGGGGCTCCACATCAGAAATTACTACTGAAAGGTCTACGGAGGTCCCCAGAGCAACGGGTCTTTTGACCCTATGGACAAAGGAAGCCTTCTTTTTGACCCCGCGAGTAGGGAATTTCTGATCTGCTGGTAGTGCACTCTTTGGTGGGGACTGCAGCCTGCTCGTTTTTCTCTCCTCTCAAGGTGGCATTTTGCCCAGCCACTTGTGTCAGCCGTCATTTTTGTGTGTCTAGATATTGTCTGTCTCTAGATGGTGCACCCTGTTTCTGAGGAATGCATGTAGAGGTCTCCGTTTGGATAGAGAGATTGAAGCCCCTCCGTTTGGTATTGGGGATAAGAGGTATCTGGAAGATCAAAGCGGAGATTGAGATACTTCTAGTAACGTGTGAGACCTTGCTAAGCTCTTTCTGACTTGTCTGGTCCAAGCGCTCTCTGTTTGTTTATGTGTGACCAGGATTGTCTGGGAGGTTGAGACTGCAGGATTGTCTCGGTCGCCTCTGTCTGTGTCTTCGTGTACTTTGTGTGCGTGTTGCATAGAAACTAATTGGTGAAGAGAAATTCAGGTTGAATTGGAGCATGCTTGTGGAGACTCCTGAGAATTTATTGATTGGGCTGTTTCCTGCACAACTGGTCATCCTTTGCTCTAGATGGTTTAAAGAAAAAAGATAATTTTGTCTTAAAGGAAAAGTAGCAGCTCCAGAACAACAAAAGAGAAAGAAATTGTTACCTTTTGCCTTTCAAAATGCCTAGGTAAACTTAAACATATGTAAACGAATGGGGATGACTCCCTCTAGCCTCCAGTCTCCCAAGCTAAGAATTGGATTAATTTACAAAATTGCTAAAGGGCTTTGGTATTTACTGGGTAGATAGCCTTTCAAAGTTCCTCTGTATATGAATGAATCAGAATGGGCTAATCTTGTCTTCTACCTTGAGTTAAAAGGTAGACAGGGTGGGGCAAGATCCGGCTTCCTTAGTCGCCAGGCCTCAGCCCTCAAGGTCAAATAGAAATCACAATGGGACACACCTGAAGGGTCCTGGAGAAACGTTTAATTAGTCAGTTGAACAGGAACTTTGTGATTCCCAAAGCCAGTTGGTAAAATTAGATTGGAAAAATATGAGAAATAGTAAAAGTCAAACGAAAATTTGGAATATTTAAAGAAACTCTATTTCAATTAGTCATGTTTTATGGTATATAGGCTTAAACTAATTTCTAAGATCTTTTAGGTAACTTATTGATGTTACATTGAATCTGCTTCAAAGACAAAGGTTCAGTTTGTCATTACAATAAGATTCCTGAGGTGGAAACCAAGCCACATGGCTTTCAGAAAAAAAGCTAAGGTTTTAAGATCTTTGGGCTATGTAACTATTGTTTCTTGGTAACATACGATAAACTCCTGATATGTTTGAAAGCCACAAAAATTTTTGTAAAGAAAAAGCACTAAAAAGGTTTCTTTAACATGTTATAAATTACTTAGGATGTGTTGTTAAAATCATGAGAAGTGCCTGATTCTCTTTGGGTTCATACGCTTGTCTCAGAGATTAAGCCATCCATGTCTAAGTACTCATGGCCGGTACAGCGAAACATTGAATGGCTCCATGGTAGTCGCCATGTCTACCATGGTGATTACTCTTTAGGTATTTAGAGACTTGATAATGTTGATATGTTCTCGGTACATCCTGACTGTATAGTGCTGTGTCTCGGGATTATTATGTGTTACGTCTGAAGTTCTTTAAAAATATGGTTAATGGTTATTATTAGAAATATTTTTATCTAAAGTTTTTTTTTTTTTTTTAACTGATTTTATTTGGCCTTTATGTTGTGCTTGTAATTAACTTCTGTCAGGTCTGTCACCATTAAGAATTGTTTATAAGTTAATCATGACCGTATTAAGTTTTGTCAATTACAGGTAAGTTTTGACTCTGCTAATTTTCTGAAAACATTTGACCAGAGTATCTCAACAAAAAAAAGAAGGGCTATATTAGACTTATGAAACGGACTGTGACTAGACTCAATCAAAATTTCCAGAATTTTTATGCAAATGCTGATGGGTTCACAGACTGCAGTTGATCCATCACATGGAACAGAAGCTGACTACATAAGGCTGAGGAAATGAAATGAGACTATGGGTTTTATCTGAGAATATTGCTGATGTTTTAAGGTTTTTTCTTTCTGGAAACACTTTAAGATCCTACTTTCTGAGATAAGAAACCATATTCCTCTTTTCTTCTAAATTATCTAACTAGTGGGCTTAGATATTGGAACTCTTGAATTAGAAGTTTCTGTTGACAAACTTAAAGTTATAAATATCATAACCAGAAAAATGCCTGAAATTTGAGCTATGATTTTACAAATTAGAATAACATCAGATTCCTATTAGTTCTCTCTGAACAGTTTTGTGCCTTAATAGACAAATGTTGCAGTCTTAGGTTTGGCAGAACGTAGGTGCTGCTGAGACACATGAAAGACAGTTACTGATGCTGCTTATGCGTAAACAAACATTGCATGAGATTTGTTTCCTTGGTTCAAAGACCTTAGGGTCATGGTTTCATTGGGGATTTCAGACAATTGGCCTAATGTTAGTGTTTCTATCCTACCTCCTAATTTGCTGTATGGTGCCTGAGATTCTAAAAAAACAGGTAGTGATCAAAGATTCTGTAACAAAATCCTGATCCAAAGGAGGACACCATGAGAGAGTTGTATGTAATTCTCCTGGAATCCAGAGTTCTGGTTTTCATAGAGCTTGGCCCACTCAGGCCATCTCCTTTGGGTGTCCTTTTGAAAACAATTGTCCAGATAAACTAGAAAACCATTTTTCTCTGGGTGTTGTGCTTTTTTTTAAATAAAGAATTAAGTCTGTTTTGAGAAACTGACTCCCAAGATCAGTAAATGGAGTTATGTTTAGGGTCAATCATTAATTGGTTTAATTAGTCTTCAAGACAGTGTTGTATAAAATACTTGTCTAATGCTTGTAATCAAACTCTTACCCTCTTGCTATACAGAAAATTATGTCTGTTTCCTCTAGACAAACTTTGTGTGCTTCACGGATGTATATTTTTATGTAACATACGCACATATACTGGTTTAAATGAACCCTTTCCAACTGATAGGAAATTTACGTAGACGATTTCTTTAGATTACTGATAAATGCGTGCACAGTACACTTTGAGAACTTTAAGATTATCTTTAGATATTCATAGTAAAAAAAAATATTAAAAAGGTAATGTTAAATTTGTCATCCTTTGTAAAACAAGAGTCGGAAGAAAGCCCATTGGTCCAACACTCGGGGTGTGACTGGTAACTTAAATTCCTGTTTACGCTGTAGTTAAATTAGAGAAATCTTTCAGGAATTTGTCAGTCACTATTTTTATGAAACTAGGGGCACAACGCAGGTGCCTGTGCCGTTCTCAGTCTTAGCCTTAAGCCAGTACAAAGAAAAGTTAAGAAGTGTGTCAGAAGACCCTGAGAGATTTAAAGATGAGTTCATGAAACTCCAATTTTAATTTGACCTCGAGAGATGTGGTGGTCATTTTAACTCACTGTTGTAGTACAGATGAAAAGACTAAGATCCCGGCTAAGGCTAGAGAACAGGCAGATGATGCTAACTGCCTACAACCAACACGTTATTTTCAGACCTGGAAGAGATGCAGTCCCTGTTGCAGAGCCAAATTGGGATTACAATGGGGATGGTAAAGGGAGAGCCAGACATTTAGTTACATGTGTTATAGGCGGAATTCAGAAGTGTGTAGCCAAGTCTTTTAATTGTAATAGGGCAAAAGAAATTACCCAGACAACAGAGGGGAACAGAGGCTTTTAGGAAATGTACTAACACTGACTCTGAGAGCACAGAAGGAAAGACTTTGCTAGCTATGACAGCAAATATTAGAAAAAGGCTGCAAAATATAGAGGCAAGACCCCAGACTCCACTCTCACGACTGGTTGAGGAAGCCTTTAAGGCCTTTAACAACAAGAACCTTGAAGCAGAGGATAAAATGAAGAAAAAGCCCTGATTATTGGCAATAGCACTTCAGGGCCCACCTCGAGGTAACCCTACAGGACCCAGAAGACCAAGACCTCCACAAAAATTTCCTCATCGGCCAGTGAGTATCAAGCCGGACCAATGTGGGTATTGTAAAAAAAGAGAGGCTATTGGAAGCTGGAGTGTCCTAAAACAGGGTGCCCTGTTGACTTCCTCCAGGGGCCAGTCCAGGCAGGCCCACAGCACCTGATGTCCTTCTCGGAGGAAGAGGAAGAGCAGCCCTACTGATGAGGCCCAGAGGTCCACTCAGCTCCCCTCTAGAAGACCATCACTATTTCCACGGCGGAGCCTTGGGTTACTCTTGACGTGTGAGGAAAGGAGACTAAATTTCTTCCAGACACGAAAGCTGCCTTCTCTGTTTTAACCCAAAATCCAGGCCCATTCTCCATTCGCGACTGTATAGTCATTGGGGTTGACGGAAAGCCTAAGGTAAAGAACTTCACTTTTCTCCTTTCTTGTGAAGTGGGCCAGAAAATGTAAAGAAAAAAACAGTATGAGATTGAGAAATAAAAGAAGGGGAGGCCAAGATATTTGGTGGGCAGTGTGGAAAGCACTCCCTTCTATTACTTAGTTTCTACCCTTTTTGGGCCCTCCTTGTAGATACCCCAGAGTTAAACTTAAAAGTGTGCCAAACTTTGAACCCTGCCACCCTTTTATGCAATTGTCAGCCAGACTGGTGTTATTGAGACAAGAGCTTTACAACCAGGAACATCAGCCCAAAAAGCTGAGCTAACTGCCCTGGTGTGTGCCCTAAGGGAAAAGAAGGGGATTTTCTTATAATGAGACAGGATGGATGAAGAATGATGAGGGAGTATGATATGTGCCTGAGTATTTATTACAGAAAATAGTAAAAGCCTTTCATGATGCCACACACTATGGCAGGGACACCCTCCTAAGACTATTGTCTACAAGTGCCTGAGGGTGAGCCTAGAAATGAAAAGGAAAAGGCCTCTGGCTGTACCGGTTGCTGATGGGCAGGGAATAAAAGACGTTCATAGGGAAAGACAGATCTTATGTGTGCAGACAAGGTGTTTGCTAAACTTTTGGTAAAGTTCATATCTGCCAAATTACAATCATTTTAGGCCAAGCTCTTGGTCATGCAAGGCTACCAACTAGTTCCCCAAAAAAGAGGTCCCAGTGGTGCACACTAACTTAGATCAGGTAGCTACATCTACTTGGTTAGGCAAGAACAACGCCTCAGTCCAGCATGAAGAAGTTACAGAAGCAGAGACCTCCATCCACATTCCCATAAAGATTTATGGGTTTGAAGTCTCTCAGGGGGGAGTAAGACAGGGAACAGAGAGCACTCCCAAATCTGCAAAGTAACAAGAAATAGGCCAGGGTGCAGAAACAAAGCCATTCCCCAGAACAATGGGGCAGGGATCAGAAAATAGCCCCCAAACTTCTTTGAAGTTGTCTTTCAGAAGCAGCCGGAGAAAACCAGGCCCAGGGGCATGTGCAGAACATCCACCTGTGACCGCTGTGTGACCTTCCACCAGGGGCAGTGAGGGGCTGCAGCTCCAGCTGGGAGACTGCGCAGGCACGACACCCGATGATAAGTCCTGCTACGAATCCCAGAGGCCTCTGAGACAGGAGCCATCTTGGGAAGCCGCTGTGCGTGCACCGTTGTTAACATATCCTGCCTATGCCTGTGAATAAACGTGAATCTCCCCCCTCCCACCCCAAGAACTTTTAAAAACCCAGGCCCGTCTTTTGTTCTGGGAGACAAGGGTATGTGTTGCTCTAGGCCCTCCTCGTCTTGCTTTCAATAAAGCTTTGCTCGTGTGGAAAACTAAAAAAAAAAAAAAGAAGCAGAACATAACATAAGCTCAAGCAGAGAGGTGTGGAACAGCATGCTGTATGCAAAGGCATAGCCCTACACTATAGCCTTACATCCAGGGTTTAGGAGACTCCACAATTTTCACTGAGAATTCTCTGAGTTGACCTAACAATTTTACATTAGACAAACTCACCCTTCCACTCCCCCGAAGCTTTCCCTAGGCAATAAGCAAAGCTTAGCTTGGATTCCACATATTCTCTGGCTCTTCTTAATCCTAGATACTTAAAGATTAAAAAAAAGGTTGAAAATTAAGTTAGTTTATTCCCCTCTAATCCATGGAAACCCTGGTGGTGTAGTGGTTAAGTGCTACGGCTGCTAACCAAAGGGTCGGCAGTTCATATCCGCCAGGCGCTCCTTGGAAACTCTATGGGGCAGTTCTACTCTGTCCTGTAGGGTTGCTATGAGTCGGAATCAACTCGATGGCACTGGGTTTGTTTGTTTTTTTTTTAATCCATAATCCATAGGGTCACTATGAGTTAGAATTGACTCAACAGCAATGGGTTTGGTTTTTGGTTTAACCCATAATCCAGGTGACAGCCCCATCTGTCCCTGGCTTAACGATATGTTTGCAGAGTATGACTACACTAGAGGCTTCTGAGAAAAAAAAGGATGTGCTGATGAGACATCAAGAGAGGACACTCTTATCAAAGGAGAAAAGAATGCATTTAAATTTCATCAGGACCAGACCCTGATGGGATTCATGTCAAAGTCAGAAATTGCATTTGGGAAACTTCTTTTGAAATACCTGAATCCTTGGAGAAGGCCCTGATATAGTAAAGTGTACTGCTCCCAGTTTCCACCATTCATCTGTCAGTTTGTCATACTGCGGTGGCTTGTGTGCTGCAGTGATACTGGAAGCTATGCCACAGGTATTTCAAATTACCAGCAGGGTAACCCATGGTGGACAGGTTGCAGCAGAGCGTCTAGGCTAAGACAGGCTGGAAATAAGGACCTGGTGACCTATTTCTGAAAAAATTTGGCCGGTGAAAACCTTATGAAGAGCAGCTGAACATTTATATAGCGCTGAAAGATGATCTCCTCAGGATGGAAAACACTTAAAATACAATTGGGGAAGAGCAGTCTCTTCAAAGTAGAGTCACCTTTAATGATGTGGATGGAGTAAAGTTTTCAGGACTGTTATGGATTGAATTGTATCCCCCAAAAGCGTGTGTTAAAAATCCTAAAAAGATTATGCCTGTGACCGAGGGGTCTAACTAACTACCACAGAAGAAAATTCAATCAGCTTAGACTGAAGGGGACAGAAAAGGAATGAAAGGAAGAACACTGTCTGCCTCTTGGAATTCTACATGCAGGAAACAGGTTAAAGGAGCTACATCTGTTGTCCTCCAAAAAAAGAAAAGGATCATCCCTGAAGCAGCACAGAGATCAGCAGAATTGTTGGAAGGAACAGAGAAGCAGGGTCTTCTTGATTTTAAAGGCTGGGACCATGTTCTCAAAGGGTGGGACCACGGCCTCCAAAGTTTCAAAGAATTGGATCTTTGCCAACTCTTTTCTGGAATGTGGGGCTGTTGTTAAGGTGCCGGGGGATGGAGCAGTCACTAAAAGCTGAGGGAGTGCGGCTGTGATGCCCAAAGCGCAGAATAACGGGGGTCTGCTTCGGCCAAGGGGGTAGAGTCACCCATCAAATGGACTAGGAGAAGGTGGCTGCCCAATGCTGAGGGAGCAGAGTTGTTGTTCCATTGGGCCAAAAAGGCAGAGCTGAAACCCAGGGTCGAGAGGACTGCACCCAGAATCCAGAGGGCATGGCCAACACCCAGAGGCTGGAGGGTGGGGCCGTTGCCCGGATGGTCTCAGAGAACAGAGGAGTATTTTCAAACCGTGAGAGCTAAATTGTTCTGGTGGGTTTTTGGCTTGCTTGGTGCCCTTTATCCCTTCCTTTTCTTTAATTTATCCCATTTGTAATGGAAATGTCTATCTTGTGCCTATTCCACCACTGTACTTTGGAAACAGACAACGTGGAGTCTAGATTTCACAAGTTCACGTATGAAGAATTTTACCCCAGGATGGAATAGGCCTAAAGTGTCACTCATATTTGATTTACATGCTTCAGAAGATGAGATTTTGAACTTGGAGTTGATTTAAGACTTCTGGGATGATGTGATGGGCTGAATTTATTCTGCAAGTGGCAAGGACATAAATTTTGGGGGCCAAAGATTGGAATTTTATGGACCGAACTGTATTCCCCAAAAATATGTGTTGTAAATCTTTACATTTATACCTGTGGTTGTCTTTGTTATGTTAACAAGGCAAGATCATCGTAGTGTGTGTCTTCAGCCAATCTCTTTTGAGATATAAGAGAGATTAGACAAGCAAGCCAGGAAGCAGAGATGGGAGAAGAGAGATGCCAAGCCACATGAAGATCAGCCAAGAGCAGAATTTCAGAGCTCAAAGGAACAAGGACCTTCCTCCAGAGCCAAGAGAGAAAACCTTCCCCTAGAGCCAGCACCCTGAATTTGAACTTCTAGCTTCCTAAACTGTAAGAAAATAAACTTCTGTTTGTTAAAGCCACCCATGTGTGGTATTTCTGCTATAGCAGCACTAGATAAGCAAGATAGGGACTTTCATTTGCTGATGTGGCACAACTCAAAATGAAAAAACAGCTGCAAACATCCATTAATAATCAGAATGTGGAATGTTCAAAGTATGAATCAAGGAAAATTAAGTTGTCAAAAATGAGACAGAACGATTGAAGATCAATATTCCAGGCGTTAGTGAGCTGAAATGGACCAGTGTTGGCTATTTTGAATTGGAATATCATATGGTCTACTATGCCGGGAAAGAAAAATTGAAAAGCAATAGTGTCACATTCAGAGTTAAAAAGAACATTCCAAGAGCTATCCTGAAATACAATACTGTCAGTGATAGGATCATATCCATACACCTACGAGGAAGACAAGTTAGTACAACTATTATCCAAATTTGTGCACCAGGTGTTAATGCCAAAGATGAAGAAATTGAAGATTTTTACCAACTTCTGCAGTCTGAAACTGATCAAACATGCAATCAAAATGCATTGGTAATTACTGGCAATTGGGATGCAAAAGTTGGAAACAAAGAAGGATCTGTAATTGGAAAATATGGCCTTGGTGATAAAAATGATGTGGGACATTGCATGATAGAATTTTGCAAGGCTAATTTTTTTTTTAATGACTTATTCATTGGAAATAACATTTTTTCAACAATATATATGGCAACTATACACATGCAGTTCAATGGGTAGAATACACAGGAATGAAATCAACTACATCTGTGAAAAGAGATGATGGAGAATTCAGTAGTATCAGTTAGAACAGGGCCAGGGGCTGACTGCAGAACAGACCATCAATTGCTCATATGCAAGTTCAAATAAAAGCTGAAAAAAATTAAAACAAAGTCCACGAGACCCAAAGTAAAACCTTAAGTATATCACATCTGAATTTAGAGACCATCTCAAAAATAGATTTGATGCATTGAACAGTAATGAACAAAGACCATACAAGCCATGGAATGACATCAAGGGCATTATACATGAAGAAAGCAAGAGCTCATTAAAAAGACAGGAAAAAAAGAAAAGACCAAAATGGATGTCAGAAGAGACTCTGAAACTTGTTCTTGAATATAGAGTAGTTAAAGTGAATGGAAGACATCATAAAGTAAAAGAGCTGAACTGAAGATTTCAAAGGGCAGCTTGAGAAGACAAAGCAAAGTTTTCTAAGGAAATGTGAAAAGACTTGGAGTGAGAAAACCAAAAGCGAAGAACACGCTCAGTGTTTTTCAGGCTGAAAGAACTGAAGAAAAAATTCAAGCCTCGAGTAGCAATATTGAAAGGTTCTATGGACAAAATATTGAGCAATACAAGAAACACCTAAAGAAGATGGAAGGAATACACAGAGTCACTGTACCAAAAAGAATTGGTCAATGTTTAACCATTTCAGCAGGTAGTACATGATCAAGAACCAATGACACTGAAGTAAGAAATCCAAGCTGCACTGAAGGCATTGGCGAAAAACAAGGCTCCAGGAATTAACAGAAACCAATTGAGATGTTTCAATAAATGAGTGCAATTCTGGAAGCGCTCACTAATCTATGCCAAGAAATTTGGAAGACGGCTACCTGGCCAACCAACTGGAAGAAATACATGTACATGCCCATTCCAAAGAAAAGGGATCCAATGGAATGTAGAAATTATCGAACAATATCATTAATATCACATGCAAGTAAAATTATGCTGAAGATAATTCAAAAACAGCTGCAGCAGTACCATCAACAGGGAACTTCCAGAAATTAAAGCCAGATTCAGAGGAAGACAGGGAATGAGGAATATCATTAGTAATGTCAGATGGATCTTGGCTGAAAGTAGAGAATATAAGAAAGATGTTGACCTGTGCTTTATTGTCTATGCAAAGCCATTCGACTGTGTAGATTATAACAAATTATGGATAACATTGCGAAGGATGGAAATTCCCAGACATTTCATTGTGCTCATGTGGAACCTGTACATTGACCAAAAAGCCGTGGTTCAGTCTGAACAAGGGGATACAATCAGCAAAGATGCCCATCAGGGTTGTATCCTTTCACCATACTTATTCAATCTGTATGCTGAGCGAATAATCAGAGAAGCTGGACTACAGGAAGAAGAAGGAGGTGTCAAGATTGGAAGACTCATTAACAGCCTGCAATACGCAGATGACAGAACTGTGCTACTGAGAGTCAAGAGAAATTGAAGCATTTATTGATGAAAATCAAAGACTACAGACTTCAGTTGGGATTACACTTCAACATAAAGAAAACAAAAATCCTAAATTGACCAAGAAGCAATATCATGATAAACAGAGAAAAGACTGAAGTTGTCAAGGATTTCATTTTATTTGGATCCACTATCGATGCCCATAAAAGTGCAGTGGTCAAGAAACCAAATGACGTATTGCATTGGCGAAATCTGCTGCAACAGACTTCTTTAAAGTGTTCAAAGGCAGAGAAGTCACTTTGAGGACTAAGGTATGCGTGACCCAGGCCATGGTATTTTCGTTCGCCTCATATGCCTGTGAAAGCTAGACAGTGAATAAGGAAGAATTTTTGCCTTTGAATTACAGCATTGGCAAAGAATACTGAATCTACCAGACTGCCAGAAGAATGAACAAATGTGCCTTGGAAGAAGCACAGCCAGAACACTCCTTAAAAGGGAGGATGGTGAGAATTCATCTTGCATAAACTGGACATGTTACCAGGAGGAACCAGTCCCTGGAGAAGAACATCATGCTTGATAAAGCATAAAGTTGATGAAAAAAAGGAAGAC
Organism: Loxodonta africana; assembly: GCF_030014295.1. Taxonomy (NCBI): domain Eukaryota; kingdom Metazoa; phylum Chordata; class Mammalia; order Proboscidea; family Elephantidae; genus Loxodonta; species Loxodonta africana. The sequence continues at coordinate 190,477,428 of NC_087344.1, read as the reverse complement.
CCTGAATGAAATGGATTGACATAGTGGCTACAACAATGGGCTTAAACATAGCAATAATTGTGAGAATGGCGAAGGACCGAGTAGTGTTTCCTTCTGTCGTACATAAGGTGGCTATGAGGCGGAACCAACTGGACAGCACCAAACTACACAAAGGAGCACTTTTGATTTCCTCACCCTCCACAGGAAACAGGAGAAATGCATAGTCTTCTACACCCTGAGTGAAGACTATACCTTTGCACACACCGTGCTCTTCCACACCTCTCTTCTTCCTTCATCTATTTTTGTAAACTCGTGCTGAAGAGTAACTTCCGATCCTGACTTCCTCAAACCTCAGACAAGCTGCTGCCTCTTAACTCCGAGGTGAATTCTCTCTGATGAAAGGACATCTTCGGTTACAGTTCCCGACCTGACCCTCATGCTTCTGAGGCTCCTGCTGTTCATCTATGGTGAGTAGGACAACTCGAAGCAGAGTATGGGATCCCATCACACTGGGGCTCCACTTCCTGAAGAGCTGTGGGAACTTCCCAGGGCTAACCTTCTGCCTGGGGGTGCTCAGGGGTGCTCAGGGCTCTACTTCCAACTAGGGGCTCAAAGTCAGGCAGGAAGGTGCGGTGAAGCCACATTTTTGAAGAAAGCTATCATTTCAGTTTTTATCACATAGAAAGTGTTTACTGTCTCTGTCTTCCCTTCCACCACTAATTCTGTCCTTGTGCCTGTTTCAACAGCCACAAATACAATTCATGGGAAAAACTGGCTGCTCAGTTCCTTGCCCTTCTTACTATCAGCGATATTTCCCTTTACTCCTCCTTTCACCACACCCTATTGTCAATACTCGCTCTCTCTAGCACTCCATATTTACCATGTCTTCAGCTCCCCTGGGTCACTTTTTCATTGCCAATTCTTCCTCTCCATGTTCTCACATCTCACAGTGCCCAGCCGAGATTCCATCACCACAATGCTCCTTTGGATACACCCGAATCTCTCTTCCTCTACAGCACTTGCCCAATTAACACACTTTTCTGAGCGCTTCCCACTTGTGCCTAAGCAGCTGAATGTGATTTTAGACAAAAGGCATAATCCTGCTGACTTATCTCACTTTAAATGTAGGACCCCAAATTTCAAATGGGACATCATTAGTGCTGCAAGCCTGCTATATTTTCATAGCCCATGGTCTCCCACTCTTGATGACCACTCTTCCATCCCTTCTCTTTCTCCTCAAACCCTCCTCTTACCCTCAATTTATGACCTTGCTTCATATGTCACTGGGAAAATAGAAGCAATCAGAAGAAATTTTCCTCATCTTCCTAGTGCTGTATCTACCAACCCAGCCATCTCTGTACTCACAGACTCTGCCTTCCCTCCTTTTACCGTGAATATATCGTCCCTCCTCCTATCTAGGAAACCCTGGTGGCATAGTGGTTCAGTGCTATGGCTGCTAACCATAGAGGTTGGCAGTTCAAATCCGCCAGGCGCTCCTTGGAAACTCTATGGGGGCAGTTCTACTCTGTCCTATAGGGTCGCTATGAGTCGGAATCGACTCGACGGCAGTGGGTTTGGTTTTTGGTTCCTCCTATCTAAGACAGGATTCTCTGCTGGGCACTGAGTCCGAGATTCTCTTGATTTCTTAAAAACATGATCCATCATTAAAATGTTTCTCCATTCTAGATTATTCCTAGGAATATACAAACATGCTACAATGTCTTTTATCTGAAAAAATAGAAATATGATCTAATGGTCTCTTGCATCTACTGCATCATTTCTCTGTTTCTCTTTACAAAGTTTCCAGTGAGTTGTTGACTTCATCTCTTCCCATCCTTTCTATGTAAAGTTCATATTAAATTTACCTTACCAGAAAATTCTCTTTTTAATCTACTTCCTGTGAATTTTGACAAATGTCCAGAGACATGTAACCACCACGATCACCAAAATACAGAACATTTCCATCACTTCAAATAATCCCCTCATACCCTCATTGAGATTTCTCTGCATCCCTAACCCCTTGCAACTGTTAAGCTGTGTTAGGTCCCTATAGTTTTTTTTTTTTCCCCGTCCTTCCTTGAACCCATTCCATCAGTATTTCTTCCACGCCACACCAATGAAACTGCTCTTGTTAACATTATCAACCACTTCCATGTCACCCCATGCAGTGATCAGTTTTCATTTCTCATTTTATTAAGCCTCTCAGGGCATTTGACATAGTTGAGCACTCCCTCTTCCTGAAACACATTTTCATCTGGCTTCCGGAGTACCATACTCTGCTGGTTTTCTTTTTAACTCAATATTTGCTGGTTCTCAGGCATCATTACTGAATTCTCCTTATACTCATCTCAAAATGTCAGACCTCTCCAAGACTGGTACCTAGACTTCTCTTCTCTATCCATATACACTTCCCCAAGTAATATCATCTGGTCACTTTAAGTGCCACATTAAGCTTAAACTTATATTTATTTCTCCAGCTTTGACCTCTCCTTTGAACACCACTCATATATTCAACTGTCATTCAGGTATCTAAGAAGTATCTTTTTTTTTAAATTGTGCTTTAAGTGAGAGTTTACAGTTCAAGTTAATTTCTCATACAAAAATTTATACACACATTGTTATGTGACCCTATTGCTCTCCCTTTAATGTGACTACACATTCCTCCTTCCCACCCTGCATTTCCCACATCCGTTCAACCAGCTCCTATCCCTTTCTGCCTTCTCATCTCGCCTCCAGACAGGAGCTGCCCGTTTAGTCTCATATATCTACTTGAGCTAAGAAGCACGCTCTTCACAAGTATCATTTTATGTCCCACAGTCCGGTTTAATCTTTGTCTGAGGAATTGGCTTCCGGAATGTTTTTAGTTTGGGGCTAACAAAGTCTGGGGGCCAAGTCTTCTGGGGTCCCTCCAGTCTCAGTCAGACCATTTTTAAGTCTGTTTTTTTTTTTTTTTTTTTACTGGAATTTGAGTTCTGCACTCCCCTTTTCTCCTGCTCCATCAGGAACTCTGTTGTGTTCCTTGTCAGGGCGGTTACTGGTGGTAGCCAGGGACCATCTAATTCTTCTGGTCTCAGGCTGATGGGGTCTCTGGTTTATGTGGCCCTTTCTGTCTCTTGGGTTAACATTTTCCTTGTGTCTTTGGTGTTCTTCATTCTCCTTGCTCCAGGTGGGTTGGGACAAGTTGATGCATCCTAGATGGCTGCTTGCTAGCTTTTAAGACCCCAGACACCACTCACCAAAGTGGGATGCAGAACATTTTCTTAATATACTTTGTTATGCCCGTTGACCTAGATGTTCCCTGAAACTATGGTTCCCAGAACCCCGCACCTGCTACTTTGTCCCTCAAAGTATTTGGTTGTATTCAGAAAACTTCTTAGCTTTTGGTTTAGTTCAGTTGTGCTGACTTCCCCTGTATTGTGTGTTGTCCTTCCCTTCATCTAAAATAATTCTTTTCTAAAGTTTAGTTAGTGAATACCCCTCCCTCTCCCTCCCCACCCTTGTAACCATAGAAAAATGTTTTCTTCTGTGTTTAAACCTTTTCTTGAGTCCTCATAATAGTGGTCTCATACAATATTTGTCCCTTTGCGACTGACTAATTTCACTCAGCATAATGCCTTCCGGATTCAGGCACGTTATGAGATGTTTCCTGGATTCATCGTTGTTCTTTATCGTTGTGTAGTATTCCATTGTGTGAATATACCATAATTTGTTTATCCATTCATCTGTTGTTGGCACTATCATGGATTGAATTATGTCCGTCCCCAAAATGTGTGTATTAACTTGATTAGGCCATGATTCCCAGTAATCTGTGGTTGTCTCCATTTTGTGATTGTAATTTTATGTTAAAGAGGATTAGGGTAGAATTGTAACGCCCTTACCAGGTCACACCCCTGATACAATGTAAAGGGAGTTTCCCGGGGTGAGGCCTGCACCACCTTTTATCTCTCAAGAGTTAAAAAGAAACGGAAGCTAGCAGAGTGAGGGGACCTCATATCACCTAGAAAGAAGCACAGGGAGGACAGCATGCCCTTTGGACCAGGGGTCCCTGTGCAGAGAAGCTCCTAGTCCAGGGAAGACTGATAAGAAGGCTGACACAGAGAGAAAGCCTTCCCCTGGAGCTGACACCGTGAATTAGGAGTTTTAGCCTATTTTACCTTGAAGAAATAAATTTTCTTGTTACAACCATCCACTTGTGGTATTTCTGTTACAGCAGCATTAGGTGACTAAGACAGGAACCTTGGTTGTTTCCATCTATTTACTTTCGTGAACAGTGCTGCAGTGATCATCGGTATTCATATGTCTATTTGTGTGATGGCTCTTATTTCTCTACTATCTATTCCAAGGCTTGGGATTGCTAGATCATATGGTACTTCCATTTCTAGCTTTTTAAGGAGGTGCCAAATTGATTTCAAAGTGGTTGTACCATTTTACATGCCCACCAGCAGTGTATAAGTGCTCCAGTCTCTAAGAAGCATCTTAAACTCAACATATCCAAATAGATCTCTTGACCCTACACCTTCGCCACCACCACCCCACAACTTCTCTATTTCAGTTGCTTGGCCAAAAACTTAGCAGTGATATGTAACTCTTCTCTTTCTTTTATTTTAGGTCTGACCCATAAGCAATCCTTAGTGATTTTACCTTCCAAATTTATACTGAATCTGACCATTCAACAGCACCAGTGCTGCCTAATCTGAACCATCCTTCTCCCTCTTTTAGACTAAACTCTCCTACTAATGTTCTCCCTGCTTCTCTTGCACTTCTATAATCTTTTCTCACAGGATAAGAGTGATCCTACACAAATTTAAAAAATTAATTCAGAACTGTCCATGGTTCCCCATCACATCTAGAACAAAATCCGATTGTTACTAAGTCCACAAAGCCTCCCATGACTGGCCCCAGCCTACTTCTCACACATCAGTATCTACCACCGTCCCCTTCCCAGTCAGTCCCAGGGACACTTCCTCTTATTTCTCCTTGAATAAGTCCATTCCCTTCTCAAGGCCTTTGCATTTGCTGCGAACTCTGCCAGAGATACTCACTCCCTGGTTTCATTCAGGTTTCTACTCAACTGACATCTATCTAAAAAGTTATGACCATTCTCAGGTATTCTGTAACTTATTTCTCTGCTTTCTTGTAGCACTGACCACTCTCTGAAATCACATTATATATTTATTTGCTGATTGGCTCTCTCCTCATTATAATGTAAATCCCCTGGTGGCAGACTGTCATTCATATTCACTCCTGTAAACCCAGTGCCCCACACAATGCCTGGCATATAGTAAACACTCAAATATGCTTGTTGAAATCAGACAAAGACCTAATCTCTAAAATCTACAAGAAGATCCAACACCTCTACAACAAAAAGACAAATAATCCAATTAAAAAACAGGAAAAGGAAATGAACAGACACTTCACCAAAGACATTCAAGTGGCCAACAGACACATGAGGAAATGCTCGAGATTACTAGCCATTAGAGAAATGCAAATCAAAGCCACAATGAGATACCATCTCACCCCGGCAACACTGGCACGAAACAAAAAAAAAAAAAAAAAGGAAGTAATAAATATTGGAGAGGCTGTAGGGAGATTAGAACTCTTATGCACTGCTGATGGGAATACAAAATGATATGACCATTTTGGAAAATGATATGGCACTTACTTCGAAAGCTAGAAACAGAAATACCATATGATCCAGCAATCCTACTCCTAGGAATATATCCTGGAGAAATGAGAGTCGTCACACAAATAGACATATGCATACCCATGTTTATTGCAGCATTGTTCGCAATAGCAAAAAATGCCCATCAACAGATGAACGGATAAACAAACTATGGTACATTCACACAATGGAGTACTATGCAAGATAAAGAACAAGGATGAATCTTCAAAGCATCTCACAACACGGGTGAATCTGGAGGGCACTATGCTGAGTGAAATAAGTCAATCACAAAAAGACAAATATTGTATGAGACCACTACTGTAAAAACTCTTGAAAAGGTTTACACACGAAAAGAGACAATCTTTGATGGTTATGAGGGAGGGGAAGCATGGGGACGGCAAAACACTAAATAGACAATAGGTAAGTGGTAACTTTGGTGAAGGGTGAGACAGTACACAAAACTTTGGAAGCCAGCACGACTTATACAAGGCAAGGTCATGGAAACTCCATAGACACATCCAAACTCCCTGAGGGAACAAATTGCTGGGCTGAGGGCTGTGGGGACCATGGTCTGGGAGAACATCTAGCTCAATCGGCATAGCATCATTTATAAAGAAGATTCTTTACATTCTACTTTGATGAGTAGTGTCTGAGGTCTTAAAAGCCTGTAAGTGGCCATCTAAGATACTCCACTAGTCTCACACTTTTGAGAGCAAGGAAGAATAAAGAAAACTAAACATACAAGGTAAAGATTAGTCCAAAGGACTAACGGACCACATCTACCATGGCCTCCACCAGACCGAGTCCAGTACAGCTAGCTAGATGGTGCCCGGTTACCACCACTGACTGCCCTGACAGAGATCATAATAGAGGGTCCCTGGACACAGCTGGAGAAAAATGTAGAACAAAATCCTAACTCACAAATAGACAGTCCTACTGGCCTACCAGAGACTGGAGAAACCCCAAGAGTATGGCCCCTGGACACCCTTTTAGCTCAGTAGTGAAGTCACTCCTGAGGGTCATTCTTCATCCAAAGACTGGATAGGCCCATAAAACAAAACAAGATTAAAGGGATACAACAGCCCAGGGGCAAAGACTAGAAGGCAGGGGACAGGAAAGCTGGTAATAGGGAACCCAAGGTTGAGAAGGGAGGGTGTTGACATGTCATGGGGTGTTAACCAATGTCATACAACAGTATGTGTGCTAACCGTTTAATGAGAAACTAGTCTGTTCTGTGAACCTTCATCTAAAGTAAAATTAAAAAAAAAATTGCTGAATGCATGAATAAGCAAAATGTGATTTTTATCTTACCTATCATTGTTCCCTCCTCTCTACCTGAGGAACTAATTATTCACATAAATATTTAATTTAAAACATCAGGCATCTCAAACTAAACATGAACTGAAAGAGATAATAATAATACTAGACAATATTAATTGGGTGCCAACACATTTTCAGGCATTATTCTAAGCACTTTATAGGTACTAGCTTTTTTAATCCTGGCAAAAACTCTAGGGGTAGGTACTCTTATTATTTCCATTTTACAGAGAAGGAAGCTAAAGCACAAAGAGATAAAGCATTTTTCCAAAGGTCACACAGCTTGTAGACAAAGAGCCAGCATTTAAGTCTATCCCATCTGGCTACAGAGCTCACATTTTCCTCAGAATGCTCTCTTCTTGACCATTATGCCAAAATATCTGGGTCCAATCCTTGAGAATGTCTTTGGAGAAATCCGAATTCCTTCTCTTGTCTCTAAGCTTACTCTGATCCGAACTTGGTAAATAAAGGGGCACCACGACCTTGAGGATGATCCCCTCCACTCTCCTTGTCTGACTCTGTTGTTACTACGAGCAGAGAGTCTTGAGCTGGATCAGGAACACTTTTGAATTGAAGGGCTAGAAGTGAGGGGCGTGAAGAAGGGAGCTGCCAAGTAGTTAAAAGCAAAGGCACCATTTCCTAATTACAGATGAGAAAAGTGATCATAAATTACTTTATGATGGTGCAAAAAAAGCCATGTGTTTTTTGTAGGAAGGTGTTTTATAAGTGATGTGGAATGAGGGGAAAGGAAAAGAGGGAAGAAAGGGAGGCAGGAAAGGGGAGGAGAATATGAAAGGAGAGAGGGCAGAAGAGAAAGAGGGAGGAAAGAGAAGGTTAAGGAGGAAGAAAGGCAGAGATGGGGGAGGGTAAGAGGGAAGGAGGGTGGATTGTAGAGTTAAACTTTGCTGCTCTCTACTGATCTCTGCTGCCTTCTCTCCCAGCTCCACTCTGTGAACCAACCGGTGAGTTGCAACTTCCCTTTCTTCTTCGCGGTCTGTGGGTGCCTTGTCACTGGAGGAGGCCGGTGAATGGCTGTCTGAGCAGCCCCTGCTCGTCCAAGACACACCCTGCTGACACTGCTGAGGTGTATAAACACATCAGTGGCTCCCTTGGGCCTGGGCTGCGCTGTTTACGCCAGTCTCTGCACCTGACGTGTGCCTGCTCAACGCATGTACAGGTCTTGCTCTGACCTCAAGAACACCATCTTATTTCTGGGAAGCACAGTGTGGGGAGGAAGATAGTATTTTGGCAAGAAAGGCAGAGGGTGCCGAAGACTGAAGCTAGAGAATCTCTGTCCTCCAGCCTGGGAGGCTCTAAGGTCCCTGTGTACTTCCCAGCTGGGTGCTCCACCAGAGGTGATGGAGGAAATGCTGGACATCCTTGGAGACGAACCTTACAGTCAATCCTCGGTCCACACAATAAATGGAGTAGTAGCACTGCCTCCTTCCATCTCTAGCCCTGCCCTGCAGCACCAAGTGCTACAGTTTCTCTCAGACCCCGGTTTATGTAAACTAATTTAGCTTTGGTCCTGATTTAAAGTCCTCCCTTACCCAGATGAGGAGAGGAGGACAAGATCCCCTCACAGGGGATCTTTCACCAGGGCATGTTTACACCTAATGAATGTGAGAATTACTCTTTTGTGCCTAAAATGGAAACCCTGGTGGTGTAATGGTTAAGTACTATGGTTGCTAACCAAAAGTTAACAGTTTGAATCTACCAAGCGTTGCTTGGAAACTCAATGGGGCAGTTCTACTGTGTCCTATAGAGTCACTGTGAGTTGGCATCGACTCACCAGCAAGGGGTTTTGGTTTTTTTTTGTGCGTAAAATACCACAGTGTTAAAAGAGGTTGTTCTGCAGCCTCAAGAACTCAGGAATGCAGGCTCTAATGGATTATGAATTCCTGTCAAAAGAGAGTTTCAGAAGCAACCCAGTCTTCTGAGTTCCTCACATGATATTTGCTCAAGTCTAACTCATGCCTTGTGTTCTTCTGGCCCTGCTGTTATGCCATAAAACCACATACCTAACTAATCCTCGCTTAAAGCAGGAATCAAAGGCTGCATTGAGAATGAGGATGAAGAAACCAAGTTTCCGTCATCAAGTATTTGCCAGGTAGTCTCCGTAGCTTGTGACGATCTGAAGCAAGCTCTGAGCTGCGAGACTACGCCCAGGACCTTGCAGCCAGCCCCACCTCTTTCTCACCTCCTCTTCCCCTAAACCCCATTCAGAGCCAAAACCCAAACCCGCTGCCATCGAGTCAATTTTGACTCATAGCAACCATATGGCACAGAGCAGAGCTGCCCCGTAGGGTTTCCAAGGAGCTGCTGGTGGATTTGAACTGCTGACCTTTTGGTTAGCACCCAAGCCCCATTCAGAGGAGGAAGTTAAAAACAAAAAAAAAAAACAAAGCAAAACAAAACAAAAATGCTGTGGAGTTGACTCCAACTCATGGCAACCTTTTGTGTGTCAGAGTAGAATTGGTCCATAGAGTTTTCAAGGCTTTAATCTTTCAGAAGTAGATTGCCAGGCCTTTCTTCCAAGATGCCTCTGGGTGGATTTGAACTGCCAACTTTTCAGTTAGTAGCCGAGCACTTAACCATTTCCACCACCCAGTGACAGAAACTTCACAAAGAGAAAAGATCAATTCCAGGTAAAGGACGCTGCTGCACAGGGGCAGGATGTGTGTGTGTGTGTGTGTGTGTGTGTGGTGGGAGGTGTGAGCAGAGTGGACTCATGGCAAAGGGAAGCCCACAGGCCACTGTGAGAGGGTCATATGAGGGATAGACTGTGTGTCCAGCTGGCTGGTTCTTTGAGCCCTGTTTACCAGTGCTGAGAACCAAAAGTGCCTCTCACCAGGAACTCTGAACCCCTTCACCCTGGAATATGTGTTTCTTTTTTCTCTAGAGCTGCTTCTGATAGCTAGTCCCACCCGGCCTATAGAGGGGAGCTCGATGACTCTGATCTGTAAGATCTACCCAGCTCCGCAGACAGCAGGTGTCCAGCTTCAATTCTGCTTCTTCAGTGATGTCTGGAACCAGAGATTGCCCTGCAACACCTCCCCAAAGCTTCAGATTCCCAAAATGTGGCGTGAAAACTCAGGGTCTTACTGGTGTGAGGCAAAGCCAGAGAAAACTCGAGTTATACGGAGCCAGAGGTTCTGGATAGACGTGCAGAGTGAGTGCCAGTGGGGCATGTCGACCAGGGTGGGCCAAAAGGGGCAGTGGCATGAGGCTGGTCATCCTTCTCTGCTGTGTTCTGCTCCCAAGGGAATAGGAGCTAGTCTAGAGATGGACCTGAACCTCTCTATCAGATCTGTCTAGTTTCCTAGTGCTGCTATAACACAAATACCATAAATGGGTGGCTTTAGCAAACAGAAATTTTTTTCCTCACAGTTCAGGAGGCTAGAAGTCCAAATTCAGGATGTGACTCTTGGGTGGAGATCCTTGTCTCTTCCAGGCTCCTCAGTCCCTTGGCGATTTACATGTGGCGTCTACCTTCTCTCCTTCACACTTGCTTGTCTGTGTGTCTAGGCTGTTCCTTCTATCACTCCGAAATGATTTGGTTTAGGACACACCCTACACTGACATGGCTTCATTATCATAAAGAAGAACCCTATTTACAAACGGGATTTCACCCACAGGCGTAGGGGTCAGGACTCCAACACGTAGTTTTTAGAGGACACAATTCAAACCATAACAGAATCCTTAAGAGATGTTCCCTTATCCTTGCTGTTCCCATTCAGGCAAACAGAAGAATATTTTGGAGACACTGTGTATCTTCACTGTGCTGGAAGGTGTAGGGGAAAATTATTGTTGCATGATACATGATCTCTGACTACAAGAAGTGTTTGTTCAACCAGCACCCTGAATACCTGAGATAAACTATGTGGTGCTGTATGGTCTAGGGTTGGCTACTAGTAGAGGCTGCAGAGAAGGAGAAATCTGACTGAGGTGGTAAGAGGTTTTATAGAAGAAGAATATGGAATAGGCTATTGGAAAACGGCTTATGGAAGGAAGTTGGAGCTTGATTTTGAAAGATAAATAGAAAAGAGGGTGTTAGTGATTTTGAACCATGTTATTCCATTTCAGGATGGACACTTCCAACATCCTTTCCTATTCTCAGGCAAAGGCATATCCACTGTGCCATAAAGCAAATGTCTACTACTTCCAAAAGGCTGGGTTTTCCTAACATGCTTAAAACTCAACACTGGTGAAACTGGACCGGAACAAAAAAATCATAGCTGTCTTCACGCACAGTTAGTGTACAGCAAGTCCTGTCCTAATGCTGCACACTGTCGAATTGAATCTTCACAACTACGGAAGATAACTATCGTTATCATCTCCATTTTGCAGATAAGAAAGTGAGTCTCAGAGAAGTTAAGTAATTTGATAGAGGACACACAGCAAGTAAGAGTTGGAACCAACATTCAAACACAGGCAGTTCGATTTGCAACCTGAACTTGTAACCCACCATACTACTGTATCTAGAAAATTGAGGGTTTGGAAACTCAGGGATGGTCCTCCCTGAACTGGTCCTCCCTGTCTGCTGTATTCTGTTCCCATGGGAATAGGAGCTGGTCTAGAGATGTACCTGAATCTCTCTCTATATCTGAGAGTCACATTGACCTACATCCTCCATGGTAATATTATGGTGTCTTTCTTACACTTAGTTAAGTGCTGTCGAGTCAGTTCTGACTCACAGGGACCCCATGTACAACAGAACCAAACACTGCCTGGTCCTGTGCCATCCTCACAATTGTTGTTATGCTTGAGCCCATTGTTGCAGCCACTGTGTCAATCCATCTTCTTGTGGGCCTTCCTCTTTTTCGCTGTCTACTAAGCATAATGTCCTTCTCCAGGGACTCGTCCCTCCTGATAACATGCCCAAAATACCTGTGATGAAGTCTCACCATCCGTGCTTCTAAGGCGCATTCTGGCTGTGCTTCTTCCAGGACAGATTTGTTCATTCTTCTTACAGTCCGTGGTATATCCATGGTGTATTCAATATTCTTTGCTTTCTTACACTATCATCTGCAATTCCAAGTCAGCAGAGACTCCTTTTTTTCCTTTAAAGTATATATATCACTGACTTTACCTGGGGTTTTTGCTTTCATCGCTGTCATATCTGCTCCCTGCCCCTGAAATCCTCCCTACTCAGACTCCTCTTATGTCATCTTCTATTCACACAGGAGTCCGCGTCTCTGATGTGAGCTTGGAGACACAGCCCCCAGGGGGCCAGGTGATGGAGGGAAAAAAGCTGGTCCTGGTCTGCTCGGTCGCTAAGGGCACAGGAAACATCACCTTCCTCTGGTACAAAGGGGCCATGGGTTTCAAACTGGGCACAAAGACCCTGCGTTCCTTAACTGCAGACTTTGAGATCCTCACGGCGAGGGAGAGTGATGCTGAGCAATATTACTGTGCAGCTGACAATGGCTATGGCCCCAGCCTCAGTGGGCTGGTGAGCATCACTGTCAGAAGTAAGTTTCACTATTCATCTCAACCAGCAGGTCTCAAGCTGGGCTCCATGTTCCCCAGGGACACCCTGAGGAAGTTCAAATGGGGCGGAGCCTCTGTGGCCAGTGATTATGAGTCTGTGCCAGCATAAGAGACCCCTCTGACAGCTGACTATTTCTGTCAGTTCCAGTGTCTCATCCAGTCCTCACCCTCAGGGCTACTGGGGCCCAGGCTGTGGTGGGGGACATGGTGGAGCTTCACTGTGAGGCCCAAAGAGGCTCTCCCCCAATCCTATACCGGTTCTATCACGAAGATATCATCTTGGGGAACAGCTCAGCCCCCTCTGGAGGAGGAGCATCCTTCAACCTGACTGCAGAGCATTCTGGGAACTACTTCTGTGAGGCCGACAATGGCCTGGGGGCCCAGCACAGTGAGGCCGTGCTACTCAACATCACAGGTATAGCTCAGGCTACAGAACTGTGTTGGTCCATGTCTCTTTCCCAGCTTCCTGAGAAAGTTTTGTTGATGCTGCCACAGTGCTGCTGGTGGGGTGCTACCAAAGATGGAGCTTCTGCGGTTGGTGCTGTTCTAAGCGATGCATCTGGGGAGTGTGGAGGGCCAAAATGCTGGGCGCTTCTTCTTTCATCAACATGATATGCTGCAAGCCCCCCTAAGAAGAGCAGATCCGGGCTGCAACCCACACCCAAGATCTCTGCTCTCCGTACCCCAAGCTCATGCACAGGTCTCTCCTTTCAGTGCCTACCAAGGACAGAAGGGAACTTCTTACTATAGGAGTCATCGAGGGGCTACTCGGCACCCTTGGTCCCACCGCTGTCATCCTACTCTTTTGTTACTGGCTCAAGAAAAAAATAGGTTAGTATTTATAGAGATTGGGAATCTGTTAGTGCAACATTTGTTTTCACTGAAATAGACTGGATCTGTGATGTGTATATTGTAAAATATGAATATATCCTGCTAACCACCCTGGCTACAGGTCTGCTCACAACCGCCAATGAGTAGGAATGGCACCTATTAAAGTTTTCAAATAGTCCTCTATCTCCCATGTGTTATCAGTTAAGGTTTAACTGAAAACTTGTGCTTCTGTGATTTAATTTTTTATACAGAAATTAACTAAATAAGAGAAATGTCAGTGAGATGGGTTGACACAGTGGCTGCAACAATGGGCACAAACATAGCAACAATTGTGAGAATGGAGCAGGGCCGGGTAGTGTTTCGTTCTGTTACGCATACGGTCACTATAAGCTGGAACCCGACTTGACAGCACCTAAAACAACAACAGAGAAGTTGGTTCCCTGGGTGGGGCAAATTGCTAAGTGCTGGACTACTAACTGAAAGGTTGGTGGTACAGACCCACCAGTGGTGCCTCAAAAGACAGATCTGCTTCTGAAAGGTCATAGCCGTTGAAAACCCTATGGAGTGCACTTTTACTCTGCACACATGGGGTCACCACGGGTTATAATTGACTCGATGGCAACTAATAGCAACAGAAGAGAAGTACAGTTAAGAGCTCCAGCTATACTGACCATACCCTTGTTCTAGTCAATGCATAAATTGTTACCTTTTCCTTCTCCCTGACTTACTCACCTACACATCTATACTTTCTACTCAGTGCTGGATCTTTCTCACTTTTCAGCTTAAATGCCATTTCCTCAAAGAGATTTCATTTGGCCACTGAGCCTACAACTGTTCTCTTTTATTATTCTTCACCAGAGTACCAAGTTTTTAGGTCCATGCTCTGTCACAACTGGTAATCCTGTCTTCATTTGTATGTTTAAATTTGTTCTCCTGTCCTCCATTGAGCAAGTTGGAAACTGGGCAAGAGAGGACAATGTGAGATCTGTATTTAAATTTCAAGCCTTTCTGGCATATTTGGGCACCTCACTCCATCTATGGAAACCCTGGTGGCGTAGTGGTTCAGAGCTATGGCTGCTAACCAAAAGGTCAGCAGTTTGAGTCCACCAGGCCCTCCTTGGAAACCCTATGGGGCAGTTCCGATCTGTCCTTTAGGGTTGCTATGAGTTGGAACTGACTGGACAGCAATGGTTTTGTTCACTCCATTTATAATAGGACTGTGGCAATACCTACCTGCAAGTACTCTTGTCATGAAAAGATTAGATGGTGTGGTTGCAAAACCAGAAACAAAAATTACAATAGACTTGATGTTTTGGAGGCTTAGGTTCAAATTCTAGTTCTGGTACAAGTGAGCTTTGTGGCTTTGACCCTATTGAACTATTTTGGACCCAAGTCTCTTCATCTGGGGATGAAATCTCTGCCTAACGATCACTAGGCTGTCCCCTGAGCTCACCCTGGGGTCTGGCCGTGGATGGGTATCGGGCACAAGGGACGTTCCTTGCACAGGTGCTGTAGGAAAACACTGAGAGAGAGGGCTCCCTCCATTCACATGTGTGCTTCTTTGTTTGACTTGCAGGAAACCGGTCAGCCAGGGATCCACTCAGGTGAGGCCTCTGCTTTCTCTGTGTGTGCCAATAATGCAGCAAAATAATTTTAAAAAATTTGAGCTGTCCTCTCTCATGAGCTTCTCATATCTTCATTATATCAAACACTGTCACTCCAGAGTCCTTCCACTGCTGCCTGAACCTTCAATTTCTCTTCCTCTTCTGTTCGATTTCATATATTAACTAATTCATTTAAATCCTTTCATCTTTCTCCTTAATTCATCTCTTTTACTTCATTAGTAAAAATAAGAAAGTTGTATGGCTTTGACTAGAGTTATCCATTCTTGCAATTAGTCCACCATATCTGAAGGCCTGTAAATCATTCTGTTAAGTGATGACGGGCCTGAAAATATGAAAAGATCTTGAGAGTCTTAAAGTATTTTAAGGTAGACCAGGAGGTTGGACCAGGCCCTGGAGAAGAACATCGTGCTTGGTAAAATAGAGGGTCAGTGAAAAAGAGGAAGACCCTCAATGAGATGTACTGACACAGTGGGTGTGACAATGGTCTCAAACACAGCAACAATTGTGAGGATAGCATAGGACTGGACAACATTTTGTTCTGTTGTACGTAGGGTTGCTCTGAGTTGGAACCAACTTGATGGCACCTAACAACAACAGTAAAAACAACAACAAGGTATAGACCCATTTCTGTAATGCAAGACAGAGAGTAATAAACTTCCTGAAAAGTTGTTGAAGTTCTTTGGAAGTTTAAAGGAGGAAAAGATTTAAAATACTTCCATCTGGGGATACCAATATTTAGTCGACATATTTTTATAGTGTATTATTTATGCCAACGATAAACAGATTTTTTTCCCCAAATCAGAGTAACACTCTTTCAGTGGTGCATGCATATGTGGGACCACTTTCTTCTGGCCCATTCTCAAGCTGCTTGTTCTACCTAGCCACCTGTTTTCCATCTAGGGTGAATCCATATTCTTCATTCAATATTTACTGAATACCTATTATGTGACTGACACGATTCTGGGTGTGAGCGATCCCACAGGGAGACAGTCAGATAAGGAAGGACCTTACACTCATGAAAAATACACCCTACTGCATGCTCTGCCCTAAGAATGTCCCTTAGAATCGAGGATAGTGAGGCTTTGGCTAGCTTACTGTGAACACATCATAAGGAAAGACCAGTCACTAGAAAAGGACATAGTGTTTAGTAAAGGAGCGTCGGTGAAAATGAGGGAAACCCTCAGGGAGGTGGATTGACACAGTAGCTGCAACAATAAATAGGCTCAAACACACCAAAGATTGTGAAGTGGTGAAGGACGGGGCAAGGTTTAGTTCTGCTCTACATGAGGTCACCATGAGTCAGAACCGACTTCACGGCAACTACCAACACCACCAAGCCCACTCTGCAATGCCCCACTCAGCCCGTGTGGAGGATGGCGGCTTGTCCCATAGAGCCGTGCCATCCAGATGCTGATTTGCCCAGGAATTATTGTTCCACTCAAGACAGTTTCTAACAGGTTTCTCTCCTTCGACGTCTCACTCACTACCCCAAATGAAAGCATATGTTTCTGTGTTTGCAGGAGCCCTCCCAGCCCTGTACCCCAAGACTTTACCTATGTCAACTCACCTACCCCAGCGCCGCCGCAGCCCGTGTATGAAAATGGTGAGGTGTCCCAAATGACCTGTGCCAAAATGTGCAGAGTTAGCTGAGGAAGGGGTCATGGGGTGATGTCTGCTACCACAACCTGGCCGTGCTGGGCCCCAGCCACCTCTGCAAATAAATGACTCCTGGGTCTTCAGGGCTGTGATGGGTGGACAGGTATGGAGTGAGTCGAACGGCAAGAAGAGGAGGCTGTGTCCTGATGCCTCCTTTCCTCTTTTTCAGTGAACGTTGTAAGTGGGGATGACGTCTATTCACTGGTGTACTGTAGCCAGCAGGAACGGAAACCAGCAGCAGGTGAGAGATGAGGACTGACTTTGTGTCTGCCTCTTTTCCTTCCTGGAACCAAGAGGAGAATCAATGGCGGCGCCCAGCAGAGCAGCTGCCTGGAGCCGGCCCTGAGCACTACCGTCCCTCTCTGAAAACTGGTCTTTGGTCCGGAAGCAGCCTGGAGTAGATCACAATGCTAACGTTAACTTGGCCTGTTTAACGTCTCACCGCCCAGTGTTACCGCAGCAGCAGCAGAGACGATGGCTTCTGTCTGCTCTCTCGGAGTGGTCCCACGGCCTCCCAAAGCAGCCCCATCACAGCCACCTAATTATTTTGCTGCTGCGCTTCGCACGCGTGTTGGGCTCAGCAAATCTGAGTGGTGTAAAGACCCCTCCTGTGTCAGGAGGGGTGTATTTACTCCCGACCCCCGGGCTGCCAATATTCCCCTGTAGAGTAAGGAAATCTTATTTGTAATAGGTAGAAAAGCAAGAGTGAAAATATTAATGGAATTCAATACACGGGCGGCAGATGGGAGAGGAAGAAGCCTATATTAATGCCAGTTTAGGCAAGGACTTTCAATAGAAGTGGGGACTTAGCGTATTTATCTTTTTCTCCACTTTAGAGCCGCCAAGGACACTTACTGAGGATGAGGTGAGTTAAAGTCCCTGTTGTTCTTTCCTCCATGCCCTTGCTGCCTTTCCTCTGGGCACTGGTTCTCAAACTTTTAAAATTATGGTCATTTAGGAAAAGCAAATGATTTCATAGTCCACCTCCTTCCCTATCTCTGCACACAGTGGGGGTCAAAAATGCGTTGTAACAATAAAGTATCACTGTATAAGGAATATTTTGGAGGCCTAAATGGACATTTGGAGCCCTGGTGGCGTAGTGGTTAAGAGCTTAGCTGGTAACCAAAAGGTCAGCAATTCAAATCCACCAGCCTCTCCTTGGAAATGCTATGGGGCAATTCTACTCTGTCCTATAGGGTGTCTATGAATCGGAATCGATTTGATGGCAGCAAGTTTGGTTTTGGTTTTAAATGGACATTTAGCAATAGGCATATGAATGATTTGTAGTTGAAACATAGTACTACCTAGTCTAAAAAGCCTATTTACTTGAAATTCTGTGTCCCAAATATTGTTGAGCCATCCATATATAACTGTGATATAAGGTTAGCCAAACAATCCACTAAATTATTATTAAACAAACCTATACTAATAGTGATTGTAATAGTGATTTGTGAACCTTGAACAACTTAAGACATCACCGATGTTATAAAAATCGTTTCTGGTAATTGCAGAATTTCAACCCTTTTGTGTGTGCAAAGGTGACAGGTGCTTTATAATTTTGTCTAGCGTAGTGTGGGCAACCAGATGTCTCAGGACATGACTTAGTTTCCCAGTGATGCTATAATAGAAGTACTGAAAGTAAGTGGCTTTAAAGAACAGAAATTCTAGCTCAGGAGGCTAGAAGTCTGAATTCAGGCTACCAGTTATAGGGGAAGGCTCTCTCTCTTTCGGCTCTGGAGGAAGATACTTAGCTTCTGTAGCCCCAATATTCCTCAGTTCCTTGATGAGCTTCACATGACTTTTATTTTACCTGTCTCTAATCTGCTCTTTTTTATAATTTAGGACTAATTAGGCTTACGACACACCCTACACTGATATGACCTCATTAACATAACAAATTAAACCCTATTTCCAACTAGGATTGTATCCACTGCTGTAGGAGTTAGGAACCAACACGTATTTTTGGTGGGACACAATTCAATCCATAAAAAACCAAAACCAAACCCACTGCTGTTGAGTCGATTCTGACTCATAGCGACCCTACAGGGCAGAGTAGAACTGCCCCATAGAGTTTCCAAGGAGCGCCTGGTGGACTTGAACTGCCAACCTTTTGGCCAGCAGCTGTAGCACTCAACCACTACGCCACCAGGGTTTTCATTCAATCCATAACAAGACAGAATTCAAGTCCTTGGTGAGCTCCAGTGACACACTAAATTTAGTTTACAAATACAAAATTCTGACATCCCTTAATAGATGACAGCCCATGGAACTGCCTTATAACAGCCCATAAGAATGAGAGAAGCCCTTGCATCTTTGGGTCAGTTTGTAGCTCATCAGGAGCACCTCTGTGGCCCACCAGTGGGATGAAGACCCTTTGAAAATGCTGCCCTTGGACCACAGTCTTCAAAGAGGCTCTAATTTATATGCTGTGTGGTATACCATGGTAGTATGCATCTAGGCTACAGGGGAAGTGGGCTGCTGGGAGGCATGTTCTGCTGTCTTCTCTGCTTTAGTCCTATCTATGACCCTTTGCTTCCAGGTCTCCTTAGCCATCTATTCTAAGGTGAAGCAGGCAAGCAATATGGATGTGGACTATGAAGATGCAATGTAAAACTATGGAATATTCCACCTTTTTAAAACCATCCATGAGCCCAAGCCTCAGATCCAACATGTTCTTCAGAGAGCACAGGGGAGCCGGCTTTCTGGTACACCTCACCCAGGTGCTTTGCTCCATGAGCCTAATCCTTCATCTACCGTGAAGTCACTGTAAGCCCTGAAGAGACCATCCAGGAGAACTAACGTGGATACAGGAGTGGGAAGAACTGTGTTATGGAAGAGCTGGTTTCCTGCTGGTTCCTCTGGGATGGGTCAAAACGTGCTCTTAATTCTTTTCGCAAGAGGAAATGGTGGGATAAAAGGGGTTGGGCTCTCCTGGTGGAGAAATAGTGAAGCTAAGAGTGCGTGGACCCAGGGAGAGTGGTTTTGTAGAACTGCTCCAACAAGGCAGCTGTGTCCATGGTTTTGTCTAAGTATTTTCTCAGCACAGGCAGTAGAGAACCCCACTTAGGTTAATCATCATGTTTCTGCCTAAAATACACTATTCAGTATATTTTGGGTCAAGTTAGCAAATTAGAACTAAAACAAAATTACATAAAGAATTATGGTGGCCACACTCAATTTTAATAATGTGTTATCCAGGCTGATCTAAATGTCTCAATATTTATGAGAAATAATCTCTATCCAAAATTCTGTGTCTGCTGCAACCTCTAGAAGGTTTGTGAATATATTTTTTACTTCTTTCATTCATAAATTTCTTGAAAACATGTATAATATGGTTTGGAGTCTGTGTTTTAATTTGAAAGCAATCGCACACTCTTACAAATGAAAGCAATTTGCATAAAAAATAAAAAAGTTGAAGCTGTCCCTGTAATAGGACACCACAAAGGGTAGCCATTGTTAAAAATGTACCTTATGACTCTCCAGATAGTTTTGTACAAACACATACACATGTATGTAAGTATAGTTATTTAAAAATATGCCTACTTAACAAAATATCGTGAAATACTTTCAAGTCTGTATAGATCTACTGTACTATATTAAAAGGCTGTACAGTATTCCATTGTATAGGCAAGCCATAATATGTTTTAATCCTTCCCAGCACTGATGGACTTTAAGGTGGCTTCCAAAGTTTTCATATTGTAAAAACATTGCTAAAGTAAATGTCCTATAAAAAAACATCTTTTTATGCATTCTTGTTGGTTTATCTGAAAGATAAATTAACATATATCTGGGATCACTACGTTTTAGGTTACGTACGTTAGAGGATTTTGTTAAATACTCTTAAATTGCCCTCCTGTAAATTGTATCAATTAACATATTCATCAACAGTAAAGAAGAGAATGAAGGTGTAGGGAAAAGTATCACTGTTATTTCCATTTAAAAGTTTTAAATTACTAAGGAAGTTGAGCATCTCTCCATAAATTGACGGCTGGTTTATAATTCTTCTAGAAGTTTTCTGTGTTTAGCTTTTGCCCATTTTTCTTTGTGTTCATTTCTTTTTCTTATGCTTTTATATGAACTGTTTATTGAGGTGTAATTTAACACCGTTGAAAGCACAGGCTTTACGTACACAGTCCCATTCATTTGACAAATGCATGCATGCCCCTGAATAAATCAAATGCCTGTCCTAATATAGAATGGTCCCGTCTTCCTAGAAAGTTCCCTCATACCCTCTTTCAGTCAATTTCTGCCCCTCCTAGAAACAATTATGTAAATTTTTTGACAGTCATATTATTTATTGCAACAAAAGTAATTTCAACTATACGTCCAATGCAAATGGTTATATAAGTCATATCCATACACTAGAATACTAGAATACTATGCTATCTTGAAAGTTAAATTCTGTTGTAAGGTACTCTGACAAACAGAAAACAAAAAAACCCAGTGCCGTCAAGCCAATTCCAACTCATAGGGATCCTATAGGACAGAGTAGAACTACCCCATAGAGTTTCCAAGGAGCACCTGGCAGATTTGAACTGCCAACCCTTTGGTTAGCAGCCATAGGACTTAATTACTACGCCTCCTGACAACCAGAAGAGAGAAGAATTACATTCATGATCATTCTTAAATGTTAGTATTACAAGGTTATATTTTAAATGAGCATTTAAATTTCTTTATTATGTCTATTTTGACCTATAGGAATCAAATATTTTGCCCTTTGAATTGCTCCACTCCTTTTTCCACCCCTGTAATTCTTGGAAATCCACTATGAATCTTAACAGAGGCCTGTGTCTACAAGATTCCTAGGCATTTCCCTAACACGTCTTTTTTTTTTTTTAATTGTGCTTTAAGTGAAAGTTTACAAATCAAGTCAGTCTCTCATACAAAAACTTACGTACACCTTGCTATGTACTCCTAGTTACTCTCCCCCTAATGAGATAGCACGCTCCTCCTCTCCACCCTGTATTCCCCGTGTCCATTCAGCCAGCCTCTGTCCCCCTCCGCCTTCTCATCTCTCCTCCAGGCAGGAGCTGCCCACATAGTCTCGTATGTCTGCTCAGTTATGTAAATTTTAACCATGATGTTAAAATTAGTTTAAGATCTTAGGTATTTTAACCATTTTTCCATTGTATGTGATACACATGGTTTTGTCTAATCTTTCACTTCACTTTTTGTTTACAGTGAATCTTAAAATATGGAACTTTAGTCTTTGTGTAGCTAAATCTCTCAATGTTTTTCTTCTGAGTTTCTGAGTTTCTTGTCTTTCTGTCATCTTCTATCAGAGCGTGTTATAAAAATATCCTCCTATGTTTTCTGATAATGCTTTCTCAGTTTTTTTTTTTTTTTAATATTCACTCAATGTATTATATATGTATTTTTTTTGGTGAGAGGTAGGAATCTGACTTTTACTGATTTCTGTATTTATGTCTTTATTTTTTGGAATTTTTCAGTTATGGGAAGTAGGGATGTAAATTTATTTTTAAAAACAGACATAAATTGCCCACTATTATTTAGTAACTATAGAAGCCCAGGTGGCACATAGGGTTAATCAACTCAGCTATCCACTGAAAGGTTGACAGTTTAAACTCACCCAGGGGCTCCAAGGAAAAAAGACCTGGCAATGTGCTTCCATAAAGATTACAGCCAAGAAAGCCCTATAGGGAAGTTCTACTCTGTCACATTTGGTCACTATAAGGAAAAATTGATCTGATGGCACCTAACAACAACAACAAAATTTATTAAATAGTCTATTCTTTCCCTTTTTATTTCAATGCTACCTTTATCTCGCTCGAATTAAACATGAGTCTGTTTTTGGACTCTCTGTTTAATACCGCAGATTTTCCTACCACTCTTCCCCTTGCATAGTCCACTTCAACCGCGTTAGCCTCGGCGTTCCTCAGATACTTCAAATACAGTACCATCCCGGGGCATCTGTACTTGCTGTTCCCTATACTTGAATGTTCTTCTTCCTGATAGCCTTGCTCCCTTATTTGCTTCAGCCACATTTTCAATTTAAATGTTTTAAACTGAGTTTCTGTTCCTGGACCATGGAAAAATTTTCTTTTTTTTTTTTTTTAGGACAAACACTATGTTTTATATTTCGTCTGCCATTGCTATATTAGGAACTCAGGGAGGGCCTCAAAGGATGAAATTGGAACACCATGTTATCCAGAAATTGAATTTCTTTGTAAGATCATTTCTCTTCTGTTAAGAAACTTTGCCTTAACACTTTCATTAAACCTCTCCGTGGCATCTTACATCTCGCTGCTTACTTCTTGATCAGTTTTTTCCTTCATAAACTACAATTTTCTAGTTCTTCATGCTGAGGTCTGTATTAAATTGTCCAAAGGGGGCAAAAGTAGGATTTAAGACTGATAGTTCCGTAGGGTCGCTATGAGTCAAAATTAACTCAACAGCAATGGGTTTGTTTGTTTTGATCCATTATATTCTTCAACAGTTTTAATATTTTATTCCATGGTCTTTTTGTTTTATTATTGCCTTTGACAAGGCTTCTTTCAGTTTAATTGTTGTAGTTTTATAGTTAATCTGCCTTTTCCTTCTGGTTGCTTTTAAGATTCTCTACTTTTGGTATTAAACGGCTTCATGATAGTGTATCTAAAATTTATTTATTTTGCTAGAAATTAATCCTTTTTAAAACTGAGAATTCATGTCTTTCTTCAAGTTTGGAAAATACTTGGTTATTGCTTCTTTTTTTATTATACCGCCTCATCGTTATTTTAAATCCCTCCTTCAAAAATTCATATTGCAAATTTACTGGACCTTTTCAATCTATTCTGAAATAATCTTTCAAATTTTTCATTTCTTCATTGCCGTTGTTATATTCTGAGTAATTTCCTAATTTCTGTCTTCCAGTTTACGAATTCTCTCTTCTGTTATATTTACTTTGTTGTTTAACATATTTCTACCTTATTTCAGTGACCACATGTTTTCTTTTGAGAGTTAAATTACTAGCAAAATAGTTAAAAGTGTGATCTCCAAAAAGGATTGTCTGGATTTACATCTTGGCACCACCATTTACTAGCTCTGCAATTTTGGTCAGATTAACTAATGTCTTTGTGTTTCCTTAGGTGTAAAATTGCAGTAGCTATTACAACTAGTATAAGTTGTTCTTGTTATTGACCCTATGTACAGCAGAACTAAATACTGCTTGGTCCTGCGCCATCCTCACAATCTTTGCTATGCTTGAACCCATTGTTGCAGCCACTGTGTCAATGCATCTCATTGAGGGTCTTCACCAACACCACAATTCAAAGGTTTCAACTCTTCTTTGGTCTTCTTTATTCCATGTTCACCTTTCACATGCATAGGATATGATTGAAAACACCATGGCTTGGGTCAGGTGCACCTTAGTCTTCAGGGTGACATCTTTGCTTTTCAACACTTTAAGAGGTCCTTTGCAGCAGATTTGCCCAAAGCAATGTGTCTTTTGATTTCTTGACTGCTGCTTCCATGGGTGTTGACTGTGGATCCAGGTAAAATGAAATCCTTGACAACTTCTATCTTTTCTCCATTTATCATGATGTTGTTTATTGGTCCAGTTGTAAGGATCTTTGTTTTCTTTATGTTGAGGTGCAATCCATACTGAAGGCTGTGGTCTTTGATCCTCATTAGTAAGTGCTTCAAGTCCTCTTCACTTTCAGCAAGCAAGGTTATGTCATCTGCATAATGCAGGTTGTTAATGAGTCTTGCTCCAATCCTGATGCCCTGTTCTTCTTCATATAGTCCAGCTTCTTGTATTATTTGCTCAGCACACAGATTGAATAGGTATGGTAAAAGGATACAACCTCGATGCACACCTTTCCTGACTTTAAAACATTCAGTATCCCCTTGTTCTGTCTGGACAACTACTTCTTGATCTATGAACAGGTTCCTCATGAGCACAATTAAGTGTTCCAGAATTCCCATTCTTCAGAATATTATCCATAATTTTTATGTTCCCCACAGTTGAATGCCTTTGCATTGTCAATAAAACACAGATAAACACCCTTCTGTTTTCAGCCAGGATCCATCTGACATCAGCAATAATATCCCTGGTTCCATGCCTTCTTCTGAATCCCGCCTGAATTTCTGGCAGTTCCCTGTTGATGTACTGCTGCAGCCTCTTTTGAATGATCTTCAGCAAAATTTTGTTTGTATGTGTTATTAATGATATTGTTCTATGATTTCCACATTCAGTTGGATCACCTTTCTCGGGAACTGGCATAAATATGGCCCACGGTATATTCAACATTCTTTGCCAACACAATTCTTCTTTGGTCTTCCTTATTCATTGTCCAACTTTCGCATGCATACAAAGTGGTTGAAAATACCATGGCTTGGGTCAGTTGCACCGTAGTCCTCAAAGTGACGTCCTTGCTTTTTGAACACTTTAAAGAGGTCTTTTGCAGCAGATTTTTTCAATGCAATGTCTCTTGATTTCTTGACTGCTTCTTCCATGGGTGTTGGTTGTGGATTCAAGTAAAATGAAATCCTTGGCAAATTTAATCTTTCCTCCATTTATCATGATGTTGCTTATTGGTCCAGTTGTGAGGGCTGTTGTTTTGTTTAAGTTGAGGTGCAATACTGAAGGCTGTAGTCTTTGATCTTCATCAGTAAGTGCTTCAAGTTCTCTTCACTTTCAGCAAGAAAGTTGTGTCAGGTGCACATTGGAAGTTGTTAATGAGTCTTCCACCAATCCTGATGCCATGTTCTTCTTCATATAGTTCATATTGTCTGATTATTTCCTCAGTATACAGATTGAATAAATATGATGAAAAGATACAACCCTGATGCACATACTTCCTGTCTTTAAACTACGCAATATCCCATTGTTCTGTTTGAAAGGCTGCCTCTTAGTCTATGTACAAGTTCCTCAAGAGCACAATTAAGTGTTCTGGAATTCTAATTCTTCATAATATTATTCATACTTTGTTATGATCCACACAGTTGAATGCCTTAGCATAATCAATAATATACAGGTAAACATCTTTCTTGTACTCGCTACTTTCAGCCACTGTCCATCTAACATCAACAATGATATCCCTCCTTCCATGTCCTCTCCTGAATCTGGCTTGAAATTGTAGCAGTTCCCTGTAAAGGTACTGTTGCAACCACTTTTGAATGATCTTCAGCAAATTTTACCTGTGTGTGTGATATTAATGACATTGTTTGACAATTCCCACATTCTGTTAGATGACCTTTCTGTGGAATGTACACAAATATGAATCTCTTCCATTTGGTTGGCCAGGAAGTTGTCTTCCAAATTTCTTAACATAGATGAATGAGCACCTCCAGCACTGCATCTGTTTGGTGAAACATCTCAATTTATATTCTCTCAATTTGGAGCCTTGTTTTTCACTATTCCCTTCAGTGCAGCTTGGATTTCATCCTTTAATACCATCAGTTCTTGATCACATGCTACCTCCTAAATGGTTGAATGCTGATCAACTCTTTTTGTTACAGTGGCTTTGTGTATTCCTTCTATCTCCTTCTGATGCTTCCTGCATTGTTCAGTATTTTCCCTGTAGAATCCTTCAATACAGCAACCCAAGGCTTGAATTTTTTCTTCAGTTCTTTCAGCTTGAGAAATGCTGAGCATGTTACTCCCATTTGATTTTCTATCTCCAGGTCTTTACACATTTTATTAAAACACTTTACTTTGTCTTCTCAAGCAGCCCTTTGAAATCTTCTGTTCAGCCTTTTACTTCATCATTGTTTCCTTTCGCTTTAGGCACTCTATGTTCAAGAACAAGTTTCAGAGTGTCTTCTGACACTCGTTTTGTTTTTACTTTCTTTCCTGTCTTTTTAAGGACGCTTTGCTTTCTTCATTTATGGTGTCCTTGATGTCATTCTACAACTCATCATCCCTGATCTTATCTGGCCAATCTTTGGACATTATATCTTGTGATGCTCCTCTTTGAAGTCTTGTGTCTGCCATTCTAAAGTCTGTGGATCCCTGAGAAGCTGTAGTTGGCCCCTGGTTCCTTACTTTGCTCTTGCTGCTCACTAGTCCTGGAGTTCCTCCCTTCTCCTCTTATTTGTTTGATGAAAACCTACCCATCTCTCAGGATTCCATTCTTCTGGAAGTCTTTCCTCCCCTTCCTCACTCAGCGCTGTACCAATTTTATATGCTGTACAGAGTCCCACCACAGCACACACCACATGAGTGTGTTTGTTTTTTCATGTTAGTCTCCTGATGCTAGACAGTAATTCCCAAAAGGGTAGGAGCCATATTTTTTCATGCATGCGTATTGAGTGCCATGTACTGTGCCCCCAAAATGAAGGACATTGAATAAAACTGTATTGAATGCATGAATCCTTAAATGAATGTTTCTCCTGCCTAGAATCAGACCTAGGCGAATAGGGAAGGTGTTGTTAGCAGAGGATGTCAGAAGAATAAGCAAACAACCTCAGAGAAAATCAAAACTGAAAGCCGAAAGTATAATCCCTGTCTATGGTTCCTGGCTTTCTTCTGCCACAACACAACTGATGATCATTTGCTATGAGGCCATCTACAGAAAGCTCCTGTAAGTGACTATATTAAGGATCAGCAGTCAATAACCCCACCATCCACAGTTCTCCTTGGTCATACTTCCTGCCTGGGAAGTAATAACTCATCTACCTGCTGGAAAACTCACACACTCACAATTAAATTTCAGATTGAATTGTCTTTGGACTTTGGTGTGCCCTCCCCACCTGCCATCATTGGGGAGCCCAGGCCACCTACCAGGCCTTTTCACAAGAGAGAGGCTTTCTACCTGCTGCAGGTGCTTCTCCAATGTCTTTCTAGAATCTCACTATGGATTTCCGTGCCTCTGCCTCTCCTCAGACTTCAAGGCTGGTTCTTCCTTCGCTTGGTATCACAGGAATAGCAGGAGTTTATCAGACTTTATACTGCTACTGAAGGAATGAGTACTCTTCATGAAGAAGAAAAATTTGGCTCTGTAAACTCCAGTCCCCTAGAGCAGACCTTATCTGAGACTGCTACCCACTTATGCCATTCTCTGACTCCCTGGAGCAAATACATAGATATGTCTTTTAGATCCTGGATCTCTGGGACATCTCCATCTTTGGATCTCCCAGAGAGATAATGGATGAGAGCCTTCAGGCATTCTTACATATTCTGAGTTCCCTGTCATGCTATTTGACTATGGAGAGACCCAGTGGATTTCTAGCAAATAATGAGTTGCATTGTAGAGGATCTTTTGGGCAGAGGGGTCTTATCTACCTAAACAACACCTGGAAAGTGTCTATGAAGACAACATACAGATTTCTATGGGCTAATTCTGCTTCACGAGGTCTAGAACAAACAGTATCACCTGTACATTAATGGCAAAAGTATATATTTATAGCCTTGAACATGAAATTCTGAGGTCAAGCCCCATTCAACAAAGACATATGTCATTCAAGATAATTGTGGTAACTGTTAAGATAACAACTATGCTACTACAACAGGGATAATATGACTGTGACTACTTCTACAGACATTTATGCAGCAATTACAATGATAAGCAATTTATATACACTAAAAAAGAATTCTTAGACTTGGTGGCCTTGGAACCCTAAACTTGATCAAAATTCCTAATCTCTGGCTGTGGTCCCTAGTTTGCATACAAGTTTAGGTAGGCTTCAAGGCTATGTTTATCTACACGTAATTAATTGTCCACCATCTGTCAGATACAGAGCAGCACCTAGGTGGATCATATCAACCATCTTAGAGGACTTATAGCCATCATTGTAGCCCAGGCCCCTCAGTACAACAGATTTGGTCTTCAACAACTTTCTATTATTTTCTATCTGCAGCACCCACTTTCACCTCAACCATGAGTTCCGCTCCACACCATTTGGTAACGCCTTAGGGAATACTAAATTTAAACTGAAGTGGTTATATTTCCGTTGATCAGAATCAATGAAAAGTCATGGGTATTTTGAAAAATCTTCTTAGATGACTGTGAAAAACTTGCACCCACCACCAACTCCTCTACCACCTTTTCCATGCCCTCCTCTCTATCTTTTTCCTTAATTCCCTTCCTTCTACCAGAATCCTATGCCTTCTTGGGTGGCTAGGATGAGGAAGAATTACAGGTCATCTAGAAGCCCTTCTTGAGTTCCTGGGTGGTGCAAATGCTTAACACACTCAGCTGCTAGCCAAAAAGTTGGAGGTACAAGTCCATCCATTCAAATACATCTTGGAAGAAAGGCCTAGCAATTTGCTTCTGAAAGTCCAGCCATTGAAAACCCTACGGAATACGTTCTACTCTGACACACATGGTGTCACCATGAGTCAGGATCAACTCCGTGGAGACTGGTTAGAAACCCTCCCAGTAGGCAAGGATTCGACAAGAAGCTCGGTGACTATTTCTCGTTCCAGGGAGAGAATAGGTCGTTCTTCTAAATGCATACAAAAGTGAGAGTAGCATTGCTTGCTTCTCTTTGAGGTGAAAGAGGCCATACAGCCCAGAACTTTTTTTTTTAATGAATCTTTAATTTAAAAATACACAAATAACATATGTTTATTATAAGAATATTAGAAAACACCGAAAAGCAGAATGAGAGAAATGAAAACCACTTTAATTCCATGTTTCGTATATAATTACACTAACACTTTATTGGAGCCCTGGTGGCGGAGTGGTTAAACAGCTCAGTTGCTAACCGAAAGGTCGGCAGTTCAAATTCACGAGCTGCTCCTTGGAAACACAATGGGGCAGTTCTACTCTGTTCTACAGGGTCGCTATGAGTTGGGACCGACTTGACGGCACCTAACAGCAACATCTTATCATCCCAAACACTTTTTATTGGGGATAGCGGGCTACTAATTTGAGACAAACTGCATTCTGTGTTCACTTTCCCCTTGACAATATATCATAAACATCTTTTCTCGCCATGAAATATTCTTCTGTAGAAGCATTTTAATAGCTGCTTGTTATTCCACGGTTTGACAGTGGATTTATGTTTTAATCTTCCTTTGGCATTTTAGTATTTTGTTTTTTCACTATTATAAGAAATGCTTTGATGAATATCCCAAAGTAGAGTGACATTTATAGTGAGTGATAATGTTAAGTATTCACCTGAACAGATGGCATTGACTCTATGATTATTTCCCTATCAGTCAGTCACCAAGCTATAAGCGCTTATGCTTTTGTGGTTTAAAGTGTCATGCTGCATAAGACCTGGACAGCCTGATTCTGAGTACATTTTTAGACACAGTAAAAAGTGTGAAAGGTACAAGCTGTGTAAGGTGGAAACCCGTTAGTGAACGAAAACAAATATTTTCCACTAAAACAAGCTATAGACAAGGGGTGAAATTGCACCCCGTCAAAGGTGGAAAACTTGTGAGACCTGGAAAAACAAGGCAGTCCATCAATTTCTGGTTCTCACAGGTTTCACCATATAACATTAATAGGGATCACATCTAATCAGGACGAGAGTCCCAGCAGGGACTAGCATGATGCATGATTTCTACCCACCAAAAAAACTGACGAGTGTGGCTATTTTAGGACCAGCCTGGGGTACAAAAAACAAAGTGAATTAGAAACATGGAAGGGGACATGTTTTCAGTGATATAGAGCAAGTATTTTGAATTTTAGTAAGATCCTGTTCTAGAGGGAAATTGACTAAGAAAATTTCAGGTAAGAAATTTGAGCCATTGGGATAATGATTCTGGTATCTTAAGGAACATTGAAAAGCAATACATCATATTAATATACCATAGCGCTAAAGAGCCAGGCTGTGGGACTGGGCTTCCTGGAATCCTAGCTCTGCTACTGCTACCGCATTGATCTTGGTCAGCTTACTCACCTCAGTTGTGTAAAGGAGATCACAACAGTACCAAATTCAGAAGCTGACAGGGACTTTAAATAACTTTGTGAAGAGAAGGCACTTAGAACTGTGTCTGACTCATTAAGAGCCCTATATAGTCATAACCAGCACCCTTGGTGGCAAGATGTGAAATTTCTCTGCCAGTAAGAGAGGATCATCTTTAACTCTCTTGGTGCCTATAGAACAGACAATAGAGATAACACTTTGCTGGTCTCTTCTACTTCCTTTTTTTGCTAATTACGTAAAACCTATTCTGAAAAGCAGGCTCCATTCCCTGCTCAAAGGCTCCAGTTGGTGGCTGTAAGAATATCTCTTCTCAAGTAGCTGCACCAGGTCCTCATGTTGCTGTGGTCATTGCTGGTCATCTTTGGTGAGTTTGATTATTTGATTTGGAACTGAGGTGGCCAACAGGATGAGGTGTCCACCTCCTGAGTGGTCTGGGGTTTAACCAGAGCCCAGGGACAAGTAGGAATGCTCAGGTCTTTGCTTCCAGCCCAAATTTCAGAGGCAGATGCAAAGCAGTGGGGGATGGCCAGATCAGGGGTCTGAGGAAAATCAAATCGAAACACATCCCAATCCTTAATTTTCAAGGTGGGCCACTTTACTACTTTTTAGTCATACATTTCTTTTTGAACTCTAAGATCTGATAGAGTAAGATGATGTTCTCATTATAAAATTTTCATAGTTTTTACACTTAATACTCCCCTTCCCCACCATGAAAAAAACAATGAGTCCAACAGTAACCTACAAGATCTGAGTTCAGGAGATTCATTGCAAAGCTTTACTAATGTTCCTCTATTTATTTGCGGGCTATGAAGGAGATGGAAAACCTGGTGGTGTAGTGGTTAAGAGCTATGGCTGCTAACCAAAAGGTTGGCAGTTTGAATCCACCAGGTGCTCCTTGGAAATTCTATGGGCAGTTCTACTCTGTCTTATACGGTTGCTGTGTGTTGGAATTGGCTCGATGGCAGTGGGTTTTTTGGTTTTATGAAGGAGAAGAGAGCTGCTGCTGGGAGAAAAAAAGATTCCTTTCTGTATACTTGGCAGGAAGAAATAAATATTTGTTAACTGAGTCAAAGAACTCTAACATAAAATATAATGCAAGGAAAGGAATCAATTTAAAGTGGGTTCAACTCTCCAACTATCCCAATGCTCATTTTCTGATGAACCTTCTGCGACCACGTTATCAAGTGTTTACTCCTTTGAAAAGCATGGGTGTGAGGACAGAAGAAGAGAATGAAATGAAGGAGAGAATCACGAAATATCCAACATCATGGGACTTGTTCCTGGCAATCTCTTTGGTCAAAGACTGGGCTTGTAACTTGCCTTGTAATTATAAAATGAAATGAGGGTTAGTTGTAAGTTTGAGGAAGGTTGAATTGTTGGTGATAATGGAGTAAAAAATCCCATTGCCCTTGAGTTGATTCTGATCATAGCAACCCTATAGGACAGAGTAGAAATACCCCCATAGGGTTTCCAAGGAGCATCTAGTGGATTTGAACATTTTGGTTATCAGTCAAGCTCTTAACCACTGAACCACCAGGGCTCAAATAATGGAGTAACAACAACAACAACAAAAAACCTGTTGCCGTTGAGTCAATTCCAACACACAGCGACCCTATAGGACAGAGTAGAACTGCCCCATAGAGTTTCCAAGGAGTAGCTGGTGGATTTGAACTGCTAACCTCTTTTTGGTTAACAACCATAGCTTCCTGTAGCTTGCCGTAGCTCTTAACCACTGTGTAGGGGAATAGAAAAGAAGAGAAAGATGGAAAGAATTTTTGAGAAATTTATCAGAATAATACAAAATTTCAAAATTTTGAGCTCTGTGCTAACCTGTGACTTTTGACCTCTTCACAGCTCCAGTCAGTGAACAGTCAGGTGAGTCCCACTTGTCTTTGTTCTTGGTCTCTGGTATATCAGTCACCTGGCCACCATAGGGTCCTGTACAGTAGGTTCTAGAAGGACTCACAGAGATGTGCAAATGTCACTGTTTCCATGGGCTGACTCGTTCTGAGGTCACGAAATCTCCACTCTGGTCATGCTTGCCTGGGTAAGCAGATCCTCTGTGCCCCTCCTTGTTAAAAGCCTTAACTGCAGGGAGGGAAGTAACATCTGAAAAAGGACATGCAGACTGGACAGAAAGCTAATTTGGGGAGAATTGTTTTCCCGGCCAGTAGGACTATAACCTTTCAATATTGTCTGGTCATATGTCCTCACAGTTATGAAAACTTGGTGCACAGTCAGAACAAACGTGTGGCATTGTCGTTTCTCTAGATCGTCAGCAAACATTTTCTATAAAAGACGAAATAGTAAATATGTTAGGGTTTGCTAGTTTCTGTTGTAACCACTCAATTACTCAACTTTGTTGTTGAGACAGGAAAGCTGCTATAGAGCATATGTAAATGAACGGCTGTGTTCCAAGGGCACTTTACTTACAAAAACAGACAACTGACCAACTGGTGGGCCAGAGTTTGACAATCCCAGCTCTAGACCCATTATTTAGTTCCAAAATTTTTATTCCTATGCTACTTTTCTAAAGTTGTGTGGTTAAAACTAATTTATCTCATTCTTCCTGACTTAAAGCTGTACTCAACCAAGAAAATAAAGAGGGAAATATTTCACTCTATGTATAGAATTTCCACATAAGACTAAATCTAAAGAAAGGGAGACTTGTTTTGTTGTCTATCCAGTGCTAACTGCTAAGTGGGAAGGAGCTCTTTGGCCTATAAGGAACTGTACCGAAATAAGAAGATGCCTGTCTCACCCTTAATGGACCAAGAATGTCCAGGGACACCTACGGAGGTCCTAGCCTGGAGCTTGTTCTAGAGCAAGTCTCATCTCTTGTGTTTATTCTGGTTCATGTGAGGCCCCTGAGTCTACCCTGTGATACTCATCAGTGCACCTTCTGTCAGGGTGGAAATTAGAGGAAACCTCAGTCAATGCTTGGAAACCCTGGTGGTGTAGTGGTTAAGCGCTACAGCAGTTCAAATCCACCAGGCACTCCTTGGAAACTCTATGGGGCAGTTCTACTCTGTCCTGTAGGATGAGTAGGAATTGACTCCATGGCAGTGGTTTTGGTTTTTTGGTTTCAGTCAAAGCTCAGGTGGTTTCTGACCACAAATAGAATCCATGCTATTGCTCAGTCTCAGTGTGATATTGTTACCAATTGCCAATCTGACACAAAGGGTCCTTCTCTTTTCCTGAGTAAGAATACACACGAAAGACGAACTTTATCTTCAGCAAGCTTTATTTTGCTTGAGTCAAGCAAAAGGAGTCAGTGGGGATCTAAACCTCTCCAAAAGACTGACTGGAAAAGGGAAGCAAGGCTGGGGCTTATATGGGTTCGGTGGAGACAATAGAGTAACGAATATTTAGTGGGCTTCTTTCAAGGGGTGGGTACTTCTCAGAACAGCTGTGCATGTTAAATAGGTTGCACGACATCTGGAATCCAAGATGGAACCCACAGATATTCAAGATGGAGTCCTCTCAGCAGCCCTTGGCATCACGTATTATGGGATAGAACGCAACCGCACTGATCTTTGGCACTCCATCACCATCTTCAGAGGGCTAAGGAAGGTTAAACAGCAGTCACACTTTGTTCTTCTATGCATGCAGGAGCCTGTAAAGGGGGAAGGGACTAGAAAAAAACACTAAGAAGGATATAGTAATTCACGGGTTGTTTCAGCCCTATCTCACATTGACAGGTTGTGGTTCTTGTTTACCCAACTTCTAGATGGTAATCTTTTAGCAGCTCCTTTGTTCTGCCAGCACAGTTAACCTTATCTGTATCAATAGCAGGCACACACAGTCTCTGCAGTGGCTCACCCGTGACTAATCAGAGAACAGGCAACAGGCACTTTATTCTCTTTTCTTTCCGTGCGCAAGAGCTTCTAAGAAAGCTGAAAGGCTCCTCAGGACTTTGAGATCTTTCCCTTCAAAAAAGAATAAAACCTTTGCCTTCGAGTCAATTCTGACTTCTAGCCACCCTGTAGGACAGGGTAAAACTGCCCCAGAGGATTTCCAAGGAGCGGTGGTAGACTCAAACTGCCAACCTTTTAGTTAGCAGTTGTAGCTCTTAACCACTGTGCCACCAGGGTTTCCAGAAAAGAATAAAAGGGAGCTTTACTTTTTTACTCAGCATGATGTAGTAAAAAAAAAAAAAAGAACAGTTGCCGTTGAGTTGGCTCCAACTCCCGGGGACTCTGTGTATCTGAGTAGAACTGGATTCCATAGAGTTTTCTGAGGCTGATTTTTTGAAAGTAGATCATTAGGCCTATTTTTCTGAGACACCTCTGGGTGGACTTCAACCTCCGACTTTCGGTTGGTAAGTAAGAACCACCCAGGGACTCAGGAGTAGCTATACAGGCTGAAAGACGAGATTTAAATCATGCCTTTGCTATAGACCAGCTGTGTAGCCTGAGCAGTCAGGTGGCCTCTCTGAACCTCAGTCTCATCTCCAGTGGAAAGGCTCATATGCAGAGGATTCCACTCCAGTGTAACAGCTGGTAATATCTTTCTCTCCCCACCCTTTCCCTCAGGCCAGTCTTCTCTCCTGTGTCTCCTCCTAGCCCCACCCACGCGTTGCCCTCACCCTGGCTGACCTTCCATTGCACGCAAACGCCTGAGAAACATGGTTTGCCTTCTACTCTTGTTGCTGTTCCGTTAAAAACATTCTTCGCGGGAAAAAAAAATTTCATACCTGTGTATCTTGCCCTGAATTTAATCTTTGTGGTCCTGCTTATACGCCCCGCCTCAGAGGTTGTTGTAGGGTAAAAAAATCACAAAATTTAGTAAAGCAGAAAGGAAATTTTATTCGGCATATATTCAAAAAGGCAAGAGTGGGAAGCAGACAAGCATGCTGCCAGAGCCGTGTCTGCCTGAGTCTGAGGAAATATTACAGAACAGACAAAAGTGGGAAAATGGACAAGCATGCTGCCTAAGTTCGAGGAATGTGACAGAGTCATCAGTATATGTTAATATTACAAATGGGTAAAACTATTGAAAGCTTCAACTTTTTACAGATTGTCTAGAAATTGCTAAATCTCTGTAATCCTACTTTTTTTAAAAAAATTTATTTATTGCACTTTAGGTGAAAGTTTACAAATCAAGTCAGTCTCTCATACAAAAAGCCATACACACCCCACCCTGCACTCCCAGCTGCTCTCCCCTTAATGAGACAGCACATTCCTCCTCTCCACCCTGTATTCCCCATGTCCATTCAACCATCTCCTGTCCCCCTCTTCCTTCTCATCTCGCCACCAGACAGGAGTCGCCCACAAAGCCTCATGTGGCTACTTGAGTCACAAAGTTCACTCCTGACCAGCATCATTGTCTATTTTATAGTCCTGGCCAATCCCCAATCCCTGTCTGTAGAGTTGGTTTTGGGAATTGTTCCAATCTTGGGCCATCAAGGGTCTGGGGACCATAACCATCAGGGTCCCTCTGGTCTCAGTCAGACCACTAAGCCTGGTTTTTTTTTACTAGAATTACTGATTCATCGTTGCTCTCAATTGTTGCATAGTATTACATTGTGTGAATATACCATAATTTTTTTATCCATTCATCTACTGATGGGCACCTAGGTTGTTTTAATCTTTTTGTTGTTATAAACAGTGCTGCAATGAACATCGGTGTGCATATATCTATTCCTGTGAGGGTTCTCATTTCTCTAGGATATATTTGAAAGAGTGGAATTGCTGGATCTTACGGTACTTCTGTTTCTAGCTTTTTAAGGAAGCGCCAAATCGATTTCCAAAGTGTTGTACCATTTTACATCCCCACCAGCAGTGTGTAAGTGTTCCAGTCTCTCCACAACCTCTCCAACATTTATTATTTTGTGTTTTTTGGATTAATGCTAACCTTGTTGGGGTGAGATGGAATCTCATTGTAGTTTTGATTTGCATTTCTCTAATGGCTGATGATTGTGAGCATTTCCTCGTGTATCTATCTCTTAGCTCCCTGAATGTCTTCTTTACTGAAGTGCCTGTTCAAATCCTTTGCCCGTCTTTTAACTGGGTTATTTGTCTTTTTGTTGTTGAATTTTTGCCGTATCATATAGATTTTCGAGATCAGACGCTGACGGAAATGTCATAGCTAAAAACTTTTTCCCAATCTGTAGGTAATCTTTTTGCTCTTTTGGTGAAGTCTTTGGATGAGCATAGGTGTTTGAATTTTAGGAGCTCCCAGTTATCTAATTTCTCTTCTGGTGTTTGTATATTTTTAACAATGTTTTTTCTACAGTTTATACCATATATTAGGGCTCGTAGCATTGCCCCTATTTTTTCTTCCATGATCTTTATCATTTTGGATTTTATATTTAGGTCTTTGATCCATTTTGAGTTAGTTTTTGTGCGTGGTGTGAGGTATGGGTCTTGTTTCATTTTTTTGCAGCTAGATATCCAGTTATGCCAGCACCATTTGTTGAGACTGTCTTTTCCACATTTAACTGACTTTGGGCCTTTGTCAAATATCAGCTGCTCATATGTGGATGGACTAATGTCTGGATTCTCAATTCTGTTCCATTGGTCTATGTGTCTGTTGTTGTACCAGTACCAGGCGCTTTTGACTACTGTGGTGGTTTGATAGGTTCTAAAATCGGGTAGTGGGAAACCTCTGGCTTTGTTCTTCTTTTTCAGTAATGCTTTACTTATCTGGGGCCTTTTTCCCTTCTGTATGAAGTTGGTGATTTGTTTCTCCATCTCATTAAAAAATGTCACTGGTATTTGGATCGGGATTGCATTGTATCTGTAGATCACTTTGGGCAGAATAAACATTTTTACAATGTTGAGTCTTCCTGTCCACGAGCAAGGTATGTTTTTCCACTTATGTAGGTCTCCTTTGGTTTCTTGCAGTAGTGTCTTATAGTTTTCTTTGTATAGGTCTTTTACGTCTCTAGTTAGATTTATTCCTAAGTATTTTATCTTCTTAGGGGCTATTGTAAATGGTATTGACTTGGTGATTTCCTCTTCAACGTTCTCTTTGTTGGTGTGGAGGAATTCAACTGATTTATATATATTTACCTTGTAGCCTGATACTCTGCTAAACTCTTCTATAAGTTTCAGTAGTTTTCTTGAGGATTCCTTAGGGTTTTCTGTGTATAAGATCATGTCATCTGCAAACAGAGACATTTTTACTTTTTCTTTGCCAGTTTGGATGCCTTTTATTTCTTTATCTAGCCTAATAACTCTGGCTAGGACCTCGAGCACAATGTTGAATAAGAGTGGTGACAAAGGGCATCCTTGTCTGGTTCCTGTTCTCAAGGGGAATGCTTTTAGTCTCTCTCCATTTAGGATGATGTTGGCTGTTGGCTTTGTATAAATGCCCTTTATAATGTTCAGACATTTTCCTTCTATTCCTATTTTGCTAAGAGTTTTTATAATGAATGGCTGTTGAACTTTGTCAGATGCCTTTTCTGCATCAATTGATACGATCATGTGGTTCTTGTCTTTTATTTATGTGATGGATTACTTTGATTGTTTTTCTAATGTTGAACTATCTCTGCATAACTATCTCTGAATCCCACTTGTTTGTGGTGAATTATTTGTTTGATATGTTGTTGAATTCTGTTGGCTAGATTTGTGTTGAGGATTTTTGTATCTAAGTTCATGAGGGATGTTGGTCTGTAATTTTCTTTTCTTGTGGAGTCTTTACCTGGTTTTGGTATCAGGGTTGTGCTGGCTTCATAGAATGAGTTTGGGAGTATTCCCTCCTTTTCTATGCTCTGAAATACCTTTAGCAGTAGTGGTGCTAAATCTTCTCTGAAAGCTTGGAAGAATTCTCCAGTGAAGCTCTCAGGGCCAGGGGTTTTCTTTGTTGGGAGATTTTGAATTACTTTTTCAATCTCTTCTTTTGTTAGGGGTTTATTTAGTTGTTCTACCTCTGGGTCGACGGCATTGGGTGGGTTTTACCTCTGTGTTAGTTTAGATAGGCAGTGTGTTTCTAGAAATTTGTCCATTTCCTCTAGGTTTTCGAATTTGTTAGAGCACAATTTTTCTTAGTACTCTGTTACGATTCTTTTAATTTCAGTTGGACCACTTGTGATATCGCCCATCTCATTTCTTATTGGGGTTATTTGCTTTGTCTCTTGTTTTCCTTTTGTTGTCTGGCCAATGGCTTATCAATTTTGTTAACCTTTTCAAAGAACCAGCTTTTCATTTATCAACTCTTTCAGTTGTTTTTCTGTTCTCTGTTTCATTTAATTCTGCTCTAGTTTTTATTATTTGTTGTCTTCTGGTGCCTGAGGGTTTCTTTTGTTGCTTTCTTTCTATTTGTTCAAGTTGTAGGGATAATTCTTTGATTTTGGACCTTTCTTCTTTTTGGGCATGTGCATTTATTGCTATAAA
The DNA here is from genome assembly GCF_030014295.1 of Loxodonta africana. Taxonomy (NCBI): domain Eukaryota; kingdom Metazoa; phylum Chordata; class Mammalia; order Proboscidea; family Elephantidae; genus Loxodonta; species Loxodonta africana. The sequence goes on along the minus strand of NC_087344.1, from coordinate 190,438,702 downwards.
TTGACCTCTGAACACTACTTTAGCTGTGTCCGAAAGGTTCTGATAGGAAGTGTTTTCATTCCTGTTGGATTCTATGCATCTCTTTATTCTGTCCTTTATTTCTTCTATAATCCAATCATTTTTGAGCAAAGTGTTGTTCAGTTTCCATGTGTTTGATTTCTTTTCCCTGATTTTCTGTTATTGCCTTCTAGTTTTATGGCTTAATGGTCAGAGAAGATGCTTTGTAATATTTCATTGTTTTGGATTCTGTTAAGTTTCACTTTATGGCCTAATATGTGGTCTATTCTAGAGAATGTTCCATATTAGTTGGAAAAGAAAGTACACTTGGATGTTGTTGAATGGAGTGTTCTGTATATGTCTATGAGGTCAAGTTGGTTAATTGTGGCGTTTAACTCTTCCGTGTCTTTATTGAGCTTCTTTCTGGGTGTTCTGTCTTTCACTAACAATGATGTGTTGAAGTCTCCTACTATTATTTTGGAGCTGTCTATCTCACTTTTCAATGCTGTTAGAGTTTGTTTTATGTATCTTGAAGCCCTGTCATTGGGTGCATAAATATTTAATATGGCAATATCCTCCTGCTGTATTTTCCTTTTAATCATTGTATAGTGTCCTTCCTTGTCCTTTGTGGTAGGTTTAAATTTGTTTTCTCAGAAATTAGTGTAGCCACCCCTGCTCTTTTTTGAGTGTTGTTTGCTTGATATATTTTTTTTCCCTCCTTTGAGCTTTACTTTGTTTGTGTCTTTAAGTCTAAGGTGTGTCTCTTGTAGGCAGCATATAGACGGATCGTGTTTTTTTTAATCTATTTGGCAACTCTCTGTCTCTTTATTGGTGCATTTAGTCCATTTACATTCAGTGTAATTACAGATAGGTAGGAGTTTAGTGTTATCATTTTGATGTCTTTTTTTGTGTGTTGTTGACAATTTCATTTTTCCACTTATTTTCTTGCACTGAGTAGTTTTTGTAAATTGTGTGTTCTTCTTTTTCATTGTTGTTGATTTTGTTTTTGCTGAGTCTTTATGTTTTTCTTGTTTTTTATTTTGATGTTAGTCTTCTTTGTGGTTACCTTAATATTTACCCCTATTTTTCTAAGTTTAAACCTAACTTGTGTCTCCCTGTATTGTCTTATTTTCCTCTCCATATGGAAGATGTATGGCTACTTTTTTAGTCCCTCTTCATTGACTTAATGTTGTCATCTTTGATATAATGACATTGCTGATTCCCTGTTTTGAGCATTTTTAAATCTTGATTTATTTTTGTGATTTCCCTACCTTGGTTGATACCTGGTTGCTTTGTCCTGTGTTCTAGTGTTGGATTGGTATGTGATATCACTGATTTTCTAACTAGACAATTCCCTTTAGTATTTCTTGTAATTTTGGTTTGGTTTTTGCAAATCCCCTAAGCTTCTGTTTCTCTGGAAATGTTCTAATTTTGCCTTCATGTTTGAGAGACAATTTTGCTAGATATATTTTTTATGATTCTTAGCTGGCAATTTTTCTCCTTCAATGCTTTACATATGTCATCCCATTGCCTTCTTGCCTGCGTAGTTTCTGCCGAGTAGTCTGAAATTATGCTCATTGATTCCCCTTTGTAGGTGATTTTCACTTATCCCTGGCTGCTCTTAAAATTTTCTCTTTATCTTTGGTTTTGTCAAGTTTGATTATAATATGTCTTGGTGACTTTCTTTTAGTATCTACCTTCTGTGGAGTTCGATGAGCATCTTAGATAGTTATCCTTTCATCTTTCTCAATGTCAGGGCAAGTTTTCTGCCAACAAATCTTCAACAATTCTTCATTGGTCCAACAAATTTTCTATTCACTAAATGCTAATAGAAAAAGATAAGAGTGGAAAATCTTTTGTTCTGTTTGATTGGCTTGCATGAAAGATTCCCAAAGGTTCCCAAAAAGACGCTTTCTAAGATTGTTTTAGCTATTATCTTTATATTTAAGGGCCTGCTTGATGTGTCCTTGTGAGTCCTGCTCCAGCTGGGTCACATTCTCTATGCTTAAGGACAGGGAATAATGACTGCAGTATTGTTTCCTAAAATCATTCCCTCTTGTTGAATGGAAATTGGAGATAACACATTGGTGATCAATGCCTGGACTTAGTTGAGCTTCTAGACAGTGGCCATTGCAGGCTGTTTAAACTCATGGTGCTGGTTTTCTACCAGATACCATCTGGTTCTTCACCAGGGTCTTCAGTAAGACTGATGTTCTCATCTCTAAGTGAGCAGAGACAATGTATGCCAACATTTCAGCCCAAGGTTTTTCTTTTGCCTTTTAAGTGTGTAAGACCAGAAGACAAGAGATAATTTTTTTTTTTTTAATACTATCAGGATGTATACTAAGAATATTACTATCCCTTGCAGTAGTGATCTAGCCCATGTACTTATTCTTGATGGTAACCAACCAAACAAATCTGGTGTTTGTAAGAGTGTTACAATGTGTAATCAAGTAACTTGCTGTCTAATTCTACAGCACAGACTACTTTCTTGGACTAATAAAAAAATCTAAGTCTATTCTGTTATCTTGTGTCACCTTGGCTTATGAGATCAGACGTCACTGTTGTGTTTCCATCCCATCAGCAATTTTGCCTGCTATTTGTCCCATAGCGATTGATAAATTTCTTAAAGATTTCCCTAATTCAACTATGCCATAAGTAGGAATTAATCTACCAACCATACTCTGAGAGTCAGACCAATGAGTTTTCTTCTGACTTTCATTTTACAATGTGTTATAATTTAACATTAACTTTCCAATATTTACTAGCAGCATTACTATGACTATCTAAAGGTAATCTTAAAGTTCCTAAAGGGCATTGCCCATGCATTTGTCAGGAATCTAAACAAGAGTTTGCCCACATAAATTCACTATCAGTTGGAAAGGGATCCTCTAAACTAGTATAGTTGGATCTATCACACAAAAACATACATCCATAAGGAGTACAGAAAGTTTGGCTAGGGGAAACAGAAGGTATAGAAAAATTTACATGTGACAAATAAGTTTCCACTAGAAAATTCTTGATTAGCAAGATGATATAGGATGGACTTCTGTTGGAAGTATCCAGTTAATCTGTTTAAAACATACTAAGTATTCTTCCCAAGGGCAAGTTGCCCCTCCTTGGCTTACCCGTTAAGTCATGGGTCACTTTCTAAGAAGCAGAAGTAGAATGAAAGACAAAGGGGAGTCTGAGCCATGAGGTTGATCTTCTCTGAGAACTTGGTTCCTTTAAGATACATAAATTTCTGCATAATAAGAGGGTGAGAGTTTGATTACAAACATTAGACAAGTATTTCATGACACTGTCTTGAAGACTAAATAAACTGATTACTGATTTACTCTGAACATAGCTCTCAGTCCAATCTTTGGAGTCAGTTTCCCAAAATACACAGAATCCTTAAATAAAAAAAAAAAAGTCCAGAGCAAAATGGTCTTACTAGTTTATCTGGACCATTTTTTGACTCTGAGTGGCTTCAGGAACCAGTTTTGTTTTTTTTTTTCCTCAAAACTCGAGGTTCAAAAGGACATCCAAAGGCCTGTGTGGGTTGCCTTAGCCTTCATGAAAGCCAGAAATCTGGATTCCAGGAGAATTACAACTCTTTCATGTTTCCCTCCTTTCAATCATGATCTTGCTATGGAATCTTTGATCAAAAATGCTCAATAAATGGTAATTGGGCACCATCTGGTTTTTAAGATCCCAGGAATCATACAGCAAACTAGGAAGTAGAAAAGAAACACTAACAATAATATTAAGCCAATTGTCTAAAATAGTGATGAAACTATGACCCTAAAGTCTTTGAACCAAGGAAACAAATCTCATGAGGTGTTTTTTAATAGATAAGCAGCTTCGGTAACTGCTTTTTACATGGCTCAACAGCAACTATATTCTACAAAACCTCAGATTGAGGTTTAATATAAACTCAGCAATATTTATCTATTAAGGCACAAACTGTTCCTCGAAAGAACTAATAGAAAATCTAATGCTGTTCTATTTTGTAAAATCATAGCTCAAATTTCAGATGCTTCTCTGGTGATGATATTTACAACTTTTCTAAGTTTACCAACAGGAGCTTCTAATTCAAGTGTTACAATATCTAAACCCATTAGCTAGATAATTTAGGAGAAAGGAAAATGATTTCTTATATCCAGAAAGTAGGACCTTAAAACCTCAGCAATATTCCCACATAAAAACCCTAGTTTCCTTTAGTTTACTCAGTCTTATGTAGTTAATTTCTCTCCCACCTGATTCTAGATCAGCCACAGTCTGTGATCCCATCAGCTTCTGTGTAAGAGTTCTGGAAATCTTGATTCAGTCAAGCTAGTCTTTTTCATAAGTCCAATATAGTCCATCTTTTTGTTAAGATATTTAGATCAAATATTATCAGCAAGTCAGCAAAGTAAAAACTTATCTGCAGATGACAAAACTTAATATGGCCATGATTAATTTATAAAAATAATACTGTTAATAGTGAAAGACCAGATAGAAATTAATTACAAGCACAATGTAAAACCTGTTGCCGTTGAATCAATTCTGACTCATCGTAACCCTACAGGACAGAGTAGAACTGCCCCACAGAGTTTCCAAGAAGTTCCCGTTAGATTCGAACTGCCGGCCTTTTGGTGGGCAGCCATAACACTTAACCACTACACCACCAAGGTCAATAAAATCAGTTAAAAAAAACTTAAGATAGAAAATATTTTAAAATATAATCATTAATCATATTTTTAAAGAACTTAAGATATAAGATATTATTATTAATAATAATCTTGAGGCATAATACCATATAGTCAGGATATACCACAAATATACAAGTCTCTACCCAAGTAGTAATAAATTCATAGGTAACCAAACAAAACAAAAAAATTTTTTTTTTTTTATGATGTGAATTTCCCAATCAAACTATTGGCTTTTATGATACTAGACTCAAAAGAAATAAAGTTGCAACCAAGTTAGCAATTAAGAAAAATAAAATTATGACATAATATTATGTATTTGTTGTCTAATATTAGGCAAAAACATAAGAGGAAATACTAACAGACAAATTTTAACCCAAAAAGAATCAGGCATTTCTCAATTTTGACAACACGTTCCATGTAATTGATAACATATTAAATAAATGTTTTTAACACTTTTCCTTTATAAACTTTTTTATGGCTTTCCATGAAGTTTCAGAGTTACCAGGAGTTGATTATATGCCATTGAGAAACAATACTTAAGTTATTTAACCAAAGATTTTAAAGTAAAAATCTTAGCTTTTTTTCCTGAAGCCATGTGGCTTGGTTTTTGACTCAGAAATCTTATTTTAATGACAGGCCAAACCTTCATCTTAAACTACACAAATAAATTAACCTTTTAACTCAGAAACCAAAGAAAATTTAGTTATTTTAGCAGCGAGAAACCTAATTCTTTGTTTTATATGCTATTTAGCATTAAAGCTCCTAAAAATCTCATGAATTAAACCATTAAACTTCAGTCAGACAGATAAAACTTTGGACCATATCAAATAAATTTCTTTTTCAATAAACCTCGTAAATGTTGTCTTTGTTGCATATCTCTTCTAGTATATAACTTTAAAGGAGCAAAAATGAACACATTCATTAGCAGACCTAAATATACGTATATTTATGTATTCTTTCTCTTGTTGCATAAAAAGTAAAATTATATAAACTTAAATTAAGATACATATCTATTAACTCAATTTAACATCAATAGGTTACCTAAAAGGTCTTAGAAATTATTTTAAGCCTTTATACCATAAAACATAGGTGTTGAAATAAAGTGTTTTTTAAAAAGTGTTCCAAGTTTTCATTCAACTTTTACAATTTCCCATATTTTTCCCAAGCTTAAGTTACTTAGAAAGGTTTTGCTTTTAAGATTGACATAGTATAGAACATAAAGATCTTGATGTACTTTTGAAATAGACCAATTTACATCAAAGTCTCTCGAAGTAGCTATTAAAATTCTAAATTATAAGACAGACACAAGACAGTTTTTCTGGATGAAGAAACAACTGAGGTTCTAAGACAGCCTTATAAAAAAAAACAGCAATTCTCAACCATAACCTCCAGCCTAACACAGTACAGAAACTTAGACATAACACTCTAAACCAGAAGCAAGCTCTTAGAACCAAAGGAGACAGAAAAACCACATAAACTCACTGAAAAATACCACACAAAACAAGAGTATGGGAATTCCAGTTTCTTAAAATGTATATAGCAATTTTTGGAATTTAATAGACTGAATTCAAAGGAAAAAAACAAGTTCTAGATAAAACTTGTTAATTTGCCAGAGCCTCAAATGGAGCAATATTAGAACTTTTGACAAAACCTGAGCATCAAGCAAGCGTTCCCCAAAAAGAAAAGACAACAGAAATGAAAGCTTCCCAAAGTGGTCACTGAAATTCCAAATTACTTCTAGTATTTTCAGTTTACAGTGTTTTTTAGATGTGAACCACAAACCGGTGTCTCAGCAGTAGGAGGGAAATCCAGGCTTATTTATCAAATATGTTAAGCTCTAAGGTTCAAGCTTTTGGTTTCCTTCTTTTTGAATTTAACTCATTCTGTTGGCCATAGACCTAGTCTCTTATTTTAGACCTTAAATATACTGGTCCCTTCAATTGGAAAGTACTTTAAAGCTACCGATGATTTTAATTTTAACATTGTGATTCTTCATTGGGAAACTAGACCATAAAACAGGGATGGAACTATCACCTCTCCCTTCAAATTTCATAACACAGGTCAGGAGCTGTCACCTCCCCCTGCAAATTTGGTAAAAGACAGCACTATTTTCAAGGATTTCTCTGAGCCACAAAAAGAAACCTGACGAGGAACACCACAGAGTTTAGACAGTGTTTTGCTTAGACCAACGTGTACCTTCATTGCGTGAGAGTTTTCTTGGGGGTGGCCGGCATGCTAGTGCTCTAGCCTGTCTCTCGATTACGTTGTCTTGTCACAGGAGACTTTAAAGCTTGTGATGAGCGCTGATGACTGCCCTGATGGCTTTTACTGGTTGACTCGTTCCCAAATTTTTGTGGCTTATGGTGCCTCAGAGCTCTTCGAAAATAGAATTATCTCTTTAAAATTTCAAATGCCCAAATCCAGACCTAAATTGCAGCTCATCGAAAGAGTTAACTAGATATCACCCTTAACCAAATGGTCAAGCAAAAATCTAAGAAAGATTCTCCTTAGTCAAACAACCAGTTCTTCAAACAAATATGCCAAACAAAACTTAAGGACACATGATAAAGAGAACAAAAAAGAATAAGCAAAGGCTCGCTTTCCAAGAGCACTTATTCTGTCCTTGTCAAAGCGACATGGAATGGGAACACGTGGGTCCAGAAGATAGAACTCCTTTTGCCAGCTTTTTCTCCACAGTCCAGGTCTCCTTGAGTTTGACTGGATTTATAGCTTCAGAAATCTTTGACCACTGTGCCATTAACTGTTATTGGGTAAAAACATCACAAAGTTTACTAAAGCAGAAAGTTTTACTTGGTATACGTTCAAAAAGGCAAAAGTGGGAAGCAGACAAGCATGCTGCCAGGGCCGTGTCTGCCTGAGCCCAAGGAAACATTACAGAATAGGCAAGAATGGGAAAACAGATCAGCATGCTGCCACAGCCATATCTGTCCAAGTTCAAGGAATATTACAGAACAGGCAATAATGGGAAAACAGACAAGCATGGTGCTAGAGCCATGTCTGCTCAAGTCTAAGGGATGTAATAGAGTCATCAGTATATATTAACATTACAAATGAGCAAAACCATTGAAAGCTTCATTTTTTCATAGATTGTCTAGAAAGTACTAAATCACTGTAATCCTACAATTTGAATTGTCTTTGTTAACCATCTCATTGATAACAACAGTCAGGAGGGTCTTCATGGGTCCAACAAATTTTCTACTCACTAAATGCTAACAGAAAAAGATAAGAGTGGTAAATCTTTTGGGTTCTGTTTGATTGGCTTATGTTAAAGATTCCCTGAAAGATACTTTCCAAGATTGTTTTAGCTATTGTCTTTATACCTCAGAGCCCAGTTGATGTGTCCTTGTGAGTCCTTGTGAGTTCAACTGCATCTGGGTCACATTCTCTATGCTCAAGGACAGGGAATAATGACTCCAATATTATTTCCTAAATCAAAGTCCTCCATTCACAACTAACATTCTCCCTGTTTCTTACCATTGTCGCCTCAATACAATTCTCTTCTTTATTCTCCTAGATCAGAGGCACCCCTCTTGGGCACCTTTGTAGGTGCCTGCCTCAGCCTGACTGTGCCTGTTTGGCTCCTATCGATCAAGGCTGGTTGCTAGAGGATTTGGAACTCCCTGAGGATAGCCTGAGTCAACTCGATGGCGATGGGTTTGGTTTTTTGGGTTTAAGGATAAATGAGCCAGCATTAGAGCTTCTTCCTCTTGCCCTGCTAGGACCCCTGACTCTTTTCACAAGATTAAGAGGTAATGAACACAGAATGGAGCCTCTGGATGGTGCAGTTAATATGCTCAACTACTAACTGAAAAGTTGGAAGTTTGAGTCCACCCAGAGCCATCTTGGAAGAAAGACCTGGCGATCTATGTCTGAAAAATCAGCCTTTGAAAAATTCTATGGAGCACAGTTCTACTCTGACACACTTGACAGCAACTGGTTTCTGGTACACAGATTACAACCCTGGAGGTGTCTGACCTTTATCACAATGACACATAGCCTGACTCTTTGTAGCTTCCTGGAAGAAGCTGTGAACCAGCTTATGCTCACTTACTAGGACATTCCGCTCAGGGGTTTTGACTTCACTATCATGTCTTCTTGTTCCCCAAGTCCCCATCTCACAGACTTGAAACCCATTATTTCGATTGATGAATGCATGTTATTGTGGTGGTTGTTAGTTGCTGTCTAATGTGATTCCAACTCTGGGATGAATGCATGGGTGGTGGAAAAGTAGTGTTCCCCCTGGGGGTAGTGGTCTCCTGTGTAATATCACTAGTGGAGAGAGCTAAGAAAAGGAGATCTAGCAGAACATTCTTCCATCTATGTAAAAAGTTGCAGCTCCCTTGGCATCCTCCTTCCCCTTGGGAAAAATGGGGTGCAGCCTTGAGTAAATAAGGCATGAGTTAGAACCTCTATCCTGTCTAAAGTTATAGAGACAATTCCTAACACCATCTCACTGCCCAACAGCAAGGGAGTAGGTTAGGCACTTGAGTTCTCTGCAGAAAAGGTAAATCCAATTTCTCTACCTCTCTCTTGCAGACGGGGCGACCCTTCTAGCCCCCTCTTCTGTCTTGGAAGGAGACAGTGTGGTTCTGAAATGCCAGGCAAAATGGACTGGAAGGATAAAAACTATGTCTTACCACAAGGATGGAAGACAGTTATTTTTGTCGAATAAAGTCTCAACCTTCTCTATCCAAAGTGCAGCTTTTAATGACAGTGGCCAGTACCACTGTGCCATTTCTGGAAAACTTCTTTGGAATTGGGAAACAACTTCAAAAGCAGTAAAGCTCAAAGTCCAAGGTAAAATCCTCACTCTTGTGTGAGCTGGGGCTGGGCAGGAGGCTGTGGCAGCAGAGCAGCATGAATACCTGGCGGGGAAAGCTTGTCGTGCGCCAAGCATGAGCTGGAATGCTTGTGGTTTGACAGTGCAAGGAAGATGTGCCTGGCTCTGAGTGTCCTGTTTGCTGGGGTTGCTTCTCACCAGGCGCTTTTCAGCAGGAACTCTGAATCTCACTGCTCTGGGTACTGTTGTGATCCTTCTCTCTAGAGCTGTTTCCACCTCCTGTGCTGACGGCCAGCTCCTCTCAGCCCACGGAGGGGACCCCAGTGACCCTGACCTGTGAGACCTGGCTTCCTCCTCAGAAATCAGGCACTGAGCTTCAATTCTGCTTCTTCAGAGAAGGCCAGGGCCTGGGGCCAGGCTGGAGCAAGTCCCCAGAGCTCCATATCCCTACTATATGGAGCCAAGACTCAGGGTCTTACTGGTGCGAGGCACAAACAGTGACTCCCAGGGTCAAAAAGCAGAGCCTCAAATCTCAGATTGATGTGCAGAGTAAGTATTGGTAGGGCTGAGCCTGCAAGGAAAAGAAAGGTGTGCTCTGGCTTCAGGGGGACTGCTAGTTCTTTGTGCAAATCCTGTCCTTGTGTAAAGTGGGAACTAGGCTAGAGAAACTTTCCAATTTGCTCTTGACATCTCTGTTTGTAAGAATCAGGAATGGATTAAGCTCTCTATAATCTGTCTCTTCTTTATCAGTCAAATAATCAGACATTCATCGACCACTGACTGTGTGTGCGGCACTTAGCAGTGGGCCAGCAACTTTAAAAGCCAAGGTTGCTGCCTCCAAATGGCTGATCTGCTGGGATTGCAACACATCTTGACTTATTAGAAGGCAATGTAGTGCTACATTGTATGGGACTAAAGAAAGCCTCAGAAAAAGCAGAAGCTAGAGTGAATCTGAGTGGTCAGAGGATGCTTTGGGACAGAAGGGTTGTGATTTGGTTCAGGCCTTGAAATTAGAAACAAAGGAAGAATTGTCATTTAGATCGTTATTAGTGACAACGCCTTTTCTAAGGTAGGGCTGATGCTGCCAGTGTCCGTCTTCATTCTGTGTAAAGGACATCTACCTGCACGGTGGCTCAACCAAAAAGCGTTCCCTGCCTCATGGAGCAGATGGTTCATCACAAATTCTGTAGTGATTGCTGCCATGAAATTAGCCAGAATCAGGGTTGGGATATGGAAATAATTGTATCCACATTCTTCAAGGCTAAGTGTAATGGAGTCCATACATCTGAAGGCATGCTTATAATGGATTACATGTAGATCCCTATATTCCCAAGGGGATGGAATCTGTCTTTGTCCCGGTCTCAGGGTTTTCTATAGTCAGGGTTCTCACATGTTATCTTATACCCACTCAGGAGTACCCGTCGCTAACGTGAGCTTAGAAACCCAGCCCCCTGGCGGGCAGGTGATTGAAGGAGAGACGTTGGTCCTCCTCTGCTCGGTGTCTGAGGGCACAGGAAACATCACATTCTCCTGGCACAGAGAGACCACAGAAACCAGTCTGGGAAACAAGACCCAGCGTTCCCTGTCAGCAGAGCTGGAGATCCTGGCTGTGAAGGACAGTGATGCTGGCAAGTATTACTGCAGAGCTGACAATGGTTACCAGCCCGTCCTGAGTGAGGTGAACATCACTGTGAGAAGTGAGTCCCACTTTCATTCGTCTCAGGTAGGAATTCCAAAACTGAAGTCACGGTACATAGGAGTCATGAGAAAATTCCAGGAGGCCCCAGGGATCAGTGCTGTGGAGAACAAATAGCAATTTGAGGATGGGTAACACCAAAGGGTCCACAGTTCAAATCCGCCAGGTGCTCCTTGGAAACTCTGTGGGGCAGTTTCTACTCTGTCCTATAGGGTCGCTATGAGTCGGAATAGACTCGATGGAGCTGGGTTTGGTTTTTTTGGGGGGCGAGGGGAGGAGAACCCTTACAAGTTAAATTGCTGACGTCTTTCTTTTTGTGTAACGTAAAGAAGTCTGGGCTGGCATAAGAAAAAAGTAACAAGAAATGACCATGCCCAAGCAGTAGCTCAGATTTGGTATTCCCCTAAGTTCCTGAATACAGCTTTGAGAAAATTACCTCTGATTATTCTAGGGGGCATGTGAGAATGGAAGTAATACAGCATGACAAAGGGCCAGGCCCTTTACTAAGACTCCATCATGGGGGTTCGTAAGTTTACTGCAGCATCAAAAATCCTCTCTGACAGCCCCCTTTTCTCTATTAGTTCCAGTGTCTCGCCCTACCCTTACCATCAGGGTTTCTGGGGCCCAGGCTATGGTCGGGGACATGGTGGAGCTTCACTGTGAGGTCCAGAGAGGCACTCACCCTATCCTGTACCAGTTCTATCAAAAGGATGTCATCCTGGGGAACAGCTCGGCATCCTTTGGAGGAGGAGCATCCTTCAACCTCTCTCTGACCTCAGAGCACTCTGAGAACTACTCCTGTGAGGCTGACAATGGCCTCAGGGCCCAGCGTAGTCAGGTGGTGACACTCAATGTCACAGGTAGGTTGGTGGTACTGGATGTAGGGGAATTATGATCAATATTATAATTAGCAAACTATCATTTTCCCACAAATTATAGTTCCAAATTCCACAAGCCTCTACCCTCTGGCTCTGCAGTGCTATTTTATGAGGCATCGCATCTCTTATGTGATTGACCTCTACATTCTTACACAACACATCCAAATTCTTTATTGATAACTTTTATGGTTTCAGAAGATGAGTGGTGTCCTGTGTGATGTCTACTGCGTGTGGAGAGGTAGAGAAGGCGACCTCAGTGTCTGGTTATCTTCTCCTCACACTAACCTGAAAATATGGACTATACTTAGTGGCTTCTTACACGGATTTCTATTTACTATTCCCACATCCCCTATAAGGATTCCAGGGTACAACATTTACCTTTAAAAGTTTACTCTTTACCCTCTGAGGCTGAAGCACTGGTTTCTTTCCTCAGGACCTGAGGGCTACAGAAAAGACCTTGTCATAGCCGGAACTCTTGGGGGACTCTTTGGTGTTCTTGGTTTTGTTGCTGTTGCCCTACCATTTTATTACTGGTACCACAAGACATCAGGTTTGTATCTACTATTTGTTTTATTTCCTCTTTGTTGCTATGACCTTATCCATTACTGGTATAGATTGAATTTGCAAAGAAAACCTTCCAAAATCTGATAATTTCTTCCTATGTTTCACAATTCTACGACTTTCCACCTCCTGAGCGATGTTACAATACTACTAATTTTACAATATGTATTTTCTCCTGCGTCTAGTGGCTTGAGATTAAAAGCCATTAACATATTCCTCCATGCTTGACTTTTAAATAAAAAGTCTAACTATTAAACATGAGTTAATAACTTTCAATAAGTATAACTAGCTTATATGCAATGGAATAAAATGTAACAAACCAAAAAACCAAACCTGTTGCCATCAAGTCCGTTCTGACTCAGAGTGACCCTATAACAGAGTAAAACTGCCTCATAGGGTTTCCAAGGAGTAGCTGGTAGATTTGAACTGTTGACCTTCTCAGTTAGCATCCAAATTCTTAACCACTGCATCACCAGGGTTCCCACAAGTAACAAGAAGCTAGATTTAAAAGAATTAAAATAATTTTGCCATAAACATTTTTCTTTTATTTACCTATTTCTTATTAGTTACTTTTCTCATGAGTCCTCTTTCAATTACTAGATCCAACATATGTATACACGGATTATAAATGTATAACTTACATATGTAATTTTAATTAATCCAAAAGATTCTGAGTATTATTAGCTCCTTCCTTTTAGTCTACATTTTAGTCAAAATTGCTGTTTAATGAGCCACCCCAAAGCTCAGTGGCCAAAGTCACTTAAACCATTTTTTCTTGTTCACATGTATGCAATTGGTTGAGGGTTGGCTGATCTAGCCCGGACTCGGCTGGGGAGTTTGGCTCCAAATTGCAGTCTGGCTGGGCTTACTTCCTATTGCAGATTGGTCTCAGGTCTTTCATCCTTCTTGAACTGCTGGGCTGGCTGGGTCATCATTTCCTTATAGCCATGGAAGACAGGAGTGAGAAAAATTGTCTGATATCTCTTAAAGCCTAGGCACAGAACTGGTATGTTGTCACATTGTCACCTCTGCCCAAATTCCATTGCCTGAGACCAAAATGAATACATGAAGAAGCATACTCCACTAAATTCGTAATTTCTTTTATAAGGATCAGCACAAAGCAGGTTCTTATGAGACAGAGGTTAAAAGTTTTCCAAATCTCCAACTTCTCCAAACTATTGTACCACTCCATCGTCTCTAACATCAACTACTCCCTGTCCCCTCAGTACACTCCCTCCCATCTTTGGGTTACACGGGTATAACACTGGTAGGCTATCTCCACCACTAGGCAATATGGCCGTATTCACTGTCACCTCCAATTTTGCCAGATGGGGGAAAGGTACATCAGGCCCTTAGGAATTCTGACATAGAGGTCCAGGGGTATAGTTCGAGTCTCTTGCTTAGGGATCACTCCTGCTTTCAGCACCCACAGCTGCACTACTGGCCCTGGGACTGCAGTGTCTGGCAGGAAAAAAGCAATTTTAGGTGATGTAGGGAAGAACTGTACAGTAGCATCAGCATCCTCCTTGCCCCTGGTTAAGGTGAAACCCTGGTGGTGTAGTGGTTAAGTGCTACGGCTGCTAACCAAAGGGTCGGCAGTTCAAATCTGCCAGGTGCTCCTTTGAAACTCTATGGGGCAGTTCTACTCTGTCCTATAGGGTCACCATGAGTCGGAATCAACTCGACGGCACTGGGTTTGGTGTACCTTATTTGAATACTTTCACGCTTTCAAGTATTCCAGGCACCTTATTTGCCATTTTAGAAGGCTGTCCAGTTCCCTTGGTGGGCCACAGCACCTTATTTGCGTAGTCCCACCCAATCGTTTTGCGGGAGGCAGTAGACCACACGTGGCTAGAAGGGCCCTATTAAGTAATTCCCTGCGCTGCATTCATCTATAGCTGGAGAAACCACAAAGCCACACGGCTAATGCCAAGGATACAAGGAGTGGAGAAGAATGAGGGGCAAAAATTCAATGTGTCACACAAAGCTTTTAAAGTTGCTATTTCTGAATTTTTTAAAAAAACTTTTAATAGTTTTTGTATCCTTTCATGAGAGCTTTATTGCTGCTTAATGAATATAAATCTTTTTGGTTAGGAAAAACCTAACTGACCTCCATTCAAAGAAAATTTTAATCTTCATTTTTTATCATCATTCAAGAAAGAAAGAAGGGAAAAGCAAAACAATGGAGCCACAATTTAAAGTATGAGGACTACATTGAAGAAAATCTTCCTAGAGCCAACCCATATGAAATATTTCTATTGCTATTATAAGTTAAATGTATGCTTCTTACTCTTCATTTCAACTCTCTTTTTCTTATGTGCCTGCACTTGACATGCCATTAAAAATACTTCTGTGCTTTTTAACACATTTTATTGTCAAATACCTCACACATGCAGAAAAGCACAAAACAAAAATGCACAGCTCAGTGTTTTATCACTACCTCTATTCAAGAGAGCTTCAGGCAAAAAACATTAAATATTTCATAATTTTGGGAACTCTGGCATTTTTTTTTTTTTCTGGCGTCACAAACAGTTAAGTGCTCACCTGCTAACTGAAAGGTTGGCAGTTTCAACGCACCAGCCGCTCTGCAGGAGAAAGACCTCGTAATCTGCTATCGTAAAGATTATAGTCAAGAAAACCCTATGGGAGAGTTCTGCTCTGTCATATGGCGTCTCTATAAGTCAAAACTCATAGCACTTCCTAGCAACACTATAGGACAGGGTAGAACTGCCCCCCACAGGGTTTCTAAGGCTGTAATCTGTATGCAAGCAGACTGCCACACATTTTCCCACAGAGCGGCTGGTGGGTTTGAACAGCTGACCTTCGGTTAGCAGCTGAGCACTTAACCACTGCACCAGCAGGGCTTGGGTCACTGTGAGTCCGAATCGGCTCAATGGCAACAGGTTTGGGTTTCGGTGTGGATGAGTTGAAATTTGACTTCAAGTCAACTAACAGCAACAAAAACAAACCGTAAGATTTTGATAGATACTTTTTATCAGATGTTTTTGCTATTCTATCCCTGGTTTGCTAAGCAGTTTTACATGAGTGGGTGCTAAGTTTTATCAAATCCTTTTCTGAATCTATTAAGATGGTCATATGATTTTTCACCTTTTTTCTCCTAACGTGGTGAATTACATTGATTATCAAATATTGAGTTGATCTTATATCCCCAGAATAAACTAGGTTGTTTGTATTATATGGTGTTATATAAGCATAGTTTCTGAGCTGACCTCATAGACAGATACATTTAAATTGTTTTTCTGTTTCAGAATGTTATTTCTAAGTTCCTGTATCATATTGAAGGCCATAGGTAGAGTTTTTCACAGGGCTATCTAAAATCTCAGTTCTTTTCTCTTCCGAGAAAAATTCCTTCTTTCACCTAGGCTTTTAATAACTATTCTGAGAAATTTTGATAAAATTCAGTCTGTTTGAAAAGTACATTGGAAGAAGACATTTATTTTGATTAGTATGTTAAGGCTGTTAAAAGAGACAAATTATTCTAAACCTGTTCTCTAAAAGATCCTATAATGCATTCAAAAGAAAGGATTATGAAAATATAATAATTTCCTACCTCCAGGTGGTATTATTAAATTAGCTTATATTTCTTTAAAGGACCTACTCTGACTAGTTTAATAATAAATAATCACTTATATAAATTGAATAGTCCTAATAGTCCCAGAGAAAACCCTGGTGGCATAGTGATTAAGTGCTTTGGCTGCTAACCAAAACATTGGCAGTTCAAATCCACTAGGAGCTCCTTGGAAACTCTATGGGGTAGCCACTCTGTCCTACAGGGTCTCTAGGAGTCAGAATCAACTCAACGGCAATGGGTAACAGTCCCAGAAAACAATGAAAATGAAGTTGTTCTGAGAAAACTTTTTGTTTTGTGATATGTCAACTTCAAAACAGTTTCCAAGATCTTTATAAGTAACTTGGGAAACCCTGGTGGCGTAGTGGTTAAGTGCTACAGCTGCTAACCATAATGCCGGCAGTTCGAATCCACCAGGTGCTCCTTGGAAGCTCTAAGAGAGGGTTCTACTCTGTCCTATAGGGTTGCTATGAGTCAGAATCGACTCAACAACAGTGGGTTTGGTTTTGGTTTTTGGGCTAGACTGAGTATATGGAATATATTCTAAAGTTTAAAAGATAGTAATGTTTGTCCTAAAATGATGTTGATACCAAGATGAGAAAGAGGAGAGCACAGAAAAAGAATTTGAATGAATATGGAAAGTTGTAGAAGGAAGAAGAAGGTTAAGTAGAAGTTTAAGATTTGATGGGTTTATTTACAGGATTGTTAAAATTTAGTTTTCTGTCTGTTAAATTTTTCTGTTACTGGGTTGTTCTTAATGAAAAGATGTAAAATGACAGAAGAAGGCTAAACTTATTGCCAAGAGAATACAAAGAAGACAAAGGAAAGAGTCAAAGGACCCCTCCCAGCAGAATAGAAATCTTGAGAAGGATATTAAAAAATAAGACGAATAAAGTAGACATTGATGGGGTTCCATTTACATATAAATGGACATAATGGGATGCCTGAAATGGTTGCTGAAATCTTAGCAGGACTAATGTTAGACTGGGAGGATAGGAACAAAGTTGATCCGAGGAAGATGAAAGTTTTATTTAAAAAAGTTGGGATATTTAATATGTTGTAAATCGCATAAGAAATGTTATCAGGTCAGAAGATATACTTACATTTAGGTTGAATATTATTAATACATTTCAGAAATTGTATAAGTTCCTAGAGATTTGTCACTATTCTCTCTGTCCCTGGTATGTTCTAATGCTACTTTGCCTAACATTAAATATTCTTTGTATATCCTGACTATTCAGTAGTATGTCTTAAGATTATTACATGTTATATCTGAAACCCTTTTAAAAATTTTGAATTGACTTCATTTAGCTTTACATTAGTTATGTAATTAATTCCCATCAGGTTTTTTACTTTTAAGAATTATTATTACTGTAAGTCAACCACAGCCATTTTTGCTTGTCATCTGCAGGTAAGTTTTAATTTGCAAATTCATGGAAAACATTTGACCAAAATATTTCAGCAAAAATAGGCTATATTGGACTTATAAAAAGGACCATACCTAGTTCTTCTCAACAATCCCTGTGTCACAAAATTAGAAGTTAAACCTTAGATCCATTTGTCTAAGGCATCTCCTTAGACTTGTCAGCCCTTCGGTGACCTAAAAATTCTCTTTACACCCCTTCATGGCCAGAAGCAAATGACAGCAGAAGGAGACAGCTAATCCCAAGATCATGGAACAAGATATCATGCAAGTTACTAAGATTTGTGGACTTTGCTTAGTGATTGTAACTTTTCTTGTATTAATAACCTTACTATACTCCTGTGGTCTTATTTCTTAGAAATTCTCTCTAATATGAAAGTCCAAATAAACTTTTTTTCTGCTTAATTGCTAATGCTTCTCTTTATGCCTGAGTAAGTACTACAAGAGAAATAGGACAAAATATCATAAAAACTCACACACACACAAAAAAGCTTCTTAGCCTCATTCAATACCTCCTATACCTAATACTCCTTTTCTTGATATTTTTAACTGGTTACCTAATAGTATTGGCTCTTAGCTACATTTTTATTCCAGACTAGATTGATTATCTTAGTTATTGTAATAATTATTTTGGGGTTAATCAAATATTATATGAATTGTTTCTCTAACATTTGTAATCAGGACACTATTGCCCTGACAATGCATAGAATTATGTATTTTTAAAGAACCCCAGTTTACACCTTAAGTTAGTCTTTTAGAAATGCGAAGTTGTCCCTCCAAATGTGGCCTTGCTGTACACATGTCCCAACCAGAGAATCACAGAAGCAGAGTGTCTAAGCTGTGGCATGGTGAAGAAATTAATAGCTGAATACTGGAAAATGAAAACTAGGTCTGAAATTTAATAAAACAACCTAAAAAATCCATGCAGAAGAAAGCACTCTTATAGTAGTGATCAAGGAATGTCTACAGAAATTCATGATCAGAACGGAGGAGTGTATAAGAGCATTTTAAAACTGAGGTGTTTGGCTTGACTAAGGTTGCTGACACAGGTCTAAAATCAAATTCCCCTTTTCCCCAGATCCTTGCTCCTGCTTTCAGAATACATGCACTCCTCTTCCTTCCGGGTGAATAATTATGTGGTTATGCTTGCTTAAATTTATGAAAAAAGTGTTCCAGGAACAGCATGACAAAAATGCTCTGTTCTCAGGAGAAAATGTTTATGCAGCATGTTATAGGGAGAACACTTACACAGGTTGTCCCCAGAAAGTCTGTGATGGAAATTAGATTGACTGACATTGTGAAAAGTTTACTTGTGATATATACGTAACCCCCCGCCCTCATATACAAAAACCCCCTTTCAGACTTCAGAGCATTTTGTCACTGAATGCTGTCTAATTTGTGAATTGTACATCTCTTAATAAAACTCTTTGCTTTTAACCTTAGCAGGTTCAGAGATTTTTTTTTTCCCTTTAACAGTACTCAATGTTATTTTACCTTCACAAAAGGAAGTTCAAAGTTTTCTTTTCTTTTATATGTTTTGAAACAGTTCATATAGCAAAAAAATTGCCTATTCTTTCAAGGTTTTATGGAGCATTCCCGTTAAATGGTCTGTGCCTGTTGTGCTTTTGGAGGGTTAGACCTTGGACAAATGTCTTTATTTATATTCTTGTAATTAATCTTGCAAAAGATGTTAATATTCAACAACATCCAGTTTTCCTTTACTTCTGGGGAAATGGGAATTTTGCATTTCCCTGACTCCTTGAAGTTATGTATGACCAGTGAAATGACAGAAGTGGTGTGTGTCATTCCCGATGGGAGCTTTTAGGAGTCAAAGATTGACCTTCCATGCCCTAATTCCATGTGCCAGTTGATTGTGGAAACACATGCTGAGATGATAGCATATTAAACCATAAAATATATCATATTTTACGATAATTAAAACATTGTTTTAGGTATGTGATTAGACAAGGAAAAAATAGAACAAAATAGAATATCCAGAAACCCAGGCAAATGTCTGTGAGGTTTGCCATTTGAAGTGACATTTCAAAGCACTGGGGAAAAAGGATGGATTATTCAACTGATAGTATTGGAATAAATAGCCATTTGGAAGAAATACAATTGAATTCCTATTCTATATCATGTATTTTCCAGGCTGATTATACACAGTTAAGTCATGCAAAAGCTTTGAGAGATAAAGCTCCCTCTGCTGAAATAAATGTTTCTTTATCTGCTTTTCAGGAGGAAGTTCTGCCTCTAATGTACCCAGGTGAGAACGCTTCCTATTCAAAATTGCAACTCTAGTGATCTCCTTACTTGCAGTTTTAAACACTTGTTATTACTCTGTTTGTACATAGATTTCAAGGCCATAATAATTCCTCAATTCTCTACTTCATTATATTCATGCTTCAGGGCATTGTCTGAGGATGGCCCACATGATCCTGGGTGTGTTCTTGGATAGAATTAGATAAATTAAAATTAATTTCCTAATTTGTATATTCAAGATTATTTCTTGGGTACCTGTAATGTATGAGTTCTTGTTAGATGTCAAAAGGATGAAATATGCATACTATGGAGTTTATTTCCTTCCTCAAGGGACATACTTTATTAAAGGAGATGTAAGACATGTACAGAGTATGAGAAAGAAAGAAAAAGTAGTGAGTAATATGCAGGTAAAGTCCTATGAGTGTTTATTAGAAGAAAAAAATTAACTCTGGGGTAATATCATTGTCTTATTTATAACTCTGGAAACCCTGGTGGGGTAGTGGTTAAGCACTACGGCTGCTAATCCAGAAGCTGGCAGTTCAAATCCACTAGGCACTCCTTGGAAACTCTACCGGGCAGTTCTACTCTGTCCTATAGGGTCACTATGAGTCAGAATCGACTTGACGGCAGTAGGTTTGGTTTTCTTCATAACATTTGAAAAGGCCAAAGAGAAGAAATAGAAAATTTCTGCCAAACCAGTGTAGCTAACCTATTACAAAAATACTTTCTTCAACAACAATAAAACAAAGGCAATGAATATGAACTTAAAAAACAGCTATACTAGAAAAAAAAAATTGTGATTAAGTAATGTATCTCTGGCCCTGTCTCTGGAAGCTCACCTGCAGTGACAATCTGGTTTCATCTTGGGACACCTTGAGAGACCACACACAGGTAGTCTATACAAAGGCCCATAATATCACCCAAGGACGGTGACACCTGCCTGGCTTCTTACACCCTCTCTCCCAAGATTCTCTCATTTCTTTTCTCACTCACTGTTCTTGGGATTATCATGTAGTCAGTTCATTTTCTCACAGAGGTCCTTCCAGCTCAGGCTCTCAAGAGTCCACCCATTCCAGCCCACTCCCAGCAGTGGGGGAGCTGCAGCCCCTGTATGCCAATTGTGAGACCATCTACTCCAACACACTCACAGTGACAGAGAAAGGGCAGCCAGACTATGCAAATGGTGAGTTTCTTCCTTGGAAGGGGCTCTGGGGCTGAACCAGGGAGGAAAGAGGGAGTGAGGGAAAAGACCATAAAGTTAATATGGCCTAGACTGTTTTCCTAGGTACCCAACCCTCAGGAGTACTAGTTAATTCCTCAGGATCATGTTGGGATTGGGAAGTTAATTAAGGAACAGGGGACTGGATAGACATGTTTAGAGTTTGAGCCATTGGCCATGACATCTGTGAACTCTTGTCTTCTCCTTCTAGATGGTGCTGCAGATAGTGATGGAGTTTATTCCCAGATGTGGAGCATCCAACAGACAGAAGGCGCAGGTGAGAAACTGCAAAGTCGTTCTTGTCAGATGCCTCTTCCCACAGAAGTGGGGCTGTTTTGTGGTGCTGTGTGTGCAATAAAGACTTCATCACATCACTTGCCCTTGATGTGAAATCTGTGGGTCTAAATGGAAACAGGAGATTTCTAGAGGAAGGTTCTTGTAGAGAAGCTGAATTAGAAAAGAAAAAGAAAAAAAGGCAGATGGTCCATTGAGTCTCCATTTTTAAAAAAAAAAATTTTATTGTGCTTTAGGTGAAAGTTTACAGTGCAGGTTAGTTTTTCATTCAAAAAACTTATACACAAATTGTTTTTGACATTGGTTGCAATCCCCGCATCGTGTCATCACTCTCCCTCTTTCCCTTTCCACCCCAGGTTCTCTGTGTCCATTCATCCAGTTTTCCTGTCCTTTCTCACCCTCTCGTCTTGCTTTTGGGCAGGTGTTGAGTCTTTATTTTGATGGGACTAGGCAATCAGGGAGAACCTGGGATACAAGACAAAATGAACAAAATCAGGCAAGAGAGAGAATATCTCCAGTTGAGGGAGGAGTGTTCAGCCAGGAGAAATTCCCTGAGTTGAAGAGGAACCTGACTTCTTGGAGTGTGATGGGAGGAGTCACTGAATGCATCTAGAGGCATCCAGAGGATTTTCACTTTGACATGTAACTTTGCAAGAACTGAGACAAAGGTTCTGTAGCAGTGAAGAGCCATGTCCTTGAAGTTGCTGCCCAGTAACCTTGAAGCTGCAACACGAATACCAGCCTTTTAATCTGTGCTCCCAGCTGCCTCCAATACAGCCAATAGCTAGCTGCTTGCAATTCAGTCAATTTCCTGGTCAATAGTCAGCCACCTACTCTCCTCTCAGTCTCTGTAGTTGGGTCCTCTGCCAGCTCTGCTCAGAGTTGTGCTGCTGCAGCTTTATGTATGAGTTGGTTACCCTGTTGCTCTCCTCTGTCTGCAGCTAGCCCAGCAGAATTGAAAGACACAATCAGCCCCACTGTGCCAGCAGATGCACATCTTCCAGGCCCTCTAGGTAGTGATCTGTAGTTAGGAAGAGTGTAGGAGATTTAGTCCTACTAAGCCCACCTAAGGGAGCCCTGCTGGAGCAGTGGTTAAAGTGCTCATCTTCCAATCGAAAGGTCGGTGGTTAGAGCCCACCAGCCACTCGGAGGGAGAAAGATGAGGTAGTCTACTTCTGAAAAGATTTACAGCCCTGAAAAACCTGAGGGCCAGTTCTATTCTGCCCTATAGGATTGCTGTGAGTAGAAATTGACTTAATGGCAGTGGGTAAATGCCCATCTAGAAAGAAGGGAGAAAGAAGCAGACATCACTGAGCAGCACCTACTGCCAGACTCATTCTGTGAGAATCCTGTGTGTGACTCAGGGTTTGTCCACCCTTGCCTGTGCCTCCAGTTTCCTTCTATATAGTAAGGTGAGCCACCCATGGATGGTAGTTTAAGGAACGTAAAGGAATGACAGGAAAGTGATCCCTGGAGGAATACTATATTGGTTAGAGGACCAACACTAAAAAATATTGTGTTGGTTAGAGAAGGCAGAAGGAAAATAATCCATGGAAACAGCATCAGAGAGAGGAAGGGCTTTATTAATAAGTGTTCATGGAGGGCTAAGAGGGTAGACAGAATCTTAGAGGAACTTCATGGTGAGCAGCATTAAAGGACGGATTTCACAGAAGAGCAACAGGAGAAGATGGAAATCTATATATTAAACATAATAGTTCTGTGCCCTATGGAATAAAGTCTGGGAGTAGTGTCTAAGTAGGAGCTAATAGCACAGTACTTTTTTTCTCTCCACAGCAAACACCAGAGGGACATTTCCAGAGACCAAGGTCAGCTAGACTTCTTGGAAGCTCGTCATCTCGCTTCCCTTCCCCATATTCTTTTCTTGCTCACTTGTGTGTCTCCCCCAGGACTCTTCAGTCACCTACGGTAATGTGAGAAAGACATAACACTTGGAGGAATCAGACAGGAACACCAGCAACAAGGATAGAGTAGCAATAAAGATTGCCATAAAACTTTATGAAAACATTCAGGATGTTCATAACCATTATAGCCAGATGTGCTTCAGGGACTCTAGGCAAGCCACCTTGTGTCATCATTTCTTTTCTCACCAAGTTCCTTCCCCAATATCTTCTTTTATTCATCAAATATTTATTTGAACTGCTACTGTTTCCCAGACACTGTGTAAGAAATTATTTCTGCTATCCTCTCTTAAGCTATCAACGCGCAAAGAGCCAAGGAAAGAAGAATGAACCAGAGAGACAAGTTCTCATCTTGGCCTACTTTGAAGAGATGACACAGAATCTATTTCTGGGCTATTTCCCTCCCACAGGAGGACCCAGTCATCTTTTGTCTTCCCAGGGACCTCAAAGTTATAAAATTATCTTCTGAAATGAATTGAATCCCCTCTTACTTTTGAAAGATTTTTTGAGTTGGGTTTGAAAGAGGCAACAGCAGCCTGAGTTAGCTTGTCATATTGTCCAGGCACTAGAATGTTCAACTTTACATCAACTTAAACAAATTAACAAGGGATTTTATGGTTTTTGTTTTTTTTTTTAATGGAAAGTGTTCTCCTGTGGATTGACAGTTTAGTTGAGAGATCAAGAACCCAGCCTTTAGAGACAGCTGCCTGGGCTGGCGTCCCATCTCTACTCCGTTCGTTTTGTGTCTATTTCTCCACCAGTCATGCACTGTCTTAATTACTGTAGCTACATAGCAATCCTTGCCATCAGGAAGAATAAAACCTCCCACTTTATTCTTTTTTCTCACAATTGTTTTAACTATCAAATAGTAATAATATAATAACATTTTTTGAAATCTAAAAATGAAATTTGCATGAAAATGGCCAATAAACAAGTAACCAGTTGCTGTTGAGTTGCTTCTGATTCATGGTAACCCCATGTGTGGCACAGTAGAACTGTACTCCATAGAGTTTTCAAGGCTGTGATCTCTCAGAAGTAGATTGCCAGGCCTTTCTTCTGAGACATCTCTGAATGGACTTGAACTTCTAAGCTTTTGGTTAGCAGCTGAGTGGGGTAGCCATTTGCACTACCCAGTGACTCCAGTGGCCAAGAATAAACCCACTGCCCTCGCGTCGATTCCAACTCATAGCGACCCTATAGGACAGAGTAGAACTACCCCATAGAGTTTCCAAGGAGCACCTGGTGGATTTAAACTGCCAACCTCTTAGCAGCCATAGCACATAACCATAAGCCACCAGGGTTTCCAAGACTAGATAGACCAAAATATACACCACACCAATTGCCTTCAAGTTGACTCCAACTCATGGTGGCCCCACATGTGTCACAGTAGAATTATGCTCCATAGGGTTTTCAATGGCTGATTTTTTGAAAGTAGATCACCATCCATGTCTTCCCAGGCACCTCTGGGAGGAATGGAACTTCTAAACTTTTTGTTAGCAATCAAGTGCGTTGGTTGTTTGTACCACCCAGGAACTCCAGACCAAAATAGTAGAACAGAATTGCAGTTGAGAAGAAAAACAGCAGTGACATTTGTGCACCTTTCACCAGTGATAAAGTATCGCAAACCAAGACTGTGATTTTTTTACCCTCATGCTAAATTTCATTTCTGCTCATATCACCATTAAAATGACCAAAAAAAAAAAAAAAACACAAAAATTGGGGAGAAAATCTGCATCAGCACATACACACACAAAACAGGAGTTCTATGAGATACTACGTGGATGGAACCAAATAAATGGAAATACCTTTGAGTGTGCATTGGAAAGACCTGCCTAGGAAGTAAGCAGACACATTGCTTCTCAGCCTTTTGGCTAAGACCAAGTGTAACTAAGTGAACAGCATCCTTGTCATGACCTCCTAACTTCTAAGCTCTGAGCATCCAAAAAAATCAAACCCTTTGCAGCTGAGTCAATTCTAACTCCTAGTGACCCTATAGAACAGAGTAGAACTCCCCCATAGGGTTTCCAAGGAGTGGCTGGTGGATTCAAACTGCTGATCTTTTTTGATCAGTAGCCATGCTGTTTACCACTGCATCACCAGGGCTCCAGCTCTGAGCATCAGGGACTGACAATTAGGGTGCCCCACGGAGTTAACCACAAGATGAGGGTAATCTCAACTACAAAATTAATTAACCCTGGGAGACACAGCAGGTGTCAGAATATGAACGGCATGGTCAGTGTGCCTACCCATTGTCATTACTAGGCAGTCCCAATGGTCAGATAGAGCAGACCACTGTCTACCTGAACTTCAAGAAGATTGGAGTGTGGAGGCAATGCCCTATGCAAACATCTATAGCTACATATGTAAGTGAGCTCTTGAGAGGAATTAGCTCTGAGTATTTTGGAACTTATGATACGCAGAGATCAAAAAGAAATTCCACTGAACTTGTGTGGACCTGCTTTAGCTGAAGTAGTGATGACCACTTGAGGTGATATAACCCCAACTTTGAGATAGGCAGAGATACCAATCAATTATGTGATTTGGTAGAGTCATGTGCCAAGACCAGCACCTCTGAGTGAAGATAGGGTTTCCACTGAAGGATACAGGCATTTCTGTGATCAATCACGCTAAAAAGAGGTCAATCCGAGAACAGGAAGAAAGGCTTCAGGATGTTGAAGAAGGAAATTTTCTTCCTAGTCCTGAGGTCTCGCTTTTAAGATGTGGAAACACCAGAAATCTCATATGTTGCTGGTGGGAGTATAAACTGGAAAATTTTAGCTGGATCTTATTTAAATGCAAATATGTATACCATATGTTATGGATTGAATTGTGTCCCCCCAAAATATCTGTCACATTGGCTAGGCCATGATTCCCAGTATTGTGTGATTGTCCACCATTTTGTCATCTGATGTGATTTTCCTATGCGTTGTAAATCCTTCCTCTATAAAGTTAATGAGGCACAATTAGGGGCAGTTATGTTAATGAGGCAGGACTCAATCTACAAGACCAGGTTGTGTCTTAAGTCAGTCTCTTTTGAGATACAAAAGAGAGAAGCAAGCAGGGAGACTGCAGAACCTCATACCACCAAGAAACAAGAGCCAGGAGAACAGGGTCCCTGCGCTGAGAAGCTCCTTTACCAGGGGAAGAATGATGACAAGGACCTTCCCCCAGAGTCAACAGAGAGAGAAAGCCTTGCCCTGGAGCTGGCACCCTGAATTCATACTTCTAGCCTCCAAGGCTGTGAGAGAATAAATTTTTGTTTGTTAAAGCCATCCACTTGTGGTATTTCTATGACAGCAGCACTAGATGTTTTAGATGACTAAAACACCATACCAAACCCATTGCTGACGAGTCAATTCCTACTCACAGTGATCCCATAGCACAGAGCAGAATTGCTCCATAAGGTTTTCAAGGCTGTAATCTTTATGGAAGCAGACTGCCACATCTTTCTCTGGAGAAGCAGCTGGCTAGTTTGAACCACCAACTTTTCAGTTAGCAGCTGAGTGTTTAACCACTGTGACACCAGGGCTTCTTATGTTTACCATACCACATTAAAAAATCCATTGCCATCAAGTCGATTCCAACTCAGAGCAACACTGCAAGACGGAGTAGAACTGCCCTATGGGGTTTCCAAGGAACACCTTGTGGATTCGAACTGCCAACCTTTTGGTTAGCAGCCATAGCTCTTAACCACTATGCCACCAGGGTTTCCATGTATACCATATGGCCCACCAATTCCACCCCTAGGTGTATAACCAGCCACTATCAACTCCAACTCATGGTGACCCAACGTGTGTCGGAGTAGAACTGTGTTCCATAAGGTTTTTAATGGCTGATTTTTCAGAAAGTAGTTTGCCAGGCATTTCTTCTGAGCCATCTCTGGGTGGACTCGAAGCTCCAGCCTTTTTATTAACAGCCAATCACATAACTCAATTCACCAGAAGAAAAATACAACAAAGTTCCTAGCAACCCCAAACTGGAAATTCCCCAAGTGCCAATCGACAGTAGAACAGATAAATAAATTGGGAGAAAATTATACAATAAAATACTATATAGCAATAAGAATGAAGGAACCAGAACCACAAGCAACAACATATAATTAATACTGTGCAAAAGATGTTCCACACAATGAGTTCATACTCTGTGATTCCAATTTTATAAAATTCAAAACCAAGGAAAACAAGCCTATTGCATTAGAAATGAAGATACTGGTTACTCTCGGGGGGTTAGTTCTGGACACGGGGATGGGAGGGGTCTTCTGGGGGCCACTAATTCCAGCTCTTTATGTGGGTGATCATGAATATATCCACTTTGTGGAATTCATTGAGCTGGATATTATGATTTGTGCATATATTATTTGTATATATATGTTATACAAAATATAAAGTTCAAAAAGACATCAAGAGTCACTAGACTTTATCAATCCTTGTTTTTTATTGTGGCAAATATGTATATAACATAAAACTTGCCATTTTAACCATTTTGAATACAATCTCAAAAAAAGAAAAGGCATTGCCGTCGAGTCGATTCTGACTCATAGCGACCCTAGTGGCACTGAGAACATTCACAATGCTGTGCAAAACTTTTGTTTTTTAAATAAGTTTCCAACACTTTAATTTGATTTTTTTCCCCAGTACTTTTTCCTAATCCTGTTTCTTTTTAATTTTTTAAAATTATTTATCTATCTTTCGTTGATGCTGATGAAAACATAAACAGCAGAAAAAACACTAGTTCACTTTCTACACGTGTTTTCAAGACTTTTTCATCACCACCAACAGAAACTCTGTACCCATTAAGCAATAACTCTCAATTCATCCTATCAAAAACGAACAACTCAGAACACTACTAACAGCACTGATGGCGTAGTGCTTAGAAGCTTGGTGCTAACCAAAAGGTCAACACTTCAAACCTACCAGCTGCTCCCGGGAAACCCTCTGGGGCAGTTCTACTTCGTTCTATAGGGTCGCTATGGATTGGAACCGACTCGATGGCACATAAGAACAACAACATGCAGGTTTAATAGACAACTTTAATGTTGAATGGCATGTCATTACCCAGTAAATCAGTGCCCCCAAGTAATTACGATTTTCAGGGTACTTATATGTTTCTCAGGGAAAAAAAGGAAGGCCCTCGATGAGATGGATTGACACAGTGGGTGCCACAATGGGCTCAAGTACAATAATGATTGTGAAGATGGCACAGGACCGGGCAGTGTTGCATTCTGATGTGCGTACAGTCACTGGGAGTATGAACTGACTCAACAGCACCTAACAACAACAACATACATGATTTCATCAGAAACTTTGAGCAAAAAATGTTTGATTGGCTGACAATTATATCAGAATATATAAATCTTAATAAAAGAGCAGATGTGCTCAAACATTATAAATAATAGAAAAACAGCAATCTTGCTAAGACAATTGCAAAATCAGTGAGCCATGACTGTAAGACCTCTGGAGTCTTAGAAGCAGGACATGCTCATTAATCTTCAATTGTTTCTGAAAGGACAAGTTTCAAGGGAGTTTCAGTGAGCTGATCATCTAAATGGAATTACGTGAAACTAGAAAAGCTGCTTCTAAAGGATAGTTACAGTTTAAGGCATGACTATAAGATTTAAAAATTATATATATATATATGGTTAAATAGCATATATATATATGATTATACAGCAAATAGGTTTCTAACACTTAATGAGATGCTTTCAGTGTCATGGGCAAGAGAATTCTGTTTTCATAAAACAAAACTTATCATTTTATTTCACAGTCCCTTTCCCCAGCCCATGGTAAACACTAATCCAGTTCCTGTCTCTGTGCATTTGTCCATTCTGGAAATTTCATATAAATGGGATGATACCATATTTGTCCTTTTGCGTCTGGCTGATTTCACTCTGCATCATGTTTTCAAGGGTCATCTATAGCATAGCATGTATCAGAACTTCATTTCTCTTTATTTATGGCTGAATAATATCCCATTGTATGGACACACTGCATTCTGCTTATCCATTCACCTGTTGATGGACCCCTGGGTTGTTTTTACCTTTTGGCGATTGTAAATAACGTTGCAGTAAACATTGGTGTACAAGTACCTGTTTGAGTCTCTGTTCTCAGTTCTTTTGGGTATACACCTAAGAGTGAAATTGCTGAATCGTATGGTAGTTCTGGAGTCCGTGGGTCATACAAATGGTTGACATGATTGCTGCTAACCGAGAGTTCGGTGGTTTGAGTCCACCCAGAAGTGCCTTGGAAGAAAGGTCTGAAGATCTACTTTTGTAAATCAGCACTGAGAGCCCTACAAAGCACAGTTGTACTCTGACACACATGGGGTCATCATGAGACTAAACCAACTCAACAGCAACTGGCTTTGTATTATAGTAGTCTATTTTTAACTTTTTGAAGAACCACCATTCTCTTGTCCACAGCGGCTCCACCATTTTATAACCCACCAGCAATGGATAAGGAAAAAAAAAAAATTTTTTTTTTTAATGGATAAGGGTTCCAATTTGCTATTTTCTGTTTTTCTGATAATAGCCATCTTAGTGGGGCCATGACTCAACAGCAGTGGGTTAGTGGGGAGACGAAGTGGTATGTCATTGTGGTTTGGATTTGCAGTTGCCTAATGCCTAATGACATTGATCATCTTTTCATCTGCTTATTGGCCATTTGTATATTTTCTTTAGTCTATTTTAGTCTTTGGCCCATTTTTTAATTAGGTTGTCTTTTTATGTTGAGTTGTAGGAGTTTTTTATGTATTCTGGTTATTAAACACTTTTCAGATATGCAGTTTCCAAATGTTTTCTCCCATTCTGTAGGCTATCTCTCCGTTTGTTGATAAAGTCTTTTGATGCCCCAAATTTTAAATTTTGATGAAGTATTTCGTGTGTCTGTGTGTGTTTTGGAGTCCTGGTGGTGCAGTGGTTAAGAGCTTAGCTGCTACCAAAAGGTTGGCAGTTCGAATCCACCAGCCGCTCCTTGGAAACCCTATGCGGCAGTTGTACTCTGTCCTATACAGTCACTATGAGTAGGAATGGACTTGATGGCAATGGGTTTGGATGTGTGTTTTAAACCAAGAATTTCAATTTATAGATGCATTTATCTGGGACGCATTGTCAGTAATGATGTGTTTGTTCTTATTTCTGTCATACTATTTTGTTATTTCTATTCACCGTGCTTTCTTCTGTTTTAAAAATTTCTGAATTTTACCTGATCGATTTAATGTTTTATTCTACTTTGGTTTTCCCTAGCAATTGAAAATTCTATGTCTTCTTTCTATTTTTTAAAAAATACATACAATTCTGTCAATATCGAGAATTAATCAATACCTGTAATCTTCCTTCAGAAAGGAATGCCTTTGTAGCTTATTCCCCTCACCTCTGTATCTCACAAGGGGTATAAAGTTTAGTTCCATACTATTTTTTAAATTTCTCTTAAACATTATCTGTCTTCTATTTCTAAAATATTTTCCTTATCATTTGCGTTAAACTTCTTGCCCGTTGAGTGGCAACTGGGGTCTTACGTGCTAGCAAGTGACCACCTAAGATGCATCAATTGGTCTCAACCCACCTGGACCAAAGGAGACTGAAGAACACCAAAGACACAAGGTAATTATGAGCCCAAGAAACAAAAAGGGCCACATAAACCAGAGACTGCATCAGCCTGAGGCCAGAAGAACTAGATGCTGCCCAGCTACAACCGATGACTGCCCTGACAGGGAATAAAAGAGAGAATCCCTGATGGAGCAGGGGAACAGAGGGATGCAGACTTCGAATTCTCATAAAAAGACCAGACTTAATTGTCTAGCTGAGACTAGAAGGACCCCAGAGGTTCTGGTCCCTGGACCTTCTGTTAGCCCAAGATTGGACCGATTCCCAAAGCCAACTCTTCAGACAGGGATTGGACTGGAGTATAAGACAGAAAATGATACTGGTGAGGAGTGAGTTTCTTGGCTTAAGTACACACATGATACTATGTGGGCAGCTCCTATCTGGAGGCAAGATGAGAAGGCAGAGGGGAACAGGAGCTGACTGAATAGACATGGGGAGTGCAGGGTGAAGAGGAATGCACGGTCCCATTAGGGGAAAGCAACCAGGAGTACATAAAAGGAGTACATAGCAACGTGTATATAAGTTTTTTTATGAGAGACTGACTTGATTTGTAAGCTTTCACTTAAAGCACAATTGAAAAAAAAAAAACTTCTTACCTGCATTATCACTAATTATTTGAACTTTCTAAAAAGTTATATTGATTTCTGTGTCCTTTGTCTTTCTTTTTTTTGAATTTTATTTTCTGGAGTTGCTGAAGCATATCTGTGAGGTTTGTCTTTTTTTATTTGCAATAAAAATGTTCGGATGGCATGCTTTCTGCATCTTTTTGTTTCCAGACATATTTTAATCTTGTCCTATCATAATAAAAATTATGACTTACTAGAATATGACTACTAAGTTGGGGTAAAAAAAAAAAAAAAAGCACTTTAATTCTGAAGATATAAATATTTCTTCAGCCTGGAGGAATTTTCTTGTTATTGTTATTATTTTTTAATTACTTTTCCCCTGTTTTCCTTCTCTACTCTTTTTTTAAGTTCTGGAATTCATTTCTCTTTCCTTTCCCCTTTCTCTTTCTCTTCTTCCTCCTTCTTTTAGACAACGTATCTCCTCAATTGTTAGTTCTTTTCTTTAAAATTTTACAT
The DNA here is from genome assembly GCF_030014295.1 of Loxodonta africana. Taxonomy (NCBI): domain Eukaryota; kingdom Metazoa; phylum Chordata; class Mammalia; order Proboscidea; family Elephantidae; genus Loxodonta; species Loxodonta africana. Next base: position 190,406,705 of record NC_087344.1, on the reverse strand, counting down.
CCTTTGTCTTCTTTCTTTATATCCCAGGAAGATTTCCTTATTTAATCTTCCAGGTCATTGATTTGATTCCATTTTGGTTTAATTTGCTATTGGGGTAAGGAAGCAATACCTACCCATATCTGAGAGAAACAGACTTTTAACCTAGAATGCTATATCCAGTCAAACTTTTGCTCCAGTATGGGTGGGTAGGTTGCAGAGGGTTGATTCTTTCAGCCTGTGGAGAGATGTTCTCTGTCAGCCACAGAACACCTGGCTCTAGAGATATTTAAACAGTGACAATCTTGATAATGAAAGAAAATGCCCAGAAAACAGGGCAGGGAAAAAAGAGGCTGAAGCCAAGAAAGACTTCAGGTAAAGCAGCAGCTGGGAAGGCCCAGGGCATGGATTGCATACTTGTCAATAAAAAGGATAACTATTAAAAATCACTCATACTTCCATCACTCTGTGACAATTGTTATAATATCTCAGTATCCACTGGTCAAACTATTTCTTATGTATGTGCTCATATATACGTAAATTCATGATTCTAAATGAAATGACACCTATACCTTGCTTTTTCTTTTTCAATATTTTTGTTATTGCATGGCATAGAATTCACTTTACTAAAAAAAAAAAAATGCAATTTGACCCTTTAGTCCCAGTTCCAAAGCCCCATGCAGTAGTTGGCCTTTGCATGGATTAGCTGGGAGTGTGGGGCAGGGGGGCCTGCCCGGTAACTGATAAAAATCCTAGAACATGAAAGCACAGGTGGGGCTTCCTGATGGACCTGAGTCAGGAGTGCGGGACACAGGAGTTCTAAGCTATGGCCCTCCCAGACCAAGTAAACCTGCGATGGGGACGGAGGAAGTAGCTGCAACAGTACCAGAAGAAGCGGAGACAATGAACAAATCCAGATGATGGCAGCAGTGTAAAGACTGAACCCCACCCAAGAGCTGAGAGGAGCAACCAATAGCAGACCCCGAGAAGTGATGTCATTGAGCTTCCTGGGTGAAAGTTTCCCGATGGGTGAGAATGAACAGTGGTTCTCACCAACAGTAATCATTTTGAGAAGTAAGCAGGTCTCCTTTTAGACACTGAGGACCCATGGTGGGACCCTCCCAAACCCTGACTTCCGTATATCTTCATTTCTGTTTGTATCCTTTTCTGTTATTAAGGTTGTTGTTGCAGTTATGTTGTTTCCATGAGTTCTCTGTGACTGTTCCAATGAATTATCAAACCCAATAGAAAAAGAATGTTGTGGGGAGAACAGCTGAGGTCAGAAATGGTGGAGAAGTTGGAGAATGGGTGTATATTTCACCTCCGCTTCAAAGAAACCAGTTTGGTGCTGATTCTTACGGTTAGGGTTGTCCTTTCAGTTGGTGTCCAAGAAATTTCTCTCCTATTTGTTTCCTGATTAGGGTCCGTGCCCCGGAGCAGTCAAGCCAATGAAACATACTCCAAGTCAGAAAGACAGAGAAAGTTTATAAGGAAGTAACAGCAATGGGACACCTGACAGCAACAGTGGCTGCCTTCATGGGGTCCTGAAAAGCAATTTTTATGTCAGAGCTTATATATAATTTTTGCAAGGATTATATAGTGTCTTCAGGCACGGAGCCTGCAGATGGTTGGATGCGTATACATCACAAGACACTTACAAGAAACTCTTCATCAGACTAAAAGCATGCATCTGGACTCGGCTAGTGGAAATAGTCTACCAAGTGCACTCTAACTGAGATAAGAAGTAAGAAGAAAGTTACAGACCAAAAGCACTCGGCAGCCTTCCTAGCCGCTGTCTTGCAGGCTGAAGGCCATCCCCCAAGAAAACAATAAAAAGGAGGGAGACCAAGGCTGCAAGAGCTGAGAAGGCCCCACACACCTTTGGTAAGAGACCAGTGCGGCTGGTGTAATAAAGAAGACATTGAAAGTGAGTGTACCGAACACCAAGCAAAAAACACTTAGAGGTTCTTTACAGTATCGTCATGTTATTAGTTATGTCAAGCTCTCAATCGCCCATTTTGAAAAGGAGAAAACATGCTGAGAGATATTAGGGTCACATATTCACAGTTATATGCTCATGTCATTGAATGTTTTTCTAAGATATCATTTGTAGTGTCACCTGGTATGTTTAAATATATAGTAACTTGTCTTATAAATTACTTATTTTAGGGCATATGGAGTCCTTGGGTGACACAAATTTTTAAGTGAATACTAACCAAAAAGTTGGCAGTTTAAGCATACCTACAGGTGCCTCAGAAGAAAGGCCTTGTGGTCTGCTTCCAAAAGGTCACAGCCTTGAAAACCCCGTGGAGCACAGTTCTAGTCTGCACACATTGGGTTACCATCAGCTGGAATGGACTTGATGGCAACTGGTTTTATAGTATTGACAAATACTCAATATTCTAAACAATGCTATAATGAGCATCCTTTTATCTAAGTCAAAATTTTGAAAGTATTACTATTTTAGAGAAACAAAAGCCTGTTATTCTATACAGAGACAGGCAATACTTGGCAGCATTTTCCCTGAGGCATCATGGGAGATCGTGTGAAGGGCTTACCAGCTTACGATACACTAGTATCAAGATAAAGAATTGAAACAACCTTATGGAAAAGTGCAACGTTCATTTTCTCACATTCTGTATGAGGAAATAGCGTTGAAACACTGGAGGAGTCTCTTATCTCCTTGCTTTCTGTTCATATAAAATATTCTGAAGCGTCTACTCTTGTTCCAGCTTCTTATGCAGGCCAGTTGCTGAGATAGTCTCCTCTCAAAAAGCTGAGCGAGGAGTTCCCTATGCTACTGTGGTCATTACCGCGGGCCTTCGGTGAGTTGAAGCAAGATCTAGGGCACCTAGAAGATGGAGACAGTTATCTAGAGATCCTTGGGGCTTTCTCAGAGTCCCTGTCTCTGGCCAGCACCTAGAAGGAGGCTGAGTCTCCCCTTCCATTCCACTTCCCAGAAATACCTGGGAATTGAGGAAATAAACAGGCCTAAATTTCCAAGAAAACCTAAAAGGTGGTGAATTTCAGTTTCCAATTATAGTAGGGAGAAAAAAAAAAAAAAAGAGCTTATTCTTTGTCATGAATTTATGCCCTAACCTCATAGGATATTTTATAAATGATGTAATTGAGATTTTTTTTCAACACTAAACCCTAATGATCCACTCCTTTCTTCCATACTTGGAAAAAAAAAACAAAACGTAGATAACGGATTAAAATTTATGAAAGTCAACAAGGAGGACTCACAGGAGACAAAACTCCTCCTCCATCTCTGGGGTTAGTTATCAATGAGAGGGGCAACCTCCACTGGGTCAGGCCCTTTCCCAACCCACTTAGTTCTGGACAAGGGGAAGGTAAGAACTGCTAGGAAACAATATTCCTTTCTCTGTACTTAATAGGCACTCTGTATATAATTTTAGAATGAATGGGTGGGCTCTTAAGCCAAAACTTGACCTGAAGTTGGGAAAAGGGGAGTTGCACATGACACAAAAAAATGGGAGAAACTCTCTTCTTCTTGATGTTCATTCCTTAGCTCTATGTCTCAGGTTATAGATGGGTTCTGAAAAAGGGGAAATAGTGAAAAGAATGGAAACTATAGATACCACACATCTTGAAAAAAGGAACACTTTTTGGCAACCGGCAATGCACGTGTGGGCATTTCCTTTGTGTGTGTAAAATGAAGTATGGAATGAAGTGTTGTTGGGATGGTATGGCTTTTGAGAAGATACAGAATATGGGAGAAGAAATAAGGGAAAAAGAGAAGTAGGGTAGGCTGATGTTCATAAAATCCTCAGAATTATGGATTGAAAAAGATGAGACTATTTCTTTTTGCTCATTTCTCATTCTTCTTGCAGCTTCAGTCAGTGAACACTTTGGTAAGTTTTTCTGTTTTTCCAACCTCAGAGATTTTGAGTAATTCTGTCTGTTTTAGGTTGCTAGTGCTGCCATAACAAAAACAAAACAAAAAAACCACATGTGGGTTCCTTTAAAGAACAGCAATTCACTGTCACACCATTCAGGATGCTAGAAGTTCTAATCAGGACATCAGCTCTAGGGAAGAGTGCGTCCTTGTCAGTAGTCCCAGTGTGCTCAGGCTTTTACCTGCCCCATCTCCCTATGGTATCTTTCCCTATGTGTGTCTCTGAGTCTATTTTGCTGTTTTTATAGGACACCACTCAGAAGTGATTAGGTCTCAGACCCATGCTACTCTAGCATGGCCCGTTAACCTAACAAAAGAAACCCCCTGTTTCCAAACAGGGTCCTATTTACAGGTGCAGGGTATTAGGACTTGCACATTTCCATCCATACACACAATTCAGTCCATAACACCACCCTTCTGATCAGCTCATGAAGCCTGTGAAAGCTGTCTCAGACCCATGAGTGTTGTTAGATATGCAAAGGCTCAGTGGTTTCCTCAGCCTCGCCCTGTACTCTCTTCACTTGACCTCCGCTCTGAAAATATCCATGTTTTGCTGGGAGGGCAGATGCTCCCTGAGCCTTTCAATCTTTTTGATTCTTTTTCTTTATATCAGATGCTCAGAACTGGTGGTCTGTGACCTGTCTATCCAACAGATCTGTTTTGTTTTGCCTTTTCTTCTTTTTCTAATTAATAACCTTACATTTATGGAAAAAATGGCTTTAGGCTCTTCCTCCTAAGCTTTACCTTGGAGATGCCACATAGATGAGAGGAAGATTGGTGCCTGTCAAAACTAATGTGAAAACTATAATTAAGGGAGACAGAAATATAGGGAAGCAAAAGCTATGGTGAGGAAGAGGCAGACTGGAAGTGAGGGACTGCTTTCTGGATGAAGGCTTTCTCTGCCCCATATGGCTCTGAACTGACCTTTGCCCACCCCAGCAGGGCGATACTTCCACCGGATAGTAGCAGTGGAGTAATTATCCTGGCAGCACTGGAACTCAGCCACATGGGAAGCAAATAATAGGTACAGATGTACTGTTTGGCTCTTGAGAATTCTTGTGTCTCCACTGCTGTTCATACCCCAAGGACTAGGCGATTATCATTGAAAGAGGCAAAAAAAAAAAAGAAAGAAACTCTTGGAAAAGATCAGTAGCCAGGGTAGAAGCAGAGAGAAATCCTCCGGGGTAGGCAAATAGGGAATCGTGTCCAGTTAGAGTACTAGAGGTTCTCTGCCTAAGACACACTCCTCACCATTCCCTAAACACATCCAATTGTGTAAGTTAAAGAACAGCGAACTAGAGATAATACATGTGAAAATTATAATCATCAAAAATAAATAGCTCACATCTGGATTGATAACCAAAAGAGCAAAATGGAAAAGAGTGACATGAAAGATCAGGAGAAACTCTCCTAAAAATTTCATGAAAGAATAAAGGATGGAAAACATAAGAATTAAGGGAGATGGAGGATGGAAGAGGAAATGACAACATTTGCATAATGGATGTCTTAGAGATAAAAGTAGAGGAAAACACTTGTGGAAAAAACTTCACAGAATCTGAGAAAGATGAAAGATTGAAAGTGTCATATTTTGCTAAGCTGGATAAAAAAATAGGGCAAATCCCATACATGGAAACACTAGAGTAAAAATTAAGAATATTCACCAAGGAAAAATTCTGAAATAAAGGTATTGTCTATGAGACACAGGAATTAGATTAAACTCAGACTTCTTAACAATAATGCTAAATGCAAGAATTTAATGGAAAATAATATTTTCAAAGTGTTCAAGGAAAAAAAACAAATCTATAATTTTATATCTATACAAACTTTCATATACCAGGAATGGTGAATAAAGATATCCTCTGCTATAACAGTCCTCAAAACTTTAATACACACACACACAGAGAACTGTCTAAAAAACTCTGAGAGAAATTGCCCTACTGAGAAGAAAAATATATGCAGAAATATGCCAGAGATATAGAAAGTGAGACCGAATAAATAAAATAGTAAGATTTTGCTGTTTAAATAAGAAGGGACAAAAGATAGAAAATGGAAAATAAAATAAGTTTGTAAAATTCTGTTACCAGTAAAATTCTATTACTAATATAAGCTCAAGAGTCTGATAACATTAAGGAGTGAGGAAAGAGTTGTTGCAAAGGAATGGAAATGCATGCTATTTCTCATCTTAGTAAAACTAGAAATTGCCACCAGAAAATAAAAACAGAATGTATAACTTTCAGAACAGCATAAGAAAATTGAACCTCTATAATAAAAAGTGATAGGCAAGGGAAAAAAAAATGTGTGGGCGAGCATAAAAGGCAAAAAAAGCAAAGCATCAGAAATTAGGTTCCATCGGGACAGTGTTAAAATAATTGTAAATGAGGTAATTTGACATCAAAAAGCATGAATTCTCAGATCGGGTTTTTTCTTTTAAGACCGAATAATACTTCAGAAATGTATTTATAGCTCAGTAAGTAAAAACAAACACAAATAATACTTAATTCAAAATAAAACAATTATTGTTTCCCATTTTATCATTAATATATATTTTGTGGTGATAAATTCTCCTTGTCCTAGGAGAAAATTCACGTAGGTGCCATGGTTTTTCTTCTCACTCTTAAGTAATAGAGATATTGCATATTTAGTTCTCAATTTTTTTAATTAGAATGTTTCAGTCCCAGGTACTAATCAAAATTTAAAACTGGAGTTAGGATCAAATCATCTGCCTTCTCTCAGTGTGCACGTATTTCATGCTGAGACTTTACAGTGAGATGGAGGATGGAATATAGTTAGTTTCATCTCATTTTCTCCATTTTGTCTCTCCAAGTGACATCAACAACTTTGGGCATGGACGGGAAGATTAGAAAAGGGCAGGCTTCCAACTGTCGAGGCATTCAGGTGTTTAAAGCTATTTTTGTTCCCTTTGTGGGGAGGTGGTGGTGATTCTCAGGTTTTCAGGGGTTTCCTGAAATGCTTAAATGCACGCAAATGCATCTCTAGTCTCAGTGGTTACTTGTGACTTCTTCTCCAGCCCTTCTGCACCTTCTTACTGCTAGGGTGTCTCCACACCTCTAAGCGGCCCTACTGGACGGAATCTAAGATGATTACACACAGGGTTTCTCTGTCTCTTTCCCTCTCCTGTGAGGCTACCTTCTGAAAAACTCACCCATCCGATGCCAGCAAATGCTGACTGAGAAAGCTCTTTCCCAAGGCCACCACCAAAGCACTTCTCTGCCCTCCCCTCTGTATTTCTCAGGCAGGAGTCAAATCAGTCTAGTGTGCCCCTCTGAATACAGTGAACATAATTCAAAAGTTATTTGAGTCATCTCAAAAAGCCCTCGCTCATCAAGCCCAAGGCAAAGGAGATATCCACCCAAACCCCACAGTTCTTCCACAGCGGAAGTAGGGAGAGGAATCCAGCACAACAACTCTTTTCAAAGCAATATATTCACCAATATATTCTTCTTTACTCTCTCCTAACCCTTTTACATTCCTCAAGTGAATGAGAGAGTTCAAGACTCATGGAATAAATTCTTAGAATTTTCTTTGTTACATATGGTTATTTGTCATCTCATTTTGGAATTTCATAGCAATTGAATCATGATGTCTAGTCAAAACTGTTATTTTAACATTTAAAACTGATCAGAGAAGTTGAAGATAAAGAAAAAACTCATATTTGAAATAAATATTGGTTAAAAAACCAAGAAATCAAGAGCATATAACATGCAATCATATACTCACATAACAACATAGCCTCAAAGTTTCACCACAGAGAAGTTCTGAGCAGGCAAGGAAAAAAAAAATGTTTCTGATATAGTGTAAGAATTTTGTGTTCTTCAACATAACTTTTAACAATTGTATGTCTGTTCAGGATTTACAACTATTTTGGTGTCAATTTGGTAAGTTATATGCTTCTACTGTATATTTTACCTAAGTTTTCCAGTTTATTAACAAACATTAGCATTACCTTTTTATTTTTATATTTCTACTCCATCCGTAGCTATATCTCAGTTTTCATTTTTAATATTGTTTATTGATGCTTTCAACTCTTTCTTTAACTCAGTCAGCCTTATCAGAAGCTAGTCTATGTTATTAGTTTTTTTTGTTTTTTTTTAAAGAACCAACTTTCGTTTTTACTGGTCTATCTTTTGCATTAGTTATCTACTGCTGCCGTAACAGGTTAACACAAATTTAGTGACTTAAAACAGCACAAGTGTATTAACTTAAACTCTGTACATCAGGCATCTGACATGGGTCTCACTGGGCTAAAATCAAGGTGTCAGCAGAGCTTCATTCCTTCCTGGAAGCTCTCAGAGATAATCTGTTTCCTTGCCTTTTCCAGCTTCTAGAGGACTTCTCCCTCCATTTTCAAAGCGTGTAGTGCTGCAGTTTTGTGACCTTACTTTAGTGGTCATATCTTCCTCTTCCACAGTCAGGAGAGGTTCTCAACTTTTAAGAACCTTTGTGATTACACTGGGCCCATTCAAACAATCCAGAATAGTTTTCCCAATTCAGGGTCTACAGATTAGCAGCCTTAGTTGCATTTCAATGCCTGTTTGCCATGTAGCATAATGTATTCAGAAATTCTGAGGATTAGGACATGGACATCTTTGGGGGGATCATTATTCTGCTTACCATAGCTTTTTAAAAATTATTATTTCTACTTTTGTCTTTATTGTTCCTTCTTTCTACAGGTAATTTCCGATTTATGACAGGATTCCATTCTGACAACCCCTCTGAAAGTCGGTTCTGATGTAGGTTGAATACTTCATTTTTTTTTAAGTTTTCACTATTACTGCCTTTTATTATCAATATCTTTATAAATCCAATCTCTAGTTGTCGTTGAGGTTGGAAACATTACATATAAACTTACAGATATATTTTACTACATACATAAATAAAAAAATACATAAACCATAAAAAATTTACTCCAATGATGAAGAGTTGGATAATGTTGGCATTTTGTCAGTTGTGGTAATAACTCCACTTGTGGAAGGCTCTGGATCGTCTGGATTATCCCTGGGAATGGGGATGGCATTTCTAGTCAGAAAGTCAGTGAGAGTTGCCTGTGTGATCTCTTTTCTTTTTTTCTTCATATATTTCCTGGCACCACCTCTCTGCTTCACAAATCTGCCTATCAACTTTAGCAAAGCAATCAGTGTTTGGGTCCATGTTTGCAAGCATCTGAAGCCCCCGAATTAGTTTAGAAAACTAAACCTATAAGGCAGTGCTTGAAATAATAAATCATAAAATTAAACATCTGTGAGTGAATGATAACATCAGCAAATTCCACATTGCAACACTGTATGTAACACACACTATTAATGATAAGTTATATAAAAAAAAAAAAAAAAAAACAGATGTTGTAACTCAAATACTTAGTAAATCAGGAACTACCTGTACTTTGGAGCCCTGGGGGTGCAGTGGTTAAGCACTTGGCTGCTAATCAAAAGGTTGGTAGTTCTGTTCCACCCAGAGGTACCTCCCAAGAAAGGCTGGGTTCTGCCCTACTAGGCCCATCTGAGGAAGAAAGAAATCGGAGGACACTTCTGAGGAGCTTCTCTGTGGAAAATTGCTCTGTAAGACTCTGTAAGACTATCTACTCTCTCTCCATTTTCCCAATTTCCCTGTGTAATGTGAGGTGAACACCAGAGAGTAGCATAGCATCAGAGTAGCTGGTCTTTTCAGAGAGTTGTAATAGTCAGAACATCGGGAAGGAAAAGGATTTTTGTTGGTGAGTACTCGTGGGAAAGATTTATGGTTTCATGGAGACCTTGAGAGATTTCTGAAATGGAATTTTGAAAGGCTAGGTAATACAGAACAATGTAAAAGGAAGATGAAAATCTATACAGATGGCTCAATTGTTCTGGGCCCTGAGGAATGATATCTAGGGTGTTGACCCATTATTGCCCATAACTCAACGATTTCCTTTCTCCCACAACAAACTCTCAAGGAACACTGAAGAAAGATAAGGTAAGTTATACTTTATGAGATGACTTCCTACAATACCAATACTCCATGCTTTTGCAATTCATTTCGTAGATCTTTGCCCTTATGTGTCTCTCTAGGACTCCCTGGTCATCTATTCAAAGGTGAAGAAAAGTAACCTGCTGTATGACACAGTGAGAAAGCCAACTCATCCTGAACATGCAGAAACAGAAAATTATGAGAATGTCCCATCGTCATAGAATGGCAAGACCCAGAGCTCCTGAATGAACCCTGGGGGACCCAACTGGTCACTCATTTTCTGCCATACTTATCCATATGCTTTCCCTCCTTAGGCTCCTCATTCAGTGTTTTCGACTTACCATTTTGCTGAGTGACGCAAATAGTTAATGTACTTGACTTCTAATCAAAAGGCTGGAGGTTCCAGTCCATCGAGAGGCACCTCAGAAGAAAGGTGATCTACTTCCAAAAACTCAGCCATTGAAAACCCTACAGAGCACAGTTCTACTCTGCCACACACAGGGTCGCCATGAGTAATCAACTCAATGGCAACTGGTTCATTGGTAAGGTTGCTTGGTTGGTTGCTTGATTATCATGTCCCAGGAACAGTGCTGGGCACTGGGTGATGGGGGAGAGGGGAAGCATAGAACAGTAAACAATACAAAGTCCTTCCATCTTCTTTTGAAGTGAAGCAAGCAAAGTTCTTGGAGACCTTCGCCAGGAGAGCCAGAGATTGAACTTGGATGAGAGGGCTGGGCCTCAGCCTCATTCTGCATGTCCCCTTGGGAGTCCGTGCACAGAGGCAGACCTTCTCCCCTTTCTTTTGACCAAGGGGTACTCAAAGGAATCAGTGGCTTCGGGGTCCCAGGAATGGAGGAATGGAAGATCTTGAGGCTATACCAACCTAATGTCACCAAATATGAGGAACGTTCTGGAGAGAGGGCTGACTTGATTATTTTATCTAATGCTGACCTTTAAAGTGAAAGCTTCTGATGTGCTTTCACTTCTCAAACAACACAGAAACCTCTACTTTCAACTTACCCTGTACATTGTGTTACCGACCAGGTTTTGTTCCTGTGTATTTTAATGTCAAGAGTACCAACTTGTAACATTGAGAAAAAATTATAAAAATATCCTGAGACAATCCTTGCAATACATTTTATGCTCACAGCCTTACAGTTCTCAGTTCTAATAGAAAAGCTCTTCCCCAATTTTATTAAATTAAGAACTTTAAGTTCAAACCTCAAAATCTCCCTGGTTGGAACACCTCAAACATTTTTTACTGCAGCCTCTAGAACCTTCCATGACTTTAATTAAATGATCGAGGAATTTGCACTACTGTGGGAAGTTAATTTATATGTAACTATCAATCTAAAATTTCTCTCTTTAAAACTTATGCCTCAGACATTTCAAATAGCTGTGAACAACCAATATCAACAAGTGTCACTGACAATCCACAGATTACTCCTGGGTGGCAGTTTGTGTGAGCTCCTTTCCTCCAACGATGACTCACTGGGCAGCAGTCACAGATGATGATAGCCTTGTACCCTGTCACTAATTTACACAGAAGGTGTCCCAGTGGTGTAATGGTTAAGCGCTCAGCTGCTAACCAAAAGGCTGGTAGTTCAAACCCACCAGCTGCTCCATGGGAGAAAAGACCTAGCAATCTGCTACTGTAAAGATTACAGCCCAGGAACCCCATGGGGTAGTTCTACTCTGTCCTATAGGGTCACTACGAGCCGGAATCGACTCTACAGCACACAACAGCAACAGTTTATCCAGAAATGAAGTTTTCGTGAACCGTAGAGAATAATTCTGATGGACAGAAGAAACAGGAAAGAAATGCTTCTTTTTAAAATGCTACTATGAATATATGTAAAAGTATAAAACAGTTTAAAGAATACTGATAAAAATGAATAGAAGCTTAAAAATAGAACATTATGAGTAACCTGAAATCCCTCATATGCTCCTCTCTAATTACACCCATCTCTCTCCCGCTAAAGGTAGTTTCTTATTCTGAGTTTTTAATTCTTGCCTTGATATTCTTTATAGCTGTATCACTTCTATATCCTTAAATAAAACCTTATTTTGCTATTGTTTATCTTATATAAATGAAATCATACAGTATATATGCATCTGAAACTGCTTTTACTGTCCAGACTTATTTTTTGAGATATTCGTACGCTTTTTATGAAACCACGGTTCATTTTTTCCACTTCTATCTAGTGTTCCATGTATGGATAGGTCACCACTTTTGTCCTCTTTACTTTTTGTAGATGGTAGTTTTGTTTCTGGGGCCCTGATGGCAAAGTGGTTAAGAGCTCAGGCTGCTAACCAAAAGGCCAGCGATTCAAATCTACCAGCCACTCCTTGGAAACCCTATGGGGCAGTCCCACTCTGTCCTATAGGGTCACTATGAGTCGGGATCAACTCGAAGGCACACAACAACAACAACGTGTTGTTTCCAGTTCTTTGTTACAATGAATGATGTTTCAATGAATGTTCTAATATGTGTTTCCTGGAGAGTATGACCAAAGAAGCACAGAAATAGGAAAAATCCACCTCATCACGGTAAAACTAAGGAAGTAAAAAAAATAAAGAAGCTGCAGACAAGGAGGAATTTCTGCATAACACAATGCAAATGGGGTCATATAGAGAGACACTCCACTAGCAAGTAAAGGAAGGTCAATACTGCCCAGGAAAAACCTGAATATATATATATATATATAAAATCTCCACCACTAAGCTCTGAGCTTGGAAAATTTAGAGGGTTTCGGAGACCATTGGCAGGATGGCATTCCTGTCAAATAGGCAGTTAAACCTAAGAGAAGCTGCAAGTATCAAGACATGAAGGGCATGGACATGGTGCTCAGCTACGCTTAGCAGGCTGAGTGAAGCCGAGCACTATCTCCATAGGTTTCAGATGGGGACAATCAAGCCGACTGAAGAAGAGTAGTTATGCCTTTCAAGCTTTCACAGCAAATATAAATAAAGCTGTTGGCTGGACTAAACCCCAACCTTTGTCATGAAGAGACAAGAAGAATTGGATGAAGCTCGGTGCAGTCCAGTTTTGATTGGGCTATTGATGCTTGTGTGTGATGTTTAACTGAGCCTTTTTAAGGAAATGCATTGATTTTGGATGATTTAGTAAGGCTAAATAGGATATGATAAAAATACTGAAAGATATAGATATGCCTACTATAAATCAATCTGGAAAGAGAACAGTCCTGAGACAGAAAACGAGGACTCATTTTCTTTTCCCTTTCTGGAAGTTTGTCACAGTCTCTGAGATTTGAGACACCTGAAGCATTTCCTACCATGAGGAATGAAGTGGCCCTGGAAATAGATTTAGACTTTGTGCCTATAGCCCCCATGTTATGTTGACCTTATTTTTTGCTCAAACCATCAGTTTGTTCTAAGAACATCTCATTGGACTTTTGAAAACATAACCATCATTTGGAATGGAGAGATTTTAGAGGTTGTGGCCATAAGAAGCTAAATTACTCTTCACAGCAGTATAAACAGGTTTACTTTGATGGGAAGAGTTGCAACTCAGAATATTATGTTGCCTTTTTTGAAGAAATACTTTTCTTAATTGTGGATCGGGCAATGTTTTATTCCGTTATACATAAGGTAGCCATGAGTTGGAGCTGACTCAGTGGTGGTAACAACAACTGTAGATCTACACTATGCCTGCTTGTTGTTGGGACATTAGTTTGTGACATTTTTTAATCAGTTGCCTATAAAATACTAGGAATCAGGAGCCTGGAGTCCTGGATGGATTGCAAGCCTAATCAATTTTCGTGGAAGAAAAAGATAAAAAGGAACATAACTTGGAAGTTTACATAAGACTATTAATGTCTCACATACTATAAATGTAAGACCAAATTGTCTCAGAATTTTGCTAAATGTGGGCTACTGGATTCAGACATACTTTTAAAACCAAAGGCAAGATCACACCCATGTTAGTCGGTATTCAGTTTCCTATGAAGAAATTAATGTCAGCATTGTAATCATCCTGTAAAAAGGTCAGACTTGGGGCAGGATAAAAGAACTCAGAGACTGACCTTATCCTGAGAATAAGAAAAGCTACTTCCCTTTAAGCCTTAAATCTTAATAAAGAAAATATTTTCAAGGTCCCAGCATTGGACAGAGATAAGGTAGCCTTTGCAACATGGTAGTGTGGCCACAAGAAGCTGAACAGTGGGAAGGCAGAGCCAAGATAGCAGACTAGTCACTTGTACCAAGCCGTCTCTCTGCAACAAACGCCTGAAAAACCAAGTAGAACAGATACGGAGGTCAGTCCTGGAAACCTGAACTTTAAATGATGTGATAAAATATTAGATCAGAAGCCACTGAAAAGAAGAAACTGACCAAAAACAGCCAATGAGTAGAAATATGGAGCAGAGGTTCTCTGTCAACTGGTATGGCACAACTCGGCCATCTTGAGATAAAGCCAACAATCTTACACGAATTGTACAGAAAGACACCTTCACAGAACTCTCAACAGGAGATAGAAGAACAGTGTGGACACATCCAGAGCAAAGTGAGGTCCCTTTGCTGGCTGAAGCTCAAGGAAGTGCCCAGACAATATTACCAAATAACCAGAGGAGCATTCTCCTCCAACCCCCACTCTTCTGGCAAGTAGTGGCATGAACAACCCCATACCATCAGTCCTGACTGCTAGGGATCACACACCCCCCCCCCCATTTTCTCCCCTATCTAAGCCTGCCGTCCCCCACCCCCACCCGACTCCTCTCTCTTCCTGCCAGCCATGGCCCATTGCACTGCAGCTGAGAGAATCACCCCATGCCTCTCCATTCCCACTGGCCCTGTTCCACTGCATCACAGCGGAGTGACCCAGTCCCGTGACCCTCTCTCCCTGCCAGCCTTGTCCAGCTGTGCCACAGTTGAGTGAACTGGCCCCATGTCCCCTCCCTTCTTACTGGCTCTGCACAGTTGCACCACAGCTGAGCAACCCAGCCCTGTCCCTTCCTTCCCCACTGGCTCCACCACACAGTGCTGCAGCTGAGCAACCTGGCCACACCACCCTCTCACCCCACTTGTCAGTCAAACTGTGTCACAGCTGAATGACCCACACCACTTCCACTCCACTGAGCTGCAGCTGAGTGACCCAGCCTCACATCTTGCCCTCCTTACCAGCCCTGTAGTGTTGTGCTACTGCCTAGTGACCTGTCCCCATGCCCCTCTCTTCCTGCTGGCCCTGTCAAGCTGTGCTGCAGCTGCACAACCAAACCTGTGCCTTTCCCTTCCTACTGGCCTTGCCCAACTGTGCCGCAGCTAAGCAACCGGATGCTGAGCCTCTCGCTTCCTGCCAGCCTTGCCCTTCCACGGCCATCCTGAAACAGAGACAGCACCAATCCCAGACAGGGAGTACAGGAAGGCAACATCATAGAGCTCCCACCGAGAGACAGAGCACCCGGCAACCAGAGAAACATGCTTTCCCAACCTTCCCACTGGATCACTGCTGCACCAGGCCTGCACTGCCCCTCCCTTCCTGTCACCCAAGCCAGCTACCGAATGGAGGGAAGTGAGCCTGTACCACTCCCTGTTCAACACCCCTGCCCATCTGGCAAGGGGCTGTGAAGACTCCCATACTGCTGGACGAACACCAGGAGGCAGACATTGCCCACCCAGTCCACCCTCAGCCACCTTGGCAAACCACTGTACTGTTTGCTGCTGTTTTGTCCGTCTAGGCAATATATCAAGACAAGGTGGTGAGAGCCATCATGATGAGCAAGCAACAAAGCATGCCTGGCCTGCTGCCCTGACATATCAAAACAAAACAAAAAAGCTGAATGAAACATACAATCAATAAATAAAGAAAATAATATCTGAATGTCTCAAAGATAGCAGACAATATCAAAACATAAAAAAGCAGGACAAGATGACTCCAGAAAGTGACCAAAATGATCAGATAACTTTCCAGAAGAAGAAAAGGCCTTGGAACAACTTGATATGGAATTCAAAAGTCTCATATTCAGGGCTACCCAAGAGATTAGGGAAGAGATTGAGGAAATCACAGACAAAACTAAGGAAAAAATAGACAAAATCATAGAAGACATTGACAAAATCAACAAAAACATAGCCAAAATCAAGGAAAACACAAAGCAATAGAAGAATTTAGGAAAATAATACAAGAACAAAACATCAAAATAAATAATTAGAAATCATACAGAAACAACTAGAAATCTAAAAGATAAACAAAAATGAACGGAAATGAACAACTCAATAGAAGGTTTTAGGGACAAATTTACGACAGACTCAGGGAAATTGTAGGCAAACCCATTAACACCATTTTGTTTGAGGAAAAACCAGAAAAAAGAACGAAGAAAACCTAAGAATTATGTAAAAAAAAATCAAGGGCAAAAATTTGCATGTGATCAGAGTTCTAGAACAGGGGGAGAAAATGGAAAGCACAAAGAGGATTGTTGAAGATTTGATGGCAGAAAACTTCCCTAATATCATGAAAGACAAAAAGCTGATGATCCAAGGAGCTCAACTAACCCCATAGAGGATAGACCCCAAAAGAAAGTCAACAAGACATACCATAATTATACTTGCCAAACCCAAATACAAAGAAAGAATCCTGAGAGCAGCTCAAGAAAACTGAAAAAGGGAAAACAATAAGACTAAGCTCTTATTACTCCACAGAAAGTATGCAGGCAAGAAAGCAATGGGACGGCATATATAAAACTCAAAAGAAAAACAAACAAAAACCCTGCCAACCAAGAATAATATATCCTGCGAAACTCTGTCTCAAATACAATGGTGAAATTAGGACATTTTCAGATAAACAGAAATTGAGGGAATTTGTAGAAACCAAGCCAAACTTACAAGAAATAGTAAAGGGAGTCCTTTGGTGAGAGAATCAAAAACAATCAGACAACAACTGGAGTCTAGGTCACAGGACATCAGCCAGATACCAACCTAGGTAAAGAACTCTCAAGAATAAAATAAAGCTGAAAGATTTAAAACAGGGAACCAGAGGCATCAATCTGTAAATGACGACAATGTCAAGAGGTGAAGAAACAGTGTAAAAACTAAAATAACCCAAACCTGCTGCCGTCGAGTCTATTCCAGCTCATAGCAACCTATAGGACAGAATAGAACTGCCCCCATAGAGTTTCCAAGGAGCACGTGGTGGATTTGAACAGCCAGCTTTTTGGTTAGCAGCTGTAGCTCTTAACTACTATGCTACCAAAACCTGTTGCCATTGAGTCAATTCTGACTCATAGCAACCCTATAGCACTTTCAAATGGAGAGGAAGTCAAGGCAATATCAAGTAATAAAAATCTGGTTTAAATTTATAAAGATAAAGGCAAAATTTCAAGCTAACCACAAAGATAATTAACAAACCTACTCACCAAAATATACAAAAAAAGAAAAACATAAAGACTCACTAAACACAAAAGCTATAATAATGAAAGAAATCACACAAACAAAAGGAACTTAGCACAGGAAAATAACAGGAACTAAGAAAAGGTCAGCACAACAAAATGACAGCAAGAAGCTCACACTTATTGATAATCACGCTGAATGTAAATGGCTTAAATACACCTGTAAAGAGACAAAGAGTGACAGAATGGATTAAAAAAAAAAAAGACCATCAATATGTTGTCTACAAGAGATACTACTTAGACACAAAGACATAAAAATATTAAAAATGAAAGGATGGAAAAATATAT
This sequence comes from Loxodonta africana, assembly GCF_030014295.1. Lineage (NCBI taxonomy): Eukaryota > Metazoa > Chordata > Mammalia > Proboscidea > Elephantidae > Loxodonta > Loxodonta africana. The sequence continues at coordinate 190,389,158 of NC_087344.1, read as the reverse complement.
CAAGCAAACAGCAACTGAGAAAGAGTGGGGATGGCAATATGAATCTCAGATAAAATAGATTTTAAGGCAAAATCCACCATACAAGACAAGGAATGACATTATACAAGGATTAAAGGGACAATCCACCAAGAAGACATACCTTAATAAATATCTATGCACCCAATGACAGGGCTCCAAAATACATAAAACAAACTCTCTAACAGCACTCAAAAGAGAAATACACAGTTCCACAATAATAGCAGGAGACTTCAGCACACCACTCTTGGTAGAGAACAGAACATCTAGAAAGAAATTCAGCAAAGATACAGAAGATCTAAAGGCCACAATCAACCAACATGATTTCAAAGACATATATAGAACACTCCACCCAACAGCAGCCAAGTGTACTTTCTTTTCCAATGCACATGGAACATTCTGCAGAATAGGCCACATTTTAGCAATCCTAGTAAAATCCAAAACATCAAAATAATACAAAGCATCTTCTCTGATCACGATGCCATAAAAGCAGAAATCAATAAAAGAAGATTAAGGGATAAAAATCAAATATATGAAAACTGACAAATATATGGAAAATGAATAACACCTTGCTTAAAAACCCCTGGGTAACACTGGAAATCAAGATGGAATAATAATAAAAAAAAATCCTAGTATCGAATGAGAATGAAAACTCATCTTACCAAAAACTTTGGGTCACAGCAAAGGCGGTGCTCAGAGGTCAATTTATAGCAGCAAACACATCAAAAAAGAAGAAATGGCCAAAATCAAAATGTTAGCCCTACAACTTGAACAAATAGAAAGACAGCAGCAAAATAGAGAATAGAAAAACAATTGAAAGAATCAATAAAACCAAAGCTGGTTCTTTGAAAAGATCAACAAAATTGACAAACCATTGGCCAAACTGACAAAAGGAAAGCAGAAAAGGAAGCAAATAACTTGAATAAGAAATGAGATGATATCATAACAGAATCAACTGAAATAAAAAGATCATAACAGAATACTATGAAAAATCGTATTCCAAGAATTTGAAAACCTAGAAGAAATGGACAAATTTCTAGAACTGCACTACTTACCTAACCTGACACAAACTGAGGTAGAAAATCTGAACAGACTCGTAACAAGGGAAGATATTGAAAAGATAATACAAAAACTCCTTCCTTCTCCCTGCCCCCCTCCCTGAAAAAAAACCCCCAAAACACCCTGGTCTGGATGACTTTGTAACCTGACACTTTCAAGTCTGCTCAGCGTGGCTAGGAAGACACACAGAGCAGATGAAACGAAAGTAGTTTTGTTTAGTTGGACAAGTAAAGGAGCACACTGAACTTGAGTCGCCAAGGTGTCTCTCAGAAAAATAGCCCAAGGGCTTTATATGGGTAAAGTAAATTGAATTTGGGGTCTCCAGGTACACCCCAGGATGTGGCCAGCTTGCTGATTGGTTTGACCGGAGAGGGCATTCTCAGAGTGGTCCCATCTTCTGCGCCTGTTTAGTCTGAAAGGGGGGCCACAAAGATGGCATTTTGCCCACATCTGGGGCATAAATGGGGTGTGGTTTTTAGCCTCTGATGTCAATAAGTCATCCGAGGGGCAATATCATTGGTACTGCGAAGTTGAGGCGGGCATGAACTGGTCCAAGACCGGTTTTAGCTGGACTGAAGACCCCAGTCTCTTGTTTTCTTTAACTGAGTCAGAACTGGAAGTATGCCTAAATAAGGAGATACTCTAAAAGCAGAGATTGGTTTCTATGTTGCCTAATAAGCTCAAACACTGGGGGTTAACTCTCTATGTTACTGAAGATGTCAGGTGTGGCCTCTTTGCGTGGCCCCTTGTTTATTCAACATGGCTGGCATACTGCCAGTCTCAGTTTCACTAGAGAATCCTACCAAACATTCAGAGAGGAGCTCACACCAGTACTACTCTATTTTAGAGCATAGAAAATGAAAGAATACTTTCAAATGCATTCTACAAAGCCAGCATAACTCTCATGTATTGAACTGTGCCCCCCCAATATGTGTTAACTTCATTAGGCCATGATTCCCAGTATTGAGTTGTTGTCCTCCATTTTGTGATTGATATAATTTCCTGTTGTTGTAAATCCTAATCTCTGCGGTTAATGAGGCAAGATTAGATTACGTTAAAGAGGACTAGGGTGGGATGTAACACCCTTGTTCATGTCACATCCCTGATCCAATTGAAAGGGAGTTTCCCTGGGCTGTGGCCTGCACCACTTTTTATCATATAAGAGATAAAAGGAAAGGGAAGTGAACAGAGAGTTGGGGACCTCATATCACAAAGAAAACAGCACCGGGAGCAGAGCACATCCTTTGGACCTGAGGTTCTTGCACTGAGATGCTCCCAGACCAGGAGAAGACTGATGGTGGGGATCTTCCCCTGGAGCCACAGAGCAAAACTCCCCCTGGAGCTGGCGCCCCAAATTTGGACTTCTAGCCTACTAGCCTGTGGTGAGATAATGAACTTCTGTTTGTTAAAGACATCCACTTGTGGTATTTCTATTATAGAAGTACTGGATAACTAAGACAATAACCCTGATACTAATGCCAGGCAAAAAAAAAAAAAACACAAAAAAAGAAAATTACAGACACATATCCTTCATGAATATAAATGCAAAAATTCTCATAATTCTAGCCAATAGACTTCAGCATCATATCAAAATATAATACACCACAATCATGTGGTATTCATACCAGGTATGCAAGGATGGTTCAATGTTAGAAAATCAGTCAATGTAATGTACCACATACAGAAAAAAAAGAAAAGACTCACATGATCATCTCAATTGATGCAGAAAAGGCATTTGGTAAAGTCCAACACTCATTCCTGATAAAAAATTTTCAATAAAATAGGTATGGAAGAGAAATTCCTCAACATAATAAAGGGCATCTTTACAAAACAAATAGGCAACATCACTGTCAGTGGAGAGAGGCTGAAAGTATTCCCCCTTGAGAACTGGAACAAGACAAAGATGCTCCTATTCAACATTGTGCTGGAAGTCCTAGCTGGAGCAATAAGGCAAGAAAAAGAAATAAAGAGGATCCAAATTGGAAAGGAAGATTTACTTTTTACTACTTTTTTACATTTTACTACTATCTCTATTCATTGATGAGACGATAGTATACACAGAGAAGCCCAGAGATTACACGAGATGACTCTTGTTGTTGTTAGGTGTCTTTGAGTTGGTTCCAACACATAGTGACCCTACAGGACGGAGTAGAACTTCCCCGTAGGGTTTCCAAGGAGCGGCTGGTGGATTTCAACTGCCAACCTTTTGCTTAGCCCTGGAGCTCTTAACCACTATGCCACCAGGGCTGAACAAGATAACTACTGGAAGCAACAGGAAGTTTCAGCTGAGTAGCAGGGTATAAGATCAACATACAAAAATCAGTTAGATTCCTATACACCAGCAAAGAGAACACAGAAAAGGAAATCAAGAAAACAATACTATTTATAATTTGTTGTTGTTGTTAGGTGCCATCGAGTCAGTTCTGACTCATAGTGACCCTATATACAACAAAATGAAACACTGCCTAGTCCTGTGCCATCCTCACAATCGTTATGCTTGAGCCCACTGTTGCAGTCACTGTGTCAATCCATCTCATTGAGGGTCTTCCTCTTTTTCACTGACTCTCTGAAAAGCATGATGTCCTTCTCCAGGGACTGATCCCTCCTGTTAACATGTCCAAAGTATGTGAGACATAGTCTCGCCATCCTTGCTTCTAAGGAGCATTCTGGTTGTACTTCTTCCAAGACAGTTTCCCTCATTCTTTTGGCTATTTATAATAGCCCTTAAAAAAATAAAATACTTTGGAATAAATCTGACTAGGGACATAAAAGACTTATACAAAGAAAACTACAAAACACTACTGCAAGAAATCAAAAGAAGCCTATGGGAAAACATACCATGCTTATGAATACGAAGACTCAACATTGTGAAAATGCCAATTCTATCCAAAATTATCTACAAATATAACGCAATCCTGATCTGAATTCCAACAGCATTCTTTAATGAGAGGGAGAAATTAATCATCTACTTTATGTGAAAAGGGAAGATGCCCCGAATAAGTAAAGCACTATTTTTTATTGAAGAAGATCTTAGAATCTACTATACAGCCACAGTAGTCAAAACAGCCTGGTACTGGTACAACACAGACACATGGATCAATGGAATAGAATTGAGAACCCAGATGTAAATCCATCCACCTACAGGCAGCTGATACTTCACAAAGGGCCAAAGTCCATTAAATAAGGAAAAAAAAAAAAAAAACAACCCATGAAAAGACAGTCTATTTAACAAACAGTATGGTAGTTCTATTTCTAGCTTTTTAAGGAAGCACCAAATCGATTTCCAAAGTGGTTGTACCATTTTACATTCCCACCAGCAGTGTAGAAGTGTTCCACTCTCTCCACAACCTGTCCAGCATTTATTATTTTGTGTTTTTTGGATTAATGCCAGCCTTGTTGGAGTGAGATGGAATCTCATTGTAGTTTTGATCTGCATTTCTCTAATGGCTAATGATCATGAGCATTTCCTCATGTATCTGTTAGCTACCTGAATGTCTTCTTTGGTGACGTGTCTGTTCATATCATTTGCCCATTTTTTAATTGGGTTGTCTTTTTGTAGTTGAGTTTTTCCAGTGTCATGTGGATTTTGGAGATCAGGCACTGATCAGAAACGTCATAGCTAAAAACTTTTTCCAGTGTGAAGGTAATCTTTTTACTCTTTTGGTGAAGTCTTTGGATGAGCATAAAAAAGCAAAAAACCCAGTGCCATCTAGTCGATTCCGACTCATAGTGACTGAGCATAAGTGTTTGATTTTTGGGAGCTCCCAGTTATCTACTTTTTCTTCTGCATTGTTAGTAAATGTTTTGTATACTGTTTATGCCATGTATTGGAGCTCCTAACATTGCCCCTATTTTTTCTTCCATGATCTTTATCATTTTAGATTTTATATTTAGGTCTTTGATCCATTTTGAGTCCATTTTTGTGCATGGTGTGAGGTGTGGGTCTAGTTTCACTTTTTTGCAGATGGATATCCAGTTATGCCAGCACCGTTTCTTAAAAAGACTATCTTTTCCCCAATTAACTGACACTGGGCCTTTGTCAAATATCAGCTGTTCATATGTGGATGGATTTATATCTGGGTTCTCAATTCTGTTCCATTGGTCTATGTGCCTGTTGTTGTACCAGTACCAGGCTGTTTTGACTACTGTGGCTGTATAATGTCTTCTAATATCAGGTAGAGTGAGGCCTCCCACTTTCTTCTTCTTTTTCAGTAGTGCTTTACTTAACCAGGGCTGCTTTCCCTTCCATATGAAGTTGGTGATTTGTTTCTCCATCAGATTAAAAAATGTCATTGGAATTTGGATCGGAAGTGCATTGTATGTATAGATGGCTTTTGGTAGAATAGACATTTTTACTATGTTAAGTCTTCCTATCCATGAGCAAGGTATGTTTTTCCACTTATGTAGGTCCCTTTTAGTTTCTTGCACTAATACTTTGTAGTTTTCTTTGTATAGGTCTTTTACATCTTTGGTAAGATTTATTCCGAAGTATTTTATCTTCTTGGGGGCTACTGTGAATGGTATTGATTTGGTGATTTCCTCTTTGATGTTCTTTTGTTGATGTAGAGGAATCCAAGTGATTTTTGTTTATTTATCCTGTAACCTGAGACTCTGCCGAAATCTTCTATTAGTCTCAGTAGTTTTCTGGAGGATTCCTTAGGGTTTTCTGTGTATAAGATCATGTCATCTGCAAATAGAGATAATTATACTTCTTCCTTGCCAATCCGGATGCCCTTTGTCCAGCCTAATTGCTCTGGCTAGGACCTCTAGCACAATGTTGAATAAGAGCAGTGATAAAGGGCATCCTTCTCTGGTTCCTGTTTTCAAGGGAAATACTTTCAGGCTCTCTCCATTTAGAGTGATGTTGGCTGCTGGCTTTGTATAGATGCCCTTTATTATGTTGAGGAATTTTCCTTCAATTCCTATTTTGCTGAGAGTTTTTATCATGAATGGGTGTTGGACTTTGTCAAATGCCTTTTCTGCATCAATAGATAAGATCATGTGGTTTTTGTCTGTTGTTTTATTTATATGGTGGATTACATTAATGGTATTTCTAATATTAAAACAACCTTGCATATCTGGTATAAATCCCACTTGGTCATGGTGGATTATCTTTTTGACATGTTGTTGAATTCTATTGGTTAGAATTTTGTTGAGGATTTTTGCATCTATATTCATGAGGGCTATAGGTTTGTAATTTTCTTTTTTTGTGGTGTCTTTCCTAGTTTTGGTATCAGGGATATGGTAGCTTCATAGAATGAGTTAGGTAGTATTCCATCATTTTCTATGCTTTGAAATAGCTTTAGTAGTAGTGGTGTTAACTCTTCTCTGAAAGTTTGGTAGAACTCTGCAGTGAAGCCATCCGGGCCAGGGGTTTTTTTTGTTGGGAGTTTTTTGATTACCGTTTTTTGTTATGGGTCTATTTAGTTGTTCTACTTCTGATTGTGTTAGTTTAGGTAGGTAGTGTTTTTCTAGGAATTCATCCATTTCTTCAAGGTTTGCAAATTTGTTAGAGTACAATTTTTCGTAATGATCTGATATGATTCTTTTAATTTCAGTTGGGTCTGTTGTGACGTGGCCCATTTCGTCTCTTATTCGGGTTATTTGTTTCCTTTCCTGTATTTCTTTAGTCAGTCTGGCCAATGGTTTATCAATTTTGTTAATTTTTCAAAGAACCAGCTTTTCACTTTGTTAATTCTTTCAATTGTTTTTCTGTTCTCTATTTCATTTAGTTCAGCTCTAATTTTTATTGTTTGTTTTCTCCTGGTGCCTCATGGATTCTTTTGTTGCTTACTTTCTTTTTTTTTAAGGTTTAGGGATAGGTCTCTGATTTTGGCTCTTTCTTCTTTTTGTATGTGTGCATTTATCGATATAAATTGACCTCTGAGCACTGCTTTTGCTGTGTCCCAGAGGTTTTGATAGGAAGTATTTTCATTCTCCTTGCATTCTATGCATTTCTTTATTCCCTCCTTAATGTCTTCTGTAACCCAGTCTTTTTTGAGCAGGGTATTGTTCAGTTTCCAAGAATTTGGTTTCTTTTCCCTGATTTTTCTGTTATTGATTTCCACTTTTATGGCCTTTTGGTCTGAGAAGATGCTTTGTAATATTTCAATGTTTTGGATTCTGCAAAGGTTTGTTTTATGACCTAATATGTGATCTATTCTAGAGGATGTTCCATGTGCACTAGGAAAAAAAGTATATTTTGCAGCCGTTGGGTGGCGTGTTCTGTATAGGTCTATAAGGTCAAGCTGGTTGATTGTAGAAATTAGGTCTTCCGTGTCTCTATTGAGCTCCTTACTGGAAGTCCTATCCTTCTCCGAAAGTGGTGTGTTGAAGTCTCCTACTATAATTGTGGAGGTGTGTATCTCACTTTTCAGTTCTGTTAAAGTTTGTTTTATGTATCTTGCAGCCCTGTCATTGGGTGCATAAATATTTAATATGGTTATATCTTCCTGGTCAATTGTCCCTTTAATCATTATGTAGTGTCCTTCTTCATTCTTTGTGGTGGATTTAACTTTGAAGTCTATTTTGTCAGAAATTAATGTTGGTACTCCTGCTCTTTTTTGATTGTGGTTTGCTTGATATATTTTTTTCCATCCTTTGGGTTTTAGTTTGTTTGTGTCTCTAAGTCTAAGGTGTGTCTCTTGTAGGCAGCATATAGACAGATCATGTTTCTTTATCAAGTCTGAGACTCTCTTTGTCTTTTTTGGTGCATCAAGTCCATTTACATTCAGTGTAATTATAGATAAGAATGTGTTTAGTGCCGTCATTTTGATGCCTTTTTGTGTGTGTTGTTGACAATTTCATTTTTCCACTTACTTTTTTGTGCTGAGACGTTTTTCTTTGTAAATTGTGTGTTCCTCATTTTCATAGTAGTCGAATTTATGTTTGCTGAGTCGTTATGTTTTTCTTGGTTTTTATTTTGAGTTATGGAATTGTTATACCTCTTTGTGGTTACCTTAATATTTGCCCCTATTTTTCCAAGTGAAAACCTAACTTGTATCGTCCTATATTGCCTCGTTTTCCTCTCCATAGGGCAGTTCTATGCCTCCTGTATTTAGTCCCTCTTTTTGATAATTGTGATCTTTTACATAATGACTTCAATGATTCCCTGTTTTGAGCATTTTTTCCTGTTTAAAATTAATCTTAATTTGTTTTTTTCTGACCAATTTCCTTTAGTATTTCTTGTAGCTTTGGTTTGGTTTTTGCAAATTCTCTAAGCTTGTGTTTATCTGTAAATGTTTTAATGTTGCCTTCATATTTGAGAGAGAGTTTTGCTGGATAAATGATCCTTGGCTGGCAGTTTTTCTCCTTCAGTGCTCTATATATGTCATCCCATTGCCTTCTTGCCTGCGTGGTTTCTGCTGAGTAGTCTGAACTTATTCTTGTTGATTCTCCTTTGTAGAGACCTTTCTTTTCTCCCTGGCTGCTTTTAAAATTTTCTCTTTATCTTTGGTTTTGGCAAGTTTGATGATAATATGTCTTGGTGATTTTCTTTTTGGATCAATCTTATATGGGGTTCGATGAGCATCTTGGATAGATATCCTTTCGTCTTTCATGATGTCAGGGAAGTTTTCTGCCAACAGATCTTCAACTATTCTCTCTGTATTTTCTGTCATCCCTCCTTTTTATGGAACTCCAATCACATGCAAGTTATTCTTCTTGATAGAGTCCCACATGATTCTAAGGGTTTCTTCATTTTTTTTAATTCTTTTATTTGATTTTTCTTCAGCTATATTGGTGTCAATTGCTTTATCCTCTAATTCCCGCACTGTGCATTCGAATTCCTCGATTCTGCTCCTCTGACTTCCTATTGAGTTGTCTAATTCTGTAATTTTACTGTTAATCTTTTGGATTTCTGAATGCTTTCTCTCTATGGATTCTTGTAGCTTATTAATTTTTCCACTATGTTCTTGAATAATCTTTTTGATTTCTTCAACTTCTTTATCAGTGTGTTCCTTGGCTTTTTCTGTAGATTGCCTTATTTCATTTTTGAGGTCATCCCTGATGTCTTGAAGCATTCTGTGAATTAGTTTTTTATATTCTGCATCTGGTAATTCCAGGATTGTATCTTCATTTGGGAAAGATTTTTATTCATTAATTTGGGGAGTTGTAGAAGCAATCACGGTCTGCTTCTTTATGTGGTTTGATATCGACTGTTTTCTCCCAGCCATCTACAAGATATTGTAATGATTTATTTTATATTTGCTCACTGAGTCTTATCTTGTTTTGTTTTCTTTCGATATAACTAGATGGGCTACTAGATTGCACTGTCTTGATTGTCGTAGGCTTTGAATCACTTATGTCCTCTTACCAGCTGGTTTGGGCCATTACCAGAAATATAAGCCTAAGAGTCCATTCACTATTCTTGAGTAGAATCTGATTTTGGGTCTCCAAGTATGTGGGGTAGACTGTCACCTATTCGCTTAGAGGAGTAGTGGTGATAGTTGTATGCACCAGATTCTAGTAGCCACAGGGGGTCACCTTCCGGGGGGGGCAGGATGCTGACAGGCTTCCCCCAAGTGCCAGTGAGGTAGGTGTGTCTCTATTCCTAACACAGTTTGGTGGGTGGGCTCTGCAGCTGTACCTTAGGCACCCAATGCATGTACCTCTACAGATTGGTAGATATCACTATCCTCAGACCCCTATGGCAGGAGGTTAGGTGGTTTGGGTGGAGCTTCAGCCCTCAGTTCCCCATTATGGTTCAGTGAGGGCTCTGTTGAATATGCAGAGATATGAGACCTGGGAAACTTGTCTTTCCAGTAATCCGCTAAAACAATTACAGTCGGATCACTATCAGAATTTCCTTTGCATTATAATAGCCACCTTGTTCCCTGTAGGGATGAAAGCCCAAGACTGTGGACCGCAAATGCTTGGCTGGAGCTGGTTCTGTATTTTTAGTCCAATTTTGGGAAGTCAGGGAAGGATTCTTGGTCCCTGGTTTTTTTGTAGCTACTTCTCTCAGGCCAGGAGAATGGGTTAGGAAAAGACAAAACAAAGAAAGAAAGAAAAAAAAAAAAAAAACCCACCGAGCACTTGACTTTCTGGCCCAGGAAAATCCAATGTTAATGAAGCCGCCTGGGAAGGGGAGGGGAGGGATCAGATAGATAGGAGAGAGTACACCCAGGAATATAGACAAAGTTACTTATCTTGCTTGGGATGACTGTTTTATCTGAGATTCCTGAGGGGCGTGTTGACTGTGTGCGCTGGCTGGGTAGCGATTGCCCCCGAGGGTCAGGCCCACGTCCTGTGCTTGTGCTGTCTCAGAAGCTGTGGTCAGTTCCTCTGTTCCCAGTCCAAAGCCCATAGCCAAGGTTTCCCAGCTCGGATGCTGCACTCCCGGCTCCAAAATCAGTCGCTGCCTCCCAGTGACTTCTCCTCCTGTCATCCACATCGCTGCGCTGCCTGCGTGCACTGGCTGGGCTTCCCCCGGGGTCACTTCAGGGGGCTAGGGCTGCACCCCCTGTTTGCGCTGTCTCAGGATGCCATGCTCAGCTCCCCTGCACCCAGTCCAAAGCCCAGCGCCAAGGTTTTCTGCCTGGGATGCTGGCTCCAGGCTCCGAAAGCAGTCGCTGCTTCCCAGTGGTTTTTCATCCTCTCCTTAGCCCCGTCAGTGTGCAGCCTACTTGAGCTGGCTGAGTCTCTGTGGAGGTTACCCCAGGGGGCTAGGGGTTAGGGCTGTGTCCCGTGCCTGCCCCGCCTCAGCAAGCCGCAATCAGCCCTGCCACTCGGCACCAGGGAAATGTGGGGACTCAAGGCTGTGGGGTGGGTCGCAGGTTCCAGAAGCTGTCACTGGTTCAGGGTGCAGCTTTTCACTCACCTGTCACTCAGGTCAACTCTTTAGATCTGTGTTTGATGGTCAGGGTTCGTAGATTGTCATGTATGTGATCGATTCACTTGTTTTTCCGAGTGTTTGTTGCAAGAGGGATCCGAGGTAGCGTCTGCCTAGTCAGCTCTCTTGCCCCCCTGACTACATTTCTTAATCCCTCTTTCTTGTTTTAGTGTAGTCTTCTTTTACATAATAGTTTTTTTTTTATTTTATCTTGAGTGTTTTTTTATCTTGTTTTATTTTGTGATTTCCCTGTCTGGGTTGACTTCTGCTTGCTCTGCCCGGTGTTCTAGTCTTGGGTTGTTACCTGACATTATTGATTTTCTAACCAAAGAACTCCTTTTAGTATTTCTTGTAGTTTTGGTTTGGTTTTTACAAGTTCCCTAGGCTTCTGTTTATCTGGCAATGGCCTCATTTCACCTTCATGTTTGAGAGATGGTTTTGCTGGATACATGATTCTTGGCTGGCAATTTTTTTTCCTTCAATTTTTTGTAACTCATCCCATTGCCATCTTGCCTACATGGTTTCTGCCGAGTGGCCTGAGCTTATCCTTACTGGCTCTCCTTTGTAGGTGACTTTTCATTTATCCCTATCTGTTCTTAAAATTCTCTCTTTATCTTTGGTTTTGGCAATTTTGATGTGTTTAATATGTCTTGGTGACTTTCTTTTAAAATCTACCTTATGTGGAGTTCGATGAGCATCTTGGAGAGGTAACTTCTCGTCTTTCACGATATCAGGGAAGTTCTGCAAACAAATCTTCAACAATTCTCTCTGTATTTTCTGTTATCCCTCCCTGTTCTGGTACTCCAATCACTCAGGTTATTTCTCTTCATAGAGTCCCACACGATCCTTAATGTTTCTTTATTTTTTAAAATTCTTTTATCTGATTTTTCTTCTAATACATTGGTGCCAAGTGCTTTATCTTCAAGTTCAGAAATTGTGTCTTCCACTTGTTCAATTCTGCTCCTCTAACTTTCTGCTGAGTAGTCTATTTCTGTCATTTTATTGTTAATCTTCTGAATTTGTGATTGCTGTCTGCCTATGGATTTTTCCAGTTTATTAAATTTCTCTTTATGTTTCTGAATAATCTTTTTAATTTGTTCATCTGCTTCATCTATATGTTCCTTGGCTTTTTCTGCGTATTTCCTGATTTCCTTCCTGATGTCTTGAAGGGTTCTGTATATTAATCTTTTGTATTCTGCCTCTGGTAATTCCCGGAAGGCACTTTCATCTAGAAGATCCCTTGATTCTTTGTTTTGAGAGCTTGTTGAGGCAATCATGCTCTGTTTTGTTATGTGACTTGATATTTACCATTGTCTCTGAGCCATGCATAAGTTATTGTATTATTTTATTTTATATTTGCTTACTGTGTCATAGCTTCTTACTTTGTTTTATTTTGATATGCCCACATGGGTTGATTGAGTGAGCTAGCTTGATTATTTTCACCTTTGGAGCTCTAACATTCTGTCCCCAGATGGCTAGAGCTGTTATCTGATGTATCAGTCTTTAGGAGTCCATTCACTTTTCTTGTATGAATTCAGCTCAGGTGTCCAGGTAGCTGATCATCAAGTGTGTGGTACAGGCTCTGTCCTACAGTCTTAGAGGGGCACAGGTGACTGGCGTATATACCAGTATCTGACTGCAACAGGGATCACGCTCTAAACAAGGCAGGGTGCTGAGAACCAACTCCTGAGTGTCTCTAAGGAAAGCACATCCCTGTTCTCTAGAGTGTGCAGCTGGGTGGGTTCTGCAGATGGACCATGGGCACCCAACGTTTTTGGTTGTAAACTCTGGGAGGTACCAGTTATCCTTGGATCCCTGTCATGGGTGGCTGGTTGACCTGAGTGGAACCACCAGTCCTTAGGTCCCTGATGTTGGTAGGTGAGGACCCTGTTTAATAGGCAAAATAATGTCAAACATCAAACACCCACCTCTCCACTGCACAGCTGAAATGGTTGAAGTCTGCCAACAAGGGCCTATTCTCCTGAAATAGGCCCACACAGGTCCATGCAGAGGGGAAAGGTACTCAAAGTCTACAGACCATTTATGCCTAGACAGGAGCTGCTTCTATCCTGAGCTCCCCCAATTAGTGGAGCTGGCAAATTATCTTCTCCCCCCGTTGCAGATTTAATCCTTCTCCAAGGCTGGGAGGGTGGCTGTATGTGCTCAACAGGGCCTATCTCAGGCCCAGAGAAATCAGCTGCTGAAGCTGACTTGGGAGCAGGAGGGCACGGTAAAATATATGCAAGTACTTCACTTTTGCCAATAGCACAATTCTTCTTTGGTTCTGGAGGTGTGAGTAGGCTGTGTGGCTGGCTGCTTCTCCCTGAGGAAACTGCAGCTGAATGCTAGTAGCAGCCTGCTGCAGCCACTCCATGGAATGGTGCCTGAGGGCTCCCAGCGATTCAGGTCTGGTAACTCCGCTCTGCTTCTGAACCATCTCTTCCTCCCCCTGCCCCTCAGTTCATTTTCTAACCTTGCCTTTGATGTTCAGGGCTCCTAGCTTGTCATAAATATACTCATTTCACTTGTTTTTTTTTGGGGTCTTTGTTATAAGAGGGCTAGCCGGAAGCATCTGTCTATTCCGCCGTCTTGGCCCCACCTCCTGGGGAAAAATTTTTGACTATGACGTGTTCCACAAGGATCCTGTCTCTAAAACCTATAAGATACTTCAACACCTCAAGAACAAAAAGACAAATAATTCAGTTAAAAAATGGGCAAAGAATATGAACAGACACTTCACCAAAAAAGACATTCAGGCAGCTAACAGACACATGAACAAATGTTCATGATCATGAGAAATCCGAATCAAAACTACAAGGAGATACCATCTCACCTCTATATTACCGGTACAAATCAATTAAAAAAAAAAAAAAGAGGAAGAAAATAACAAATGTTGGAGAAGTTACAGGGAGATTGGAACTCTTATGCACTTCTGGTGGAATGTAAAATGGTACAGCCACTATGGAAAAAGATATGATGCTTCTTTCAATAGCTAGAAACAGAAATACCACACGATCCAACAATCCCACTTCTAGGAATATACCCTAGAGAAATAAGAGCCATCACACGAATAGGCATATGCATACCCATGTTCATTACAGCATTATTCACAATAGCAAAAAGATGGAAACAACCTAAGTGCACATTAACAGATGGATGGATAAACAAATTATGAGATTTACTTGCAATGGAATATTATACAACAATGGAGAATAATGGTGAATCTGCAAAACACCTTACAACATGGATGAATCTGGAGGGCATTATGCTGAGTGAAATAAGTCAATCACAAAAGGACAAATACTATATGAGACCACTATTATAAAAACTCAAGAAAAAATTTACACACAGAAAGAAACAATCATTGATAGTTAAGAGGGAAGGGAGAGATGGGGAGGGGAAATCACTAAGGAGATAGTAGGTAAGTTTTAACTTTGGTGAATGGGGAGACAGTACACAATATTGGGGAAGTCAGCACTACCTGACTGAGGCAAAGTCATAGACGCCTTACAGACACATCCAAACACCTTGAGGAACTGAGTTACTGGCACTGAGGGCTGGAGACCATGGTCTTGGGTCAGTTGTCATAACATAGTTCATAAAGAAAATGTTCCTCATTTGACGTTGGTGAGTAGCATCTGGGGTCTTAAAAGGTTGTGAGCAGTGATCTAAGAGACATCTATTGGTCTCACCCCATCTGGAGCAAAGGAGAATGAAGGAAACCAAAGATGCAAGGGACTAATCCAAAGGATTAACGGACCACGTGAACCACAGCCTCCACCAGCCTGAGCCCAGAACAACTAGATGGTGCCCAGCTACCACCACTGACTGCTCTGACGGGAATCACAATAGAGGGTCCTGGACCGAGTGAGAGAAAATTCTAGAACAAAAATCAAATTCACAAAAAAAAAAAAAAATGCCAGGCGAAGTGGTCTGACAGAGGCTGGAGGAAACCCCAAAACTATGGCTTCTGGAATGCCTTTTAACTCAGAACAGAAGTCACTTCTGAAGTTCGCCCTTCAGCCAAAAGATTAGACAGGGCTGTAAAACAAGCAATAATACACACTTGAGGAATGTGCTTCTTAGTTCATTCAAGTACATGATGCCAAATGGGCAACATCTACCCAAAAGCAAAGACGAGAAGGCAGGGACAGGAAAACTGGAAGAATGGAAACAGGGAATCTGGGGTGGAGAAGAGGAGAGTGCTGACACATTGTGGGGATTACAACCAACGTCACAAAACAATTTGTGTATAAATTATTGTGTGACAAACTAATTTCCTCTGTAAACTTTTACCTAAAGCCCAATGAAATAAACAAGAAGAAGCTAAACTGCTCTTTGTGACAATATAAACTGATGTCTTCAGTGGGAAGAGTCGCAACACAGCATATTATGTTGCCTCAGAAGAAATATTTCTTTCTTGACTGTGGAAAGACCCCCTTGAAAAGCGCTGGAAAAAGCCACATCTAGTATCCAATTTTAGATTATCTGTAGGTATTTCCATACTGTTATCCCCCCAACCAAGTTCTGGTCTAGGCCATCCTTGTGGGAATTAAATGTCTGAGCTAAGGAAAAGATCGCAGCAGCTCAAGGGGGCAGGAAGTGATCTAGAGCAGAGTAAGCGAGGATCTGTGAAAAGAATGGACAGTATTCAGAGCCGGATGCCTGACTGAGGTGGGTTGACAATAAAGATGGATTTGTGGACCAAGCATTTCCTATGAACAAATAAGATTAAATAAATGATTTCATAATGTAGTAAAAAAGGACATGGTTTGAGTTATTGAAATTTGGACATTAAAATACAAAATAAGTTTAGAGGAAAAGTAGAATATTATGTTTAAGAACCCTCTCTTTGATTATAGTGTAAAGGATAGAGTATTCTGCATCTCATGATGCTAGACTAGGTAACTTGAGCCAGTCATCCTGTGGAAGGCCACTGAAAAAGCAACAGTATAAAATATTAAAAGTATAAACATGCTAACAAAACAATAAGTAATTACTGGGCAGAGATCAGGAAAGCAAAGAGAAAAATCCAACATGTGGGGTTACTTTTGCCTGAGAAAATATGAAAAAAGTCAATCTGAAAACAGCTAATAAGGTCATGAGCTGAGCTTAAGGTAGCCTTTGGAGGTGGGAGACAAAAATCAAACTCCAGCATCTGTAAAGATCTGGAAACCTGGAAAACCACCCCCTTTTTCAGGTTGGAACCTCAAAGGGCTCCACCCAAGAAGAAAGAGAGAACTTGAAATGAGATAGGCACATACAAATTGATTCCTGAATTCCGGTCATTTGGGTGGCCTAGAAAACCATAGTGCTTGGTCCCAGAATACCAGCACCTCCAAGATCCTGGACAAAGCAGTATGACTGTGAAAAAGGTAAAATGACCTTAAGTCTCAAATTATTTCTATAAATCAATTTTCAAATGTAATATCCAGCACTCGAAGATAAACAAGCACAGAAGGAAACAAGACACTATTAGTGACAATCAGAAGAAATGATAACTGACAAAAGAACCTTTTGTGAGGCTGATCAGGACAAAAAGAGAGAGAAGGCACAAAGAACCAATATCTGAACTGAAAAGGGCCATAATTATATAGACTCAATTTATTAAAAATCAAATAAGGTAATAATAAATAACTGTATTCAAAAAATGAAAATTAGATGAAATGACCAACTTCCTAGAAAAATTTGACTGAAACTGACACAAGAAAAGGCAATAAAACACCTAAATATTTCTAAAACTATTAAAGAAATTGAAACAATAATTTAAAACTTTCCATAAAGAAAACTCTAGTTGAGATAAAACTTGCTGGTTAGTTCTACCAAATATTTTGAAAGAAATAATGCCATTTCTACATAAATTTTGAAATATTTGAAAAAGACAACACATCACAGGTCATTTTATGAGTCAAGTATAATCTTTATATCAAAGCCCAATTAGAACAGCCTGGAAAAGAAAAAGGAAAATCTCACTAATGGAAATAGATGCAAAAAAGTCTAAACATATTGGTAGAACAAATAGTGCCTTATATAAAAATAATACATCATGTCCAACTTGGTTTTATCCCAAACATTCAAGGTGATATTAACATTAGAAAATCAATGCAATTTACAACAATAACAGAGCACAAGAGGTGCTACGTTATCTCAACAGTGGTATTAAAATATTAAAGTCGACATCTTTTCATGATATAAAGAAAACTACCTATTTGCAAACTAGGAATAGAAGGAAACTTCCTTTCTCCACAAAAGGATATTTACAGGGAAAAAAAAAAATCTACAGCAAGCATCATAGCTAATGGCAAAATGTTGAAAAGGTGCTATCAACATTCTTACCAAGATTGTACTGGAGGTCCTTTTCATTGCAGAAGAGCAAGAAAAAGGAATAAAAAACATACGGGCTACACAGGAGGAAAAGAACTGGTATTATTCACAAATGATGTGATTGAATACACAGAAAACTCAAAAGAATATGTAGATAAATTATTGGAATTAATACAAGAATTTAGGAAGATTACCATAAAAAATAACCCACTGCCATCGAGTTGATTTCAATTTAAAGAACCCTATAGGTTGTTTTTTTTTTTTTTGTAGGACAGAGTAGAACTACCCCATAGGGTTTCCAAGACTGTTAATCTTTATGGAAGCAGACTGTCACATCTTTCTCCTTTGGAGCAGCTGGTGGGGTTCAAACTGCCGACCTTTTGGTTAGCAGCCAAGCAATTCAACCACTGTGCCACCAGGGCTACAGAAGATTACAGGATTAAAAAAAAATCATGCAAAAGCCAGTGGATGTCTGTATTAAAAAAAAAAAAAATTCTGCATACCATCCACAAAAAGAAAATGAAGTGTAAGAAAATACATATCATTTTTCAATAGCATAAGAAAGGTACCTAAGAATAAAGCTAACAAGAGAGATTTAAGACCTCAACAGTGGTAACTATAAAACTAAAGAGTAAAATTAAAGAAGACGTAAAAATGGAGAAATATACTGTATTATTAGTTAGAGGGTTCAGTATAGCAATGATCTCAATTTTCCCCCAGATTGATCTAATGATTTAACATAATCTCAATTTTAATCCTAATAATTTTTTTTGTTTGTTTTTTTCATGGAATTTAACAAGTTGATTTTAAATTGATATTCACATATATCCAAAGGGCCAAGCATAACAAGATCATCTCAACAAAAACAGAACAAAGTGGTAAGATTCTCTCTACCAGACTAAAAGGTATCTGAAGTTGTAATAATTAGAAAAGTGTGTATTGGCACAAGAATAGACAAACCAATGAAACCAGAGAATCTAGAAACAGATCCATTCATATATGGACCCTTAGTTTATAAACAACATACCACAGTAGCAGGGAACAGCAGTGCTTTCCATAATAGATTCTGTGATAAGTAGATATCCATATGGAGAAAAAATAAATTTTAATATCTTCTTCCCTCCATACTTACCTAAAAAAAATCAATTCCATGTGAACTGTAAAACTAAATGTGAAGAGCAAAACAACAGCTTTTCAGAAGTTAATTTAGGAGAATATAAAAAATATTCAGAGTAGGGGAAATTTTCTTAATCAAGACACCAATGATAAAAGAAAAGGTTGATTCGTTTGACTATATTAAAATTAAGAACTTCTGCTCATCCAAAGACACAGGTAAGAGAGAGTAAAAGCAAGCCGCAGAGAAGGAGAAGATGTTTGCATTACTTAAATCCAACAGAATTTGCATCCAGACCTACAGGTCATAAAAAACAACAGATTCGTAAAGAAAAGACAGGGGACACAATAGAACACTGAGCAAAAGACTTAAACAGGCACTTTCCAAAAGAGGAAACCAGAAAGGCAATAAACCTGAAATGTGTGGTCAATCTCATTAATTATAAAAGTAATACAAATTCAAATCATAATGAAATACCACTATACATCAACCAGAACAGCTAAATTTAAGGGGAGCAACAAGAATAAGGCTGAATACAAATTGGTACAACCACTTTGGAAAACTTTGGGCATACATGTATATCCTGTGACCCAGCGATTCAATATACCCAGCTGGGTATATACCCTGCATGTACCCATAATATAAATGTAATTGCTAAAAACTTGAAACTATTAAAATGTCCATGAGCAATAGAATGGATAAAATTGTAACATATTCATACAACAGAATATTATCTAACAATAAAAAAGAACAACCTGGAACAAATGCATGAATGAATCTCATAAACATAATGTTGAGTGAAAGAAGAAAAACACACAAAAAACTCCGAGTTTGACTAACACAATATAAATCCACAGCACAGGCAAAACTAAATAATATTGTTTAGAAAGGGGTAAAGGGAAGTAAATAGGGTGCATTGGTGGTTCAGTGGTAGGATTCTCACCTTCCACGTGGGAGACTCGGGTAGATTCATGACCAGTGCAGCTCGTGTGCAGCCACCACCCGTCTGTCACTGGAAGCCTACATATTGCTATGATGCTGAACAGATTTCAGTGGAGCTTCCAGACTAAGATGGACTAGGAAGAAAGGCCTGGCCATATACTTCCAAAAATCAACCCCTGAAAACTCTATAGATCATGACAGTCCAGTCTGCAACCTGTCATGGGGATGGCCCAGGACCAGGCAGTGCTGTGGTCTATTCTCCATTGGGTCACCCTGATTTGGGGCCGACTCTGTGGCAGCTAACAACAACAACAAAACCAAACCAAAAACCAAACCCATTGCCGTTGAGTCGATTCTGACCCTACAGGACAGAGTAGAACTGCCCCATAGAGTTTCCAAGGAGTGCCTGGTGGATTCGAACTGCTGACCTTTTTGATTAGCAGCCATAGCTCTTAATCACTACACCAATAGGGCTTCCAATAGCAACAAAGGGAAGTAAAATTATAAAGCAAAGCGAAGACATGACTACCATAAAAATAAAAATACAAGATGTAGGGGAGTCGTGATGGGAAAGGGGCATACGAGAGGCCTTTAGGGCCGTGGCAGTATCCTATTTCTTGATCTGGGCGGTGATTACACAGGTGATTGATTGCCTCACAATAATTGGTTAGGTGATTGTCTTACACCAATTTGTTAAGCTAAACGTTTTTGTTTTATGGACTATGTTGCATGTATATTGCATTTCAAAACAGGCTTAAAAAAGAAAAGATTGGTAGTAAAAAGACTGGAGTAGGGCCGTGTAATTGAAAAGAAAAGAGGAAGAGCCAAGAGCAATTTTATCAGGTGGCAATAAGAGAGCTGGATGTGGGGGTGAGGGAAGAGAATCAAAGATGATTTTCAGGTTTCTGGCTTGAACACCTGGGTGGAGGGTGGTGACATCCACCAATGTGCCAGACATACGAAGAAAAGTAGATGCGGAAGGAAAAATAACTGTTTCTGCTTTGCTTATGTTAACTTGGAGGTGCCAATAAAACATATAAAAGATATTAACAGCCAGCATTTGTTGGATATTTTGGACTAGACTCTAGAGTAAGGAGAGATGTCTATTTAATAACATGAAAATTGAATGCTCTAAGCGAGGATGGCGAGACTACGTCTTACATACTTTGGACGTGTTGTCAGGAGGGATCAGTCCCTGGAGAAGGACATCATGCTTGGCAAAGTACAGAGTCAGCGGAAAAAAGGAAGACCCTCAACGAGGTGGATTGAGACAGTGGTTGCAATAATGAGCTCAAGCATAACAACGGCTGTAAGGATGGCGCAGGACCGGGCAGTGTTTAGTTCTGTTTTGTATAGGGTCGCTATGAGTTGGAACCGACTTGGCGGTACCTAACAACAACAACAAGTGAGGAAGAGATATTCAAAGGAGGGCATGTAGAAATAGGAACAGAAAGTGCCTAGGACTGAAGCCAGAGAAATACCAGTATATAAGGGATGGGTAACGATGAAGAGCTGTAAGCAATTCTGAGAAGGACAAGAGATGTAGGAAGAAAATGAAGAGAGCATTGTGTCATGGAAACCAAAAGTAAAGAATGCTTCAAAAACGAAGAAGGCCACAGTGAAAATTACTGCCCACAAATGGAGGATGATAAGGAATGAAAAATGTCCTATTTGATGAGGGTCAAGATCACCTATGATCTTGGCCAGAGTAGAATCAGGGGAACTATGGTGGCAAATTTGCAAATGCCATAGATTGGGACATTGAGTAGGCAGGGAAGATGTGGAGGATATGAATGCAGGGCTTCAAAAAGTTTGGATGTAAAGGAGAGGGAAAATAGAGTGATAATAATAAAGGCTAACACATATATAACAGTTACTCTGTACTAGACACTAATACTACTGTTGTTCTCATTTTAGAGATGAAGGGATTCAGGGACATAGGTTAAATAACCTACCCAAGGTCACACAGTAAACAAGTAGCAGAGTCTAGATTTAAACCTGGTCCCGGACTCTCCAGAAGTAGCTTAAAGGAATGTTTGTGTTAGGGGAAGAGGTTTTTTGTTTTGTTTTGTTTTAATGCAAAAGAATTTGTCATATGTGAATACTAAAACGAAGAAGAAGTAGAAAGGGCGCAGTTGAAGATACAAGACAGGAAGGGATAATCAACAGTCAAGTCGGTGAGAAGGAAGTTTGGTGGGAATCTACATCACAGGAGGCAAGACTTGTCTTACACGGGGACACCTCTGCCACTCACCCTGCCAGATAGGAGGGATGAATAGATCCTGAGGCAAGAATTGGTAGGTTTGATGGTTTGAAATTGAGTTCCCATCAGATGTCTTCTATTTTCTCTGTAAAACAGTAGATTAAGCCAGAGTTTAATCTGATTGCTGAGAGGGGTGCATTTCGGGAAAGGAAACAGGGTTGGAGGTTTACAAAGGGTTCTCTGACATTTCACCTAGATTTCCTCCTCCTTTTTTTTTTTCTGTCTGCACCTCAGCTTGCTTTGCTCCTCTGCCATCGTTAGCATTCCTTTAAATGCATAGAGCTTCCTTGTCCCATCTGTGTATGTTTCGCCTAGTGTATTTTAGTTCCTTCAATTGAACATTGCTAGCAACTTTGTATGAGTCAAGAAGGAAGACATAGAGAAAGGAGAGAGAGAGAAAGAGGAATTCTTTTGTGTTGTTTCTTAAACTTTCAAATGCCATTGGGATCAGAAAGATGGGGTTCAAATACCCTGTCCCATTCTAGAATAAAGTGTAGTGAGTTTAGACCCCTGCCCTATTTGGCCATAAAATATCTCTGGATTTATTCTGTCTCTCCACCTCTCCTTTGACATTTATTTATGTCATGTAAATACATTTTTATATAAGGTACTTATTCCCTATTTTGTTTTCACGTTGCAATTTGTGCACACTTTTTATCATGTTTATTTTTTTCTGCTAAAGAATTTGTGTACTTCCTTGCAGACTTTTTGAGATCCTATATCATTTATTCTTGTATTGACATTAGTATCCATCAGAGTTCCCAGAAGTTATCATCCAGGTTTCTGACTCCGCTCTCCCAGGACAACCCTGCTCCTGTGGGTATCCTCATGGGACCACCAGTGAGCAGGTAGAATTTTCCCAGAAGACTCAGAAATACATGAGAAAAATATGCTAATTAAATAGCACCAATGTCATTTGGCATCCAAAGCTGAATATTTCCTACTAATTACATTTCCTGCCCCAAATGAAATCTAATAAGCAGATCAGAGGTCTACAATGAGATTAAACATCAGATCTTGCAATAATAAAATACAACAATATTGAGATGATCCAAATTTTAATATGAGCCTTTTTAACATTTTTAATATTTTTCTCTTTTTAATATTTCTAAGGAAGAAATTGAAGTCCAAAGATTAAAACCTCTTGGAAGAAAAATTCCAGACACATTAAAATACAAAAAAAAAAAATTAAAGTCTGAAATTAAATTCTCTTTTGTGAGTGACTCCCTTCCTCCGACTTCTTATTCTGCTTAATATCAGCTGAGAGAAGGTTTTCAATGTCTGGATGGAGTTGGAGTGGTTTCAGCAATGCTGTCTGGACTGTCTCATAGTGGAACTAAATAATTTTTTTCCAGGATCTCGGAGGTTATATTTGCTTAATGCCAAGACTGTCATGAGCCACCCTCTTAGAGAGTTCAAAGAATTAATAGGACATACAAGATTATCACAGCACAGTCTCCATACCCACCAATTAAAAAAAAAAAAAGGGCCAATCCCCAGCCTCACTCTAGTCTTAGTTAATCCCAAGCAAACTTCTACTCCTAGAGCCCACAAACAAAGTCTCCACAGACCATAGATAAGGCCCAGTCACAAGTGAGGAAAGCAGAGGAAATAAATTCTTTGTTTAGCTCAGCTGACAGTCACTTGATGCCAGTTCACCCAGAACATTTGAACTTAAACTCAATTGTGAGAAGCCCTCCAGCACAAGGTAAATTTTGACACTAAGCATTTACTATTTTGGGAGTGAGTGGAAACCACCTCTGTACCTTTCTTTTCCATTGCATATATGCAAATCTCCATCATTTCACTTCCCCTTTGATTTCCGTGCTTACGATAGCTCGGTCATGAATTGAGTGAGGAATCTCTTAAGGGACACAGCGTCTGCACTCTGAAGCAAGCAGATGGGCTGTTGGTTTTTGTGGAATTGTATTGGCCTGAGAAGCCTGCCTCTTCTGAAATATTTTCACCTTGTCCTCACGTCTGCTTCAGTTGGGAAATAAATCTCAACAGATTCCTGAAATGATGATACTGCTTTGGATATTTCCAAAGCCTGTGTCCCAAAGGGCCCAGTGAGAGCCAATCCTTCCCAAATGTGCACCTCAAGAACCGGACTTCCTCCTATTTTGAATTTCATAAATTATTGGCTATTTGTAATAGGATACAGGCCGCATCTGTATGCCCCGCTATAATAACTGTAGAGTCTTGAAACTTACCCAGTAATTTCTTAAATATTATCCAGTCTTGAGCCTAGGGGAGACCACATGAATTCAAGACTGGTCCTTCCAGTTTCCTTCTTGGGCCTGAATGCAGGGTAGAATTTGAGGTGACTAATTTTTTTTAATAGAGGGAGCCTACCCAGGTATGCACAGGAGCCCTGGTGGAACACTGGTTAAAGCGCTCAGTTTTTAACCAAAAGGTTGGCAGTTTAAACCCACTAGATGCTCCATAGGCTTCTGTAAAGACTCACAACCTTGGAAATCCCACGGAGCAGTTCTACTCTGTTACCTGGGTATGGCATTAAAGATTTGAAGCTACATCCGTATCGGTGCTCTGCAGCACACAAGGAACCTTACAGTCAAAAAACTAAAAGATATTATTCCAGGCACCTAAAAAAGAAGTAAAGATTTCATTTTTCCCTAAAAAAGACTGTTTGCCTTGGACATGGCTACCTAAGAAAGCCTACTCAGATCACCCCAAAACTTTCTGAGCCTTGTCTTAGGCTGGGTTCTCTAGAGAAGCAAAACCAGTAAAGAGTATAAATGTATATGTAGAGAGATTTACATTAAGGAAATGGCTCATGAAGTTGTACAGGCTGAAACATCTCAAGTCCATGGGTCAGGCTGGAGGATTTTCCTGATTCATGTAGTTGCAGGGGCTGGTGAGCCCAATGTTGGCAGATCAGCCAGCAAGGCTCTGGCTCACAGGTTGTGATGATGGACAAATCCCAAGATCAGCAGGCAAGGGTGCAGGTAAGCTGCTAACTCAAGTCCCAAGAACTGGAGATCAGATAAACAGGAGCCAGCTGCAGGATCCAGAGAGAGCAAAAGCCCACCAGCCTTACCAGAAAGTCCACCTATATTGGATGCAGGCCATACCTCCAAGGAAACTACCTTTCAACTGATTGGTTACTCATAGCAGATCCCATCACGGAGGTGATTACATTATATCAGATCTCATTATGGAGGCGATCATATCATTATACAACTGCCAAACTACATCATAACTGCCAAACCACTGAGAATCATGGCCTGGCCAAATTAACACACAACCTTAATGATCATGAGTCCCCCTCACAGCCCCCAAAACTTTGTTGCTAAGCAGCCCTTGTGGCCACCCATGAGCTTGCTGCCGACAATTAAACCCTTGCCTCCTCTGTCACTGCTTACAGAGGACGTCACAGCTCTCTTGAGGCCCCTAATGGAGTTATCGTACCTTTTGCTTATCACCACAGATGGGTATAGTCCTGCCTCTATAGAAACAACCACTAGCCTATGAACGAAGCCTCCATAAGCTGATGTCACCCACCACGGTGACAAAACCATGGCCCTAAGACTGCAGGCCTTACCTGGGCTTAGTAATTAGTAGTGAAGTTTAAAAGTCCACTATGAGCCTCTTTAAGGTCCATAGCCAAAATGCTCTGATCTCTTACTACAGCCCAAGATCAAAAGCCACAGGTCCTGGTCCCACAAAAAGTTTCTCCTTGTGAACAAGTGGCTCCCTTCATGTTGGTTCCTTTGTTGTGTTTCTCTTCATTTTAAGCCCGTGCACCAATTGTTTGTATCTCTCAAGCTTGCTTTCAAAACTCTAGGCACCTCTCCCTCCCTCCTCCCTGCCAAGTGTAGGGGCAGGTCTGTGCTTCTTCACTGACCTCAAGCAGTAGGCTGGCATCCAAGGGGAAAAGTATGGAGCTGGGTTAAGCATGTTTAATTTATTCTTCGCAAACTTACAAATCAGACAATTCACTTCACCTCTCCTAGGGTGGAGTGAGTTAAGAAGCAGAGTTGGCAAATGCCCAATTAAATTTGAATTTCATATATAAAATGAGTAATTTTTAGTGTAAGTATATCCCAAATATTGCATGGGACATACTTATACCAAAGTTATTTGTTTTCCGGAAATTTGAGTTTAACTATGCACCCTGGTAACCATAAGGTAAGTATCAGTCAGGCGCTAGGTTCTGGGAATATAAAATGAACATGAACTAGCTCCTGCCCTACAGAGGGGAAACTAGAAAAGCCAATAAAGTCCAAAAGGCTGCTTTTTGAGCATCTCTTTGCACCACAGGAAACAAATGGTAGCAATAATCATCAGCACCTTTACGTTGGACCATAAAACCAGTTGCATTTGTTCATGTGTAGAATAAGTTTGACTGTCACATGCCATATATCAAAACTATCCTTGTTCAATTGAGCCTTCATTTTGTCGATGGCTATGTTGGGCACGGAGAAATCAATAGTGAGCCAGAGAGGTGGAGCCAAGATGGCAGAATAGACAGACGCTTCTGGCAAGCCCTCTTTGCAACAAAGACCCCAAAAAACAAGTGAAATGAGTATATTTGTGACAAGCTGGGAGCCCTGAGCTTCAAAGGCAAGCTAAGAAAATGAACTGAGGGGCAGGGGGAGGAAGATACCGTTTAGAAGTAGAGAGGAGTTACCAGACCTGAGTCATGGGGAGCCCTTAGGCATCATTCCTGGAGTGGTGGCAGTAGCAGTGGGCTGGTACTAGCATTCCACTGCAGTTTCCTCAGGGAGAAGCAGCCAGCCCCACAGCCTACTCACACCTCCAGAACCTGAGAGAAATGGTGCTCTTGGCAAAAGCTAAGTACCTGCGCATATTTTACTGTGCTCCTCCACCCCCAAGCCAGAGTCAGTGGCTGAATTCCCTGGGCCTGAGATAGGCCCTGTTGAGCACCTAGAACCATCCACCCAGCCTAGGGGAAGGAAAAAATTTGCAACTGGGGGAAAAGATAATTTGCTAACTCCACTGACCAGGGGAGCTCAGACAGAAGCGGCTCCTGTCCAGGCATAAACCATCCATGGACTTTGAGCACCTTTCCCTTCTGCAGTGTGGGTCTATTTCAGGAGAATAGGCCCTTGTTGGTAAACTCCAACCATTTCAGCTGTGCAGTGGAGAGGTGGGTGTTTGATGTTTGACATTGCTTTGCCTATTAAACAAGGCAGTAACCTACCCACATCAGCGACCTAAGGACTGGTAGCTCCACTCAGGTCACCCAGCCACCTGCCACAGGGGTCCAAAGATAACTGGCACCTCCCAGTCCTTACAACCAAAAAATCTGGGTGCACTTGGTCTGTCTGCAGAACCCACCCACCTGCACACTTTAGGGAACAGGGACGTGCTTTCCTCAGAGACACTCGGAGATTGGTTCTCAGCCCCCTGCCTTGTTCAGAGCATGACCCCCTGCTGCAATCAGATATCAGTATATACGTCAATCACCCCTTAGCCTCTAAGACTGTAGGACAGAGCCTGTACCACACACTTGATGATCAGCTACCTGGAAACTTGAGCTGAATTCATACAAGAAAACTGAATGGGCTCCTAGACTGATATACCTGATAATAGCTCTAGCCGTCTGGGTACAGGACATCAGAGCTTCAAAGGCAAAAACAATCAAGCTAGCTCACTCAAGCAACCCATAGGGGTATACCAAAACAAAACAAAGCAAGAAGCTACGACATAGTAAGTGGACATAAACTAATACAATAACTTATAGATGGCTTGGAGACAACAGTCAATATCAAGTCACATAAAGAAACAGATCATGATCACCTCAATAGGCTCTCAAAGCAAAGAATTAAGGGGTCTTCTACACGAAAGTGCATTCCTGGAATTACCAGAGCCAGAATACAAGAGTTTAATATACAGAACCCTTCAAGACATCAGGAAGGAAATGAGACAATACGCAGAACAAGTCAAGGAACACACAGATAAAGCAATTGAAGAAATTAGAAAGATTAGTCAGGAACATAATGAAATAATGAATAAGCTGGAAAAATCCATAGGCAGGCAGCAATCAGAAGTTCAGAAGATTAACAATAAAATTACAGAATTAGACAACTCAGTAGAAAGTCAGAGTAGCAGAATTGAGCAAGTAGAAGCTAGAATTTCTGAACTTGAAGATAAATCACTTAGCACTAATGTATTTGAAGAAAAATCAGATAAAAGAATTAAAAAAGATGAAGAAACCTTAAGAATCATGTAGCACTCTATCAAGAGAAATAACCTAGAGTGATTGGAGTACGAGAACAGAGAGGGATAACAGAAAACACAGAGAGAATTGTTGAAGATTTGTTGGCAGAAAACTTCCCTGATATTGGGAAAGATGAGAAGCTATCTATCCAAGATGCTCATCGAGCTCCACATAAGGTAGATTTTAAAAGAAAGTCACCAAGACATATTATAATCAAACTTGCCAAAACCAAAGATAAAGAGAGAATTATAAGAGCAGTGAGAGATAAACAAAAAGTCACCTACAAAGAAGGGCCAATAAGAATAAGCTCAGACTGCTTGACAGAAACCATGCAGGCAAGAAGGCAATGAATGGGATAGCATATTTAAAAAATTGAAGGAAAAAAATTGCCAGCCAAGAATCATATATCCAGCAAAACTGCCTCTTAAATATGAAGGTGAAATTAAGACATTTCCAGATAAACAAAAGTTTAGGGAATTCATAAAAGCCAAACCAAAACTACAAGAGATACTAAACAGAGTTCTTTGGTTAGAAAATCAATAATATCAGGTATCAATCCAAGACTAGAACACTGGGCAGAGCAACCAGAAGTCAACCCAGACAGAGAAATCCAAAAAAACAAAGCAAGATTATCAAACAAACAAAAAAAAAAGCTCAAAACAGGGTAACTGTGATGTTATATAAAAGAAGACAACATTAAAACAATAAAGAGGGACTAAGAAATGTAATCACAGGTCTTCCATATGGACAGGAGGAAACAGTGATACAAAGAAATAAAAGTTAGGTTTAAATTTAGAAAAATAGGGGTAAATAATAAGGTAATCACAAAGGAGACAAACTATCCTACTCATCAAAATAAAATACAAGAAAAAAATAGAGACTCAGTGGAAACAAAGACAACAACAAATATGAGGAAAGGACAATATTTAAAGATAATCTGCTCAGCACATAAAATTAAGTGGGAAAAAGAAACTGTTAACAACACACAAAAAAAGACATCAAAATAATAGCACTAAATTCATACCTATCCATAATTACCCTGAATGTAAATGGACTAAACGCACCAATAAAGAGACAAAGAGTGACAGAATGGATTAAAAAACACAATCCATCTATATGCTGCCTACAAGAGACACACCTTAGACTTAGAGACACAAACAAAGTAATACTAAGAGGATGGAACAAATATATCAAGCCAACAACAATCAAAAAAGAGCAGGAGTGGCAATATTAATTTCTGACAAAATAGACTTTAAAATTAAATCCATCAGAAAGGATAAGGAAGGACACCATATAATGATTAAAGGGACAATATACCAAGTAGATATAAGCATATTAAATATTTATGCACCCAATGGCAGGGCTGCAAGAGACATAAAACAAACTCTATCAGCATTGAAAAGTGTGATAGCTCCACAATAACAGCAGACTTCAACACACCACTTTCAGTGAAGGACAGGACATCCAGAAAGAAGTTCAATAAAGACATGGAAGATCTAAATGCCACAATCAACCAACTTGACCTTGTAGACATATACAGAACACTCCACCCAACAGCAACCAAGTACACTTTCTTTTCTAGTGCACATGGAACATTCTCTAGACTAGACCACATATTAGGTCATAAAGCAAGCCTTAGCAGAATCCAAAACACTGAAATATTACAAAGCATCTTCTCTGTCCATAAGGCCATAAAAGTGGAAATCAATAACGGGAAAAGCAGGGAAAAGAAATCAAACACTTGGAAATTGAACACAATCCTGCTGAAAAAAGACTAGATTATAAAAGACATTAAGGATGGAATATAGAAATTCATAGAGTCCAGTGAGAATGAAAACGCTTCCAAGGCTGTAAGTCTTTACGGAGGCAGATTGCCACGTCTTTCTCCCATAGAGCGGCTAATAGGTTCCGACTGAAGATCTCTTGGTTAGCGGCCAGGTGCTTAACCACTGTGCCATAACAGGGCTCCTAAAAAAAAAAAAAAAAAAAAGCTCCTTAGGGGGTGGTAATGAAAAAAATATTGAGAAACACTGGTCCAGAGTTTCTCACAGTCCACCCAATGCTCCCTCAAAATATTTATCGAATGTCTACCTTGAGGAAAGAATTGTGAGAGGCACAGGGAATGTAACAGTGAATAAGACAAGCATGGGCCTTTCTGTGACAGTAGGGGAGAAAGACACAAAAACAAGCAAGAAATTAGAGAAAATAATTACAAATTTTGTTATGAAAAAAAGCACATGGGGGCTGGAAACAGGAAATAATGAGATGGGGACCTCTGAACACCAGAGCAAGCAAGGTCAGTCTGAAAGGCTCTGGTTTGAAAATAGGGGTTCTTATCTGTATGCTTGTACAGATCCGGTTGCGGCTTTGGGACAGCCCCTTTTGCTTATCGCAAATTTCTACTACTTCCCTGTTCAGCAGCTTCATGCCAACTTAGGTTTAAGGTCAAGAAGGCTTTTGTATCTGCTTTGACACCTTGACTTTTTGTCACCACATTTTAAAATGTGTTTATATTAGGAGACTTAGGAACTTAAGGCTGTGTGAATTTGGTTCATGAAAGGGTAGTCCATTTGGAAAATGAAGAAAAAGTTTTTTGAGTCCTAGAAAATCCACAGTTTGGCACTTTCAGAGAACTCAGGGAAAATGTTGGAGCTATTTCTCCTGAGAACCCTGTCCTGTGGGAAGGTGACTCCTTTATAAAATCATTTGTATGAGATTCACCACTGCCAGGATTGAAATATGAGCAGCTTTTCAGAAGGCAGCCACATTTTCAGAACCAAAAGGCAAGATATGTTACTAGGTTCTGCTACTTCCCCTTTTCTAATTCTTGCTGTCCTTGTCTGAGCAGCTGCCTCCAGCCCTCCTCCCTGGATGGAAGATAAACGTGGCATTTGATGAGACAGGCTCAGTCCTTAGCCAGGTAGCCAGGTCTCCAGGTCTCCATGCATCTGTGGCTGCTGCTGTTGCTGGTGCTGGGTGAGTAGACAGGCGGGAAGGGTCAGCTGCCTCAGCTCCTTAGATCTGTCAGGGAAATGTTGGGGATTTTCTGTCTCTGCCTTCACTCAGAATTTCAGAGACAGGTAGCAAGAAACAGGAAAGAGCAGGGCAGGAAAACCAACAGGTTTCAAATACAACCATCAGGACAAACCAAGTGTGTTAACCTTTGTTGCTCACCCGTTTCTTTTCTAGTCTGGTAGTAAACTTTTTTCTTAATTGTGTTTTAGCTGAAAGTTTACAGCTCATTAGTTTCTCATACAAAAATTTATACACACACTGTTATGTGACCCTAGTTGCTATTCCTATAATGTGACCGCCCATTTCTCCTTTCCACCCTAGATTTCCCAAGTCCATTCAACCAGCTCCTAACCATTTCTGCCTCTTCACCCTGCCTCTGGACAAGGGCTTCACAAAAGCACGCTCTTCACGAATTATCATTTTATGTCTTACAGTCCACTCTATTCTTTGTCTGAAGAGTTGGCTTCGGGAATGGTTTTAGTTCTGGGTTAACAGAGAGTCCAGGGGCCATGTCTTTTGGGATTCCTCCAGTCTCAGTCAAACCATTAAGTCTGGTCTTTTTACTGGAATTTGAGTTCTGAACCTCTTTTTTCTCCTGTTCCGTCAGGGACTCTCTGTTGTGTTCCCTGTCAGGGCAGTCATTTGTGGTAGCCAGGCACCATCTATTTCTTCTGGTCTCAGGCTGATGGGGTCCTTGGTTTATGTGGTCATTTTTGTCTCTTGGGTTAATATTTTCCTCGTGTCTTTGGTGTTCTTTATTCTCTTTGGTCCAGGTGTGTTGGGGCAAATTGATCGTCTTAGATGGCCGCTTAATAGCTTTTAAGACCCCAGAGGCCACTCACCAAAGTGGGATGCAGAACATTTTCTTAATAAATTTTATTATGCCAATTGACCTAGATGTCCCCAGAAACCATGGTCCCTAGACGCCCACCTCTGCTACACTGTCCCTCAAAATGTTTGGTTGTATTCAGGAAACTTCTTAGCTTTTGGTTTAGTCCAGTGGTACTGACTTCCCATGTGTTATGTATTGTCCTTCCCTTCACATAAGACAATTCTTGTCTATATCTAGTTAGTGAATTCCCCTCTCCCTCCCTCCCCACCCTAGTAACCATCAAAGAATGTTTTCTTCTGTTTAAACCTTTTCTTGAGTTCTTATATTAGTGGTCTCATACAATATTTGTCCTTTTACAACTGACTGATTTCACTCAGCATAGTGCCTTCCAGATTCCTCCATGCTATGAGATGCTTCACTGGTTCATTGTTGTTCTTTATTGTTACATACTATTCCATTGTGTGACTATACCATAATTTGTTTATCCATTCATCTATTGATGGGCATATAGGTTGTTTCCATTTTTTTGCAATTGTAAACAGTGCTGCAATGAACATGGGTGTGCATGTATCTATTTGTGTGACGGCTCTTATTTCTCTAGGACATATTCCAAGGAGTGGGATTGCTGGATCTTAAAAAAAAAAACGTTGCCGTCAAGTCCGCTCCGACTCATAGCGACACTATAGGACAGAGTAGAACTGCCCCATAGGGTTTCCAAGAAGCACCTGTTGGATTCGAACTGCTAAACTTCTGGTTAGCAGCCATAGCACTTAACCACTACGCTGCCAGGGTTTCCTGCTGGGTCTTAAGGTACTTCTATTTCTAGCTTTTTAAGGACGTGCCAAATTGATTTCCATTTTACATTCCCCCAAGCAGTGTACAAGTGTTCCAGTCTCTCCACAACATCTCCAACATTTATTATTTTGTGTTTTTTTTTTTTAATTAATGCCAGCCTTGTTGGGGTGAGATGGTTTCTCATTGTAGTTTTGTTTTGCATTTCTCTAATGGCTAATGATCATAAACTTTTCCTCATGTATCTGTTAGCTGCCTGAATGTCTTCTTTGGTGAAGTGCCTGTTCATATTCTTTGCCCATTTTTTAATTAGGTTATTTGTCTTTTTGTTGTTGAGGTTGTACAGTACCTTGTTGATTTTAGAGATTAGACCCTGATCAGATTTGTCATAGCTAAAAATTTTTTCTGAGTCTGTAGGTAATCCTTTTCCTTTTTTGGTGAAGTCTTTTCATGAGTATAAGTGTTCGATTTTTAAGAGCTCCCAGTTATCTAGCTTCTCTTCTGGTGTTTGTGCATTGTTAGTTATGATTTGTATTCTATTTATGCCATGTATTTGGGCTCTTAGCATTGTCCCTATTTTTTTCTTCTGTGATATTTTTCATTTTAGATTTTATATTTAGATCTTTGATCCATTTTGAGTTCGTTTTCATGCATTGTGTGAGGTATGGGTCTTTTTTCATTTTTTGCAGATGTATATCCAGTTATGCCAGCATCATTTGTTAAAGAGATTGTCTTTTCCCCATTTAACAGACTTTGGGCCTTTATCAAATATCAGCTGCTCATAGGTGGATGAATTTACGTTTGGATTCTCAATTCTGTTCCACTGGTCTAAGTAGCTGTTGCTGTACCAGTACAAGGCTGTTTTGACTACCATGGTGGTATAATATGTTCTAAAATCAAGTAGCGTGAGGCCTCCTACTTTGTTCTTCTTCTTCAGTAAGGGTTTACTTATCCAAGCCTTTTCGCAGTCCATATGAAGTTGGTGCTCTGTCCCATTAAAAAATGTCATTGGAATTTGGATCAGGATTGCATTGTATCTGTAGATCACTTTGGGTAGAACCGACAGTTTCACAATGTTGTGTCTTCTATCCATGAGCAGGCATGTTTTTCCACCTGCTTAGGTCTCTTTTGGTTCCTTGCAGTAGTGTCTTGTAGTTTTCTTTGTATAGGTCTTTTACATCTCTGGTTAGATTTATTCCTAAGTATTTTGTCTTCTTGCAGCTATCGTAAATGGTATTGAATTGGTGATTTCCTCTTCAAAGTTCTCTTTGTTGTTGTAGAGGCATCCAACTGATTTTTGTATGTTTATCTTCTATCCTGATACTTTGCTGAACTCTTCTGTTAGTTCCAGTAGTTTTGTTGTGGATTCTTTGGGGCTTTCTGGTATATAAGATCATATCACCTGCAAATAGGGATACTTTTGCTTCTTCCTTATGAATTTGGATGTTCTTGATTTATTTATTTATTTTTTATTTATTTTTCTAGCCTAATTGCTCTGCCTAGGACTTCCAGCACAATGTTCAATAAGAGTGGTGATAAAGGGCATCCTTGTCTGGTTCCCGATCTCAGTGGGAATGCTCTCAGGCTCTCTCCATTTAAGCTGATGTTGGCTGTTGGCTTTGTATAAATGCCCTTCATTATGTTGAGGAATCTTCCTTCCATTCCTATTTTGCTGAGAGTTTTTATCATTAATGGTTGTTGGACTTTGTCAAATGGCTTTTCTGTATCAATTGATGGATCATGTGGTTCTTATCTTTTGTTTTATTTATGTGATGGATTACATTGATTGCTTTTCTAAGTTGAACCGTCCTTGCATAAATATTGAATCCCACTTGGTCATGGTGAATTGTTTTTTTGATACGTTGTTGAATTCTATTGTCTAGAATTTTGTTGAGGATCTTTGCATCTATGCTCAAGAGGGATATTAGTCTGTAATTTTCTTTTTTTGTGGTATCTTTACCTGGTTTTCATGTCAGGGTTATGCTGGCTTTATAGAATGAGTTTGGGAGTATTCCATCTTTTTCTATGCTCTGAAATAACTTTAATAGTAGTGGTGTGAACTCTTCTCTGAAAGTTTGGTAGAATTCTTCAGGGAAGTCGTCAGGGTCAAGGCTGTTTTTTGTTGGGAGTTTTTTAATTACCTTTTCAATCTCTTGTTTTGTTACAGGTTTGTTTAGTTAGTTGTTCTACCTCTGTTTGTGTTAGTTTAGGTAGGTAGTGCGTTTCTACAAATTTGTCCATGTCCTCCAGGTTTTCAAATTTGTTAGAGTACAATTTTTCATAGTATTCTGTTATGATTCTTTTAATTTCCGTTTGGTCTGTTGTGATATCACCCATCTCATTTCTTACTTTGGTTATTTGCTTCCTCTTCTGTTTTTCTTTTATCAGTTTGGCCAATGGTTTATTGATTTTATTGATCTTTTCAAAGAGCCAGATTTTGATCTTATTAACTCTTTTGGTTGTTTTTTGTATTCTCTGTTTCATTTATTCTACTCTAATTTTTATTATTTGCTTTCTCCTGGTGCCTGATGCCTTCTTTCGCCACTCTCTGTTTGTTCCAGTTGTAGTGTTAATATTTTTATTTTGGCCATTTCTTCTTTTTGATATATGCTTTTATTGCTATAAATTGACCTCTAACTGCTGTTTTGGCTGTGTCCCAAAGGTTCTAGTAGGATGTGTTTGATTCTATGAATTCCTTTATTCCATCCTTAATATCTTCTATAATCAAGTAGTTTTTAAGCAAAGTATTGTTTGGTTTCTATGTATTTGATTTTTTTTTCTTGCTTTTTCTGTTACTAATTTCTACTTTTATGGCTTTATGGTTAGAAAAGATGCTTTGTAATATTTCAATGCTTTGTATTCTGTTAAGGCTTGCTTTGTGGCTTAATATGTGGTCTATTCTGGAAAATGTTCCATGCGTGTTGGGAAAGAAAGTACACTTGCTGTTCTTGGGTGGAGTGTTCTGTATATGTCTATGAGATCAAGTTGATCGATCGTGGCATTTAGATCTTCTGTGTCTTTTTTGAGCTTCTTTCTGGATGTTTCGTCCTTCACCAAAAGTGGTATGTTGAAGTCTCCTACTGTTATTGTGGAGCTGTCTATCTCACTTTTCAATGCTGTTAGAGTTTGTTTTATGTATTTTGGAGCCCTGTTGTTGGGTGCATAAATATTTATTATGGTTATATCCTCCTGGTATAAAAAAAAATCCTCCTGGTAGTGACCCTTTAATTATCATATACTGTCTTTCCTTATTCTTTGTGGTGGATTTTGCTTTAAAGTCTATTTTGTCAGGGACTAATATTGCTACTTCTGCTCTTTTTTTAATTATTGTTCGCTCGATACACTTTTTTTCCATCTTTTCAGTTTTAGTTTGTTTGTGTCTGTAAGCCTAAGGTGAGTTTCTTGTAGGTGGCATATAAATGGATTGTGTTTTTTAATCCATTCTGCCACTCTCTGTCTCTTTATTGGTACATTTAGTCCACTTATATTCAGCGTAATTATTGCTAGGTATGAGTCTTAGTGCTGTCATTTTGATTTTTTTGTGTGTGCTTTTGACAGTTTCTTTGTTCCTTTTAATTTCCTGTGCTGAGTCATTTTTCTTTATGTATTTTTTTTTCATTTTTGTTGATTTTGTATTTGATGAGTCTTTATGTTTTTCTTGTTTTTTATTTTGATGTGTAGGATTGTTAGTTTCCTTTGCAGTTAACTTTATATTTACCTCTACTTTTCTGAGTTTAAACCAATCGTTTATTACTTTATATCTGCTTGACTTCCTCTCCATATAGAAGATCTATGGCCTCATTTTTAGTTCCTCTTTTCTGTCTTAATGTTGTCATCTTTTACATATTGACATCTCTATTTCCCAATATTTTCAGTGTTTTAGCTTTGATTTATTTTTGTGACTTCCCTATTTATGTTGCTATCTGGTTTCTCTGTCCTGTGTTCTAGTCTTGGGTTGTTACTGATGTTATGGATTTTCTAACCAGAGGGCCCACTTTAGTATTTCTTATAATTTTGGTTTGGTTTTTGCAAATTCTCTAAACTTCTGTTTATCTAGAAATGACCTAATTTCACCATCATATTTCAGAGACAGTTTTGCTGGGCATATAATTCTTGGCTGGCATTTTTTTTCCTTCATGGCTTTATATATGTCATCCCATTGCCTTCTTGCCTGCATGGTTTCTGCTGAGTAGTCAGAGCTTAGTCTTATTGACTCTCCTTTGAAGGTGACTTTTTGTTTATCCCTAGCCTCTCTTAAAATTCTCTCTTTATCTTTGGTTTTGGCAAGTCTGATTATAATATGTCTTGGTGAATTTGTTTTGGGATCTACCTTGTGTGGGGTTTGATGAGCTTCTTGGGTAGATATCTTGTCATCTTTCATGATATCAGGAAAGTTTTCTGCCAACAAATCTTCAACAATTCTCTTTATTTTCTCTTATCCTCCCCCTGCCCACCCATTCCCATTTTCCAATCCCTTGAGGGTTATTCCTCTGATACAGTCCCACATAATTCTTAAAGCTTCTTCATTTTTCAAAATTCATTTATCTAATTTTCCCCCAAATAAGTTGGTGTCCAGTGCTTTATCTTCAATCTCACTAATTCTGACTTCCATTGCTTCAAATCTGCTCCTATGACTTTCTATTGAGTTGTCTAATTCTGAAGTTTTATTGCTAATCTTTTGAATTTCTGTTTGCTGTTTCTCTGTAGATTCTTGCAGCCTATTAAATTTGTGATTATGCTCTTATATAACCTTTTTAGGTTCCTCCATTACATTTTCCGTGTGTTCCTTGGCTTGTTCTGTGTTTTGCCTGATCTCTTTCCTGATTTCTTGAAGAGTTCTGTATATTAATCTTTTGAGTCTACCTTTAATAATTCCAAGATATTTTCTTCCTCTGGATGGTTCCTTGATTCTTTGTTTTGGTGGCTTGCTGAAGCCATCATGGTCTACCTTTTTATGTGATTTGATATTGACTATTGTCTCCAAGTCATCAATAAGTTATTATATTTATTAATTTTGTTTGCTTACTGTGTCCGATCTTCTTGCTTTGTTTTGTTTTGATATACCCAAATAGGCCTGTAGTGTGAGCTAATTATTGGCATTTTTGAAGCTCTCACATCCTGTCTTCAGATGGCTAGATCTGTTACTAGGTACATAAGCCCAGGAGTCCATTTACTTTTCTTGTGTGGATTCAGCTCAGACGTCCAGGTCATCAGTCACTGAGTGTATGGTGTAGGCTCTCACTTAGAGTCCTAGATGGACAGGGATGATTGGAGTAGGCACAAGTATCTGGCTGCAGTAGGTGGTCATGTGCTTATCAAGGCAGTGTGCTGACTGCTACCCCTGAGTGTGTGGGTGAAAGAAGTGTCCTTGTTCCCTACAGTGCATAGGTACTTGGATTTTGCAGCTGGACTATGGGCACTCAAAGCTATTGGTTGTAAGGACTGGAAGTCACCACTTATTCTTGGACCCCTGTTGCAAGTGGTTCAGTGGGGTGGGTGGAGCCACCAGTCCTCAGGCCCCTGAAATGGGTAGGTGAGAACCCTGTTTAAAGGGCAGGTGGTGTCAAATGTCACAAATCTGCCATTCACACTTATAGCAGGTACTGATAAAAATAGGCTACACTGTTGAAATGGGCTCACACAAGTCTATGGAGGGGTGAAAGGCATCAAAGTTTGTGGACCCCTTATGCCTGTGTCTAGGCAAAGGGGCTGTGCCTGCCCTGAGTTCCCAGCTTAGGGGAGTTGGCAGATTGTTTTTTCCTGATTGTTAGTTTGTTACCTCTCCAAAGCCAACAGAATGGCTCGGTGAGAGACAAGTCCTATTTCTGGCCCAGGGTGCACAGCAATTGCTGATGCCAGACTGAGACCCAGAGCAGAGTGAGGAGGGGGCAGATAAAAGGGAGAGAGGTATTTTCCAAAAGGAGGTTTTTTTTGATCAGCGCAGTAGGATATCTTTTGCTGATTGAACACTTTTCTCGCTGGTTCTTGGGGCTTGAGCAGACCCTCCACTGCTTGGTCTCTTCCAATGTGGAAAGTACATTCCAAGCACCACTGCTTGCGTCTCCGTGTGTGCCAGCCTATCCAGCCTGCAGGGTGCTGGTGCCCAGTCTGGCAACTCCCTGCTGCTTCTGAACCATCTCTCTCTCCCCATGCCACTCAGTCAGATTTCTCAACTTTGTCTTTGATGTTCAGAGCTCCTTGATTGTCATATATAATTTATTCACTTGTTTTTTTTGAGCCTTTGTTGTAAGAGGGACCACTGGGAGCGTCTGACTACTACGCCATCTTGGCCCCACTTCTTTGACAGCAAACTTGACCACAACTCCACATCCCTTTCTCTGTCCCAGGTTTAAAATAAAATTTTCACATAAACAGTTAATTCCTAAACTTACATGAGGGGGGAAGATCTACTAAGAAACATGGCTCCCTTCCCTTGATTTAAAGCCAAGATTTAACCAGAGACTGAAAAAGTAGGAACAACAATGCCCAAGAAATGAAGGATGGATAAACCATTTCTTCAAGCCCTTCTCTGCCTCTGCATTGCTGATTTCAGACTGGAGAGGAGAGGAGTGGATAAAGAATAAAGCTGCTGAGAACGGAATAGCAAAGGGATGAGCCGGGATTGTGTACACAAGCCACTGAATATTTGTAAAACAAAGATTTTAATTAATTAATTTTGTTTGGGGGCTATGGGTGGTGTGGAATGGGAGTGAAGAAATAGGGAGGAAAAAGTGAAGAAACAGTTGTTGCTGTGTTAATTGGAAATTTCTGAGAGTTTCTAGTTGTAAAAGTTTGAGAAACATGACATTGTGCTAATCTTGGACTCTTGGCTTCCTTGCAGCTCCCAGAGGTGAACAATCTGGTAAGTTTTCCCTCCTGTCTGTTCCTCATGTTCTCTGGGCATTCATCACCTCAGCCAGCATCACTTGTCCCACCCCTGTAGATGACAGCTGCAGGGATGTACCAACAGCAATGATCTTCTAGTCTGAGGTCACATCTGTTACCATACTGGACTACCAGATCCTCTCTTGACTTCTCCAATCTCCAGTTCTTTCTCCATTAACTAGAAGTCTCAGCATAGAGAGGAAGGGAATGTTTGCAGCTGGTAGGGTGGCAGCAGATGGCTAATATTGAGAGAGCTTCAGATCTGATCTCCCCTATACCCTGAGGCACCTCCCTCTGTAAGTCCAAGCTAGTTGCTACCCTCAAAGGACATGGAAATTGCACCATTTGCAAAGATAAATGCTACAGCCAAATCCTTACACACATCCAAAAGGAGCTCATGTTATTGTCATGTCTCAATGTCCAGGCCTATCAGTCAGTTGCAATTCCATATACTAGTCTGATTTCTCAAGCAGCCCAGGCACCTTAATTCAAATTCATTGTATCCCTCAATTATCGATCACATCCAGCTTAGATGGAAAGTGGAGAGAAGTTGCCTTCCCCATATAATCTTCAACTAAGCAAGGTTTAAAAGTATTGAACATGGAAAAAAAAAAAAACTTGTTCACTAAATGTTAACAGCCAAGTAGAAAGTGGTTTTCTAGAGTCTAGAAATACTTCTGGAGTATTTACATTTCAGGTCCATCCTTATCTGGACAGGCATCTACAGGACGAGAGCATTTCATAATCAGTCTATTTTTGAGGCCCTCGCAGTGATTGCCCAATTACAAGTCACATCTCTTGGGCTTTTCTGAACCCTCAGTGGGGACCTGAAGCCTATTCCCTATGACACCTACCTGCCCACCTCCAGGCAAGGCATAGGAGGAGGAGGGACAGATTTTGTCCCAGGCATTTCCCCAGATTGATTCTGTTCAATTTCCGACTTGGTGCTGACTTGGAATTAGCCCAGACAGATTCCTATCTCCAAGGCTGGGCCCTCCTCTGTTCTGTATACACACCCCACTCACTTTTATCTGCTTTCGTCTTTCGATTTCCTCTTCAGGAGCAGCTCCTAAAGCTGTGGTTCTTCTTCAACCTACCTTGTTCCCAGTCTTCAAAGGCGAGACAGTGACTCTCACATGCAAGGAATTCCACTCCCCAGCTTTGGGAGACACATCTTGGTATCTTGAGGGGAATTTGTTGAAAGAAAAATCGGAAGAGATTCGAGTAAAAAAACCTGGAAAGTACCAGTGCGAGACCAAAAGATCTTCTCTCAGTGACCCCGTGCATGTAGACTTTTCACCTGGTAAGGAAAGAAAGGAGAAGTCTTTGAAGTCAGAGTGGGCAGTGTCTGGGAGCTGGGTTAATGCAGGGAGCCCAGGCAGAGTTGTAAACAGGTATGGGGATATTTGATGTGCTGACCCAGGGGGAAAATAAGGAGATAGGACAGCAACAAGCATTGCCTATCTTACCTATCCAGAGAATTGATGGCAACCCAGTGGCCACTAGGCCAAAAAGAGACCCGGGTCTGAAGCAAAGCATGGGATAAAATTCCACCTTTGTTTAAGGGCATTTATGAGGAAATCTGGGTACCACAAATGGTTGAACGCTCAGCCATTAACCAAAAGGGTGATGGTTCGAACCCACCCAGAGTTGCCTTGGAAGAAAGACCTAGCAAATTGCTTCCTAAATGTCAGAGCTATGAAAACCCTATGGTTTTCATTTTTACTCTGACAGAAACCGACAACGACATGGGGATCTCTCAAGGGCATCTTCTGGGAATCAGTCCACTTTCTAGGGCAAGGAAGAATTGACTACTGGGGCCACGTGCAAATGTGAGGGATAACCTTTTGAGGCATGTAAAGGATTGTTGCTCTCTCTTCATGGGCAGAAATGAGAAATGGAAGAAAGAAGCAATAGGGGATAAATTCAGAGTGTTCCTCCATCTCTTTGCAGGCTGGTTAATACTTCAGGCTTCATACCCTGTCTTTGAAGGAGACAATGTAGATCTGAGGTGCTGGGGGAAAGAAGATAATAAAATTATTGACAGGATTTACTACAAGGATGAAAAAAAACTTGATGAATATGAGAACAAAAATTGTTTCACACTATCTTCAGTCTCTAGGGACAATGGCGAATATCATTGTACTGCTTCTCGACAATATCTGTGGAAGATACATAAGCCAGAACATTCAAATCGTCTAAGAATTCAAGTTCAAGGTAATGGCTACTCTACTGTGG
This sequence comes from Loxodonta africana, assembly GCF_030014295.1. Lineage (NCBI taxonomy): Eukaryota > Metazoa > Chordata > Mammalia > Proboscidea > Elephantidae > Loxodonta > Loxodonta africana. The sequence continues at coordinate 190,347,639 of NC_087344.1, read as the reverse complement.
GTAAGAAGGCTTGGCAGGAAAACACTGTGTGAGGATTGACGGAGAGTGCTTCTTAGTGGGGATCTCATGAAGAGCTTTATGGCCCAGCCATAGGAAGGAGATGGGAAGTGGTTCCATCCTCTGGTCCTCTATCTCCTGATGGCCAATGCTGAGAACACAGGTATTTCTCTCCCGGAGCTCTGAGCCTCATTGTCCTGGGGGTTGTGTTTTCTCTTCTCTCTAGAGCTGTTTCCACCTCCTAAGCTGACAGCCAGACCCTCTGAGCCAATAGAAGGGAGACCAGTGGCCCTGAAATGTGAGACATCGCTCGCTCCACAGAGGTCACACATCCAGCTTAAATTCTGCTTCTTCAAAGAAGGCCAGGCCCTGGGAGCAGGTTGGAGCAAGTCTCCAGAGCTCCAGATCCCCACCATGTGGAGCGAAGACTCAGGATCTTACTGGTGTGAGGCACAGACAGAAACATCCAGCATCAGAAAGCAGAGCAGCCAATCTCAGATTCATGTGCAGAGTGAGTGTCCATGGGGCTGCTCATCCAGAGTCAGAGCTGGAAAGAGGGGAGTAGAGCAGAGGCATCTTCTGTCCCCTGGAATGATGGCATAACAAAGAGGAGCTTCCAGCTCTCCTAGTATCTCTCCCTCTTTACGTTCAACATAGGCCTAACTTACTTCCTTACAAAATTCTTGTCTTAGACTGCATTCTCTAGAGAAGCAAAACCAGTGGTTTATCTGAAGGAAATGGCTCACATGGCTGTAGAGGCTAGCAAGCCCCAAGCCTGTGTGTCAGGTGTCAGGCTGGAGGCTTCTCCTGACTCACGTAGCTGCAGGGGTTGATGAACCCAAGATTGGCAAGTCAGACATCAGGCTGCTGGCTCACAAGTTGCAAAGGCTGACAAATCCAAGATCAGCAGGTAAGACAGCAGGCTGCTGGCTTACAGACTGTGGAGGCCAATGAATTCCAAGATCATCAGTTAGTATGGCAGCTGCTGGCTCATATTCCAAGAACTAGAGGTCAGATGATGACAAGCCAGGTGCAGGATCTAGGTCAAGCAAAAGAGAACTTCGCCAGAACATCCATATATATTAGATGCAGCCCTGGCCCCCTGCCCAAGGAAACTCTCCTTGCAGCTGATTGGCTGATCATACCACATCTCATCATGGAGATGATTACATTATATCACAAAATGGAGGATAACTACATCAATACATCCCTGCCAAATTGCATCATTACATAATTGCCAAACTACTTCATTACAAAACTGCAAACCACTAAAAATCATGGCCCAGCCAAACTGACACACAATCTTAACTATCACAATTCTCTTCCACCTAAGTCAGATAATAGCAGTTACTGATCACTTACTGGGTGTCCAACACTGTGGATGACACAGACATATAGGATATATTCTCTGGTGAGTTAACAGACAACTAGAAGCATAGCTGACCACATGTCGTCTTTAGAGGTAACGATGGTGCTTCAATTTGTGGACCTAAATGTAAACTAAAATAACCAGAAAAGAGGGAGATGAGCATGAACTGAAAGTGGAACTGGAGAAGAACATGGGGAAATGGAGGTGTGACTAGAGAAGACTCTTGAAGGATAGGAGGGGAATGTGGATTCTGAGTAGACTCACTTCAGTTTAGGGATAACATCCTCAGTGTTCTCCCTTATCCCACAGTCCATTGGTGCACCACAGATTCCTAAGAGATAAATGTCCACAAAATGTTACTGCAGCCAACATTAGGTTTAGGAAGATCATGGATCTGGTGCCCACATTCTCCCAGGAAGGGAATTGTGTGTGTGTTGGAAGGGGGTGGGGTGCTGCTCCCTAATATGCAGGATTAATTCCTTATTTCCTATTTTCACCCCTTCCCGTTGCACTTGCTGCTATTTGTCTACTCATGGCAGTACTAGCCTCCCCCTTGACTGCAAAGTCCCTGCCCCTGGGACCCTCACATGTCACCTTGTGTCCTCCAGGAATCCCTGTGTCTGATGTGAATCTAGAGATCCGGGCCCCTGGGGGACAGGTGATCGAAGGAGAAGATCTGGTCCTTGTCTGCTCTGTAGCCAAGGGTACAGGCACCATTACATTCTCCTGGCACAGAGAAGGCAGAGTAAGTCTGGGAAGAAAAACTGAGCGTTCTTCGTGGGCAGAGCTGCCGGTCTTCGCTGTAAAGGAACGTGATGCCGGCAGATACTACTGTACAGCTGACAATGTTCACGGCCCCATCCTCAGCAAGTGGATTGTAGTCACTGTGAGAGGTAAATTACCATGCTTCTCACTCAGTCTGTGGTTCTCAAAGCAGGGTGTAGCACTCTGATAATCATGAGGATCTTCAGAAGGAAGTAGAACAGAGGTATGAAGATTTAAAAGCTATCTAAAGATGGCAAAAATGACAAAATAAGTTACTTCTTGTGGAGGAGACTGAGTAGTGATGAAAACAGAATTACCCAGAATTACTCCTCAGGCTTTTAGAAAAATGCTTCTGATTATTAGATGAGGAAAGTGTGGTCAGCGGGAAGCAGAAAATACCAGAAATGTGTCATTTCTAGGGTCCTTGACTAGGGTTATAAATCTGTTACAGCGTCAGAGATACTTTATGACAGTCTCTTTGTCTCTGTCAGTTCCAGTGTCTCACCCTGTCATCACCCTCCGGACTCCCAGGGCCCAGGCTGTGGTGGGGGACGTGGTAGAGCTTCACTGCGAGGCCCAGAGAGGCTCTCCCCCGATCCTGTACCGGTTCTATCATGAGGATGTCATGTTGGGGAACAACTCAGCCCCCTCTGGAGGAGGAGCATCCTTCAACTTCTCTCTGATGGCAGAGCATTCTGGGAACTACTCCTGTGAGGCCGACAATGGCCTGAGGGCCCAGCACAGTCACAGAGTGACACTAAATGTCATAGGTAAGCAGGATACACTCACAGCAGTTACAGCCAAGAACAGACTATGTCTTCTCACAAACAGAGCTCAGAGCTTCACTGGGCTATTTGTGTGACATTCCAGCAGACTCCCTACTTTTTCTGTCTTCACCGGGGAGTTCTGGGATTCTTCCTTATGGCTACATGTTCAATAATTTAGACTCTGCCATTATTTCCTTTACCATTGTCATCAATAGTCACATACTCCACACAATCTTTCTAGATAAGGCACAAAGACCTTCCAAAATGCCAGATATATAGTTGTTCAGCAATTACTGACAAAGGAACTGAGTCCTATAAAAAAAAAAAAATAGAGAGCCTTATATCTGAATTCCTTTGTCCACGAACAAAAAACCAGGCCAGTCCTTGACAAAGTTTTCTGCCCCTATCTCCAGCCAATCTAAATTCCTACTTCACTTCCTGGATTGCTAAGCAAAATGTCCCTCCTTGCAGACACTCACAGCCATCAGAGCAGCAGGGCTCCCTCATGGTCTCTAGATTCTAACGACCTACCTGGCCTTCTCACTTTCTCCAAATGCATTCTAGAAGGACTTCTGGAGTGCTGGGGTCTCATAATATGATATTCTCAATATCCCCAAACAAAATTTTTCTTCAGCAGGGGCACTAAGGCATCTCGTATTTCCTACTTCCAGCCCATGTTGACAATTAACAATATTCCCAGCCATGTAGGAGAGACCCTCAGTTCAAACAATGATTATTACAAAGAGCTCAGACAGGGAAAGGGGTAGAAGCATAAAAGAGAAACAGAGATGGCTCCCAGTGACTCAAATCCTTACATATCTGGATTTTGCCTTGACCTCTTGCTTTCCAAGTATTCCAAACTATGAGGATACTTATAACTTCTTGCTTAATGCCAGCCCTTCCTATGGCCAAATTTTGGCCATGACTTATGAAGGCATTGTAAACTGGAAGTTTCAGACAGTATCTTGAAACCAGGATCCCAGCCTTAACCATGAAAATGTCTAGTTGTATGAGCTTGAACAAATATCTTTACTAATCTTGTCCTTGATTTCCTCACTTACAAAGTTAATTGAACAAAGTAGATCAATGAGGTCCAAATATTTTGGTCCAACACCACTTTGAGTCAGAGGTGTTGAACATGCGTCCTTGATACGTATTTATTTGTGAATTACATACAAGTATTACTGAACAAATTAATATATACATTATAAAACAAATGCAAATATATTAAGTATGAAATAAACTATATTTTAAAATATTCTTAGAATCTGACTAAAATAGTAAGTGAATATGCTGCATATATTTAGAAAATCTTAGTTAACTCTTTGTGGCAGTTATTTGAGGTCTACTTCTGAGTTTGGCTTATTCCCATTAGTTTTATCATGCTGTCATTGTTTAAAAAGGTATCTTCACAAGATTTCCAGACCAAGTGGAAACAGCATCACTGGCTGCTCTTTCAAACCCATGCAACTCATTTTTCAATCCCATGCAAAGGTTTGCTTTGGTATTTCCTAGCAAATTTCCATTCTCATTGATATCAATCAATTGTCCTGGTAAAATAATTGGCAGGTGCAACATGTTTGAATTTATAACAAATGGGCTCAAGTTTTGGAAGAGTTATAAACTGGTTACAACTTTCTATTTCTGTATATTCTTAAGTGTGCAGATACAGATTTTTAAAGTTGATATATTGTCATTTTCTGGTAATAAAACCACATAGAAATGTAAATATTTTTAAACAACTATTTTCCAAAATATTATTTCCATTGTTGTTGTTACGTGCTATCAAGTCAGTTCCGACTCATAGCCACCCTATGTACAACAGAAAGAAACACTACCTGCCAGTCCTGTGCCATCCTCACAATTGTTGTTAGGCTTGGGCCCATTGTTGCAGCCACTGTGTCAGTCCATCTCATCGAGGGTCTTCCTCTTTTTTGATGACCCTCTACTTTACCAAGCATGATGCCCTTCTTCAGGGACTGATCCTTCCTAATAATGTGTCCAAAGTATGTGAGACACAGTTTTGCCATCCTTGCTTCTAAGGAGCTGGCTGTATTTCTTCCAAGACAGATTTGCTCATTCTTTTGGCAGTCCATGGTATATTCAGTATTTTTCGCCAACACCACAATTCAAAGGCATCAATCCTTCGGTCTTCCTTATTCATTGTCCAGCTTTCACATGCATATGAGGGGATTGAAAACACCATGGTTTGAGTCAGGTACACCTTAGTCTTCAAGTGACCTCTTCGCTTTTCAACACTTTAAAGAGGCCTTTTGCAGCAGAGTTGCCCAATGCAATGTGTCTTTTGATTTCTTGATGTCTGCTTCCATGGGTGTTGATTGTGGATCCAAATACAATGAAATCCTTGACACCTCCAGTCTTTTCCCCCTTTGTCATGATGTTGCTTATTGGTCCAGATGTGAGGATTTTTGTTTTCTTTACGTTGAGGTATAATTCATACTGAAGGTTGTGGTCTCTGACCTTCATCAGTAGGTGCTTCAAGTCCTCTTCACTTTCAGCAAGCAAAGTTGTGTCATCTGTATAACGCAGGTAGTTAATGAGTCTTCCTCTAATCCTGATGCCTCATTCATCTGCATATAGTCCAGTTTCTCGAATTATCTGCTCAGCATACAGCCTGAATATGTATGGTGAAAAGATACAACCCTGACGCACACCTTTCCTAACTTTAAACCACGTAGTACCCCCTTGTTCTGTTCAAAGGACTGCCTCTTGGTCTGTGCACAGGTTTCTTGTGAGCACAATTAAGTGTTCTGGGATTCCCATTCTTCACAATGTTATCCATAATTTGTTATGATTCACACAGTTGAATGCCTTTCCATAGTCAACAAAACACAGGTAAACATCTTTCTGATATTCTCTATTTTCAGCCAGGACCCATTTGATATCAGCAATAATATTCCTGGCTCCACGTTCTCTTCTGCATCTGGGTGGAATTTCTGACAGTTCCCTGTCAATGTACTGCTGCAGCCAGTTTTGAATGATCTTCAGCAAAATTTTACTTGTGTGTGATATTAACGATATTGTTCGGTAATTTCTGCATTCTGTTGGATCACCTTTCTTTGGAATAGGCATAAATATGGATCCCTTCCAGTCAGTTGGCCAAGTAGCTATCTTCCAGATTTCTTGGCATAGATGAGTGAGCACTTCCAGGGCTGCATCTATTTGTTGAAACATCTCAGTTGTTATTCCGTCAATTCCTGGAGCCTTGTTTTTTGCCAATTCCTTCAGTGCTGCTTGGACTTCTTCCTTCCGTACCATCGGTTCATGTTCATATGCTACCTCCTGCAATGATTGAGAATCTACCAATCCTTTTTGGTATGGTGACTCTGTGTATTCCTTCTATCTTCTTGGTGCTTGCTGCTTCATTTAATGTTTTTTCCACAAAATTCTTCACTATTGCAACTTGAATTTTTTCTTCAGTTCTTTCCGCTTGAGAAATGCCGAACGTATTCTTCCCTTTTGGTTGTGTAACTCCAGGTCTGCACATTATTTTGCTTTCTCAAGCTGCACTTTGAAATTTTCTATTTAGCTCTTTTACTTCCTCATTTCTTCCTTTGCTTTATCTACTCAGTGTTCAAGGGCAAGTTTCAGAGTCTCTTCTGACATCCATTTTGGTCTTTTCTTTCTTTCCTGTCTTTTCAATGACCTCTTGCTTTCCTCATGTATGATGTCCTTGATGTCATTCCACAACTCGTCTGGTCTTCTGTCATTAGTGAGCATGAGTTTATTGAGAAAAGCAATAACAGTAGAAGTTCTGGTAAAAGATCACTTTTTCAAAATGTCTGCTAAGTATGTATTACTGATAGTCACTTGTGACAAAAAATTACCAGAAATGAAATACTAGTTTTTATTCATAGGAAAACACATGGCTTAACTGCTCTTTTAGAAGCTTGCCACAAAATAATTGAAAAACCGTGAAGTACATAAAGATTTTATAATCATCCTCCAATCTCATTAGGAAAAAAAAAAAATCTTGTTAGAAAACATGGTAAAAATTATATTACTTAGGTTAAAATCATTTGTAAAAACATTCAAGTAACCAACTAAACCACCACCCATCTGTTTGTCCCTTTGTCAAACTATATGGGTTTGTCTTACTGTGGTGGCTTGCTTGTTACTATGATACTGGAAGCTATGCCATTAGCATTTCAAATACCAGCAGGATCACCTATGATGGGCAGATTTCAGCAGAGCTTCCAGACTAAGACAAACTATGAGGAATCTACTTCCAAAAATTAACCGGTGGAAACCCTGTGGATCAGAACAAAATATTCTCTGAATGGACTCAAACATACCTACAATCATGAAGGTGGCACAGGACTGGACAACGTTTCATTCTGTTATACAGAAGGTTGCCATGAATTCGAGCCAACTCAATGGCAACTAACAACAACCAACAAAAAGGGCAACGTGCTGTAATTTTCTGAGTGAACAAATAAGCGTAAACACTGCTGTCAACCCCTCCACATAATGGAGATGCTGCTGCCCTCCCAGCAACTCCCTTTCCGTTCCCAGTGCAAGGTGTGACGTATGGCCTGAGCAAGAGCACCAACATGAATATTAGTAAAGCTGAATTTCTTTTTTACTTTTCAAGGTAGAAATGAAATCTTTTTAAAGAATCTTATATTTTCTTCTCATACCCCAGTGGATTCTCTCCTGCCCCACCTTAGAAACCACAGACTTGACAACAGTGGTCTCTTTTAGCCCTAGAATTATCTGATTTTAGGGAAATGTACATGTGAAACCAGAGGTTCTGTGATGCCTGGAGGGAAGAAGCTGAGAATCATTGCTCCCAGCACACAGAAGCCCAGAGAAATAGGAAGTCATGCAATGGATGGAAAGACACTCTAAGATGTACAAAGTACCATATAAAGGCTTACCCCTGAGGCTCTCAGTATCTGGCCCGAGTCACTTCATGTTCTGAGGGAGCACAGCAGGGCCAAATGTAAACCATCTGTTTAGATTTATTGGGAACCCTATACTTCCAGTACCAGGGCCTGGCATCTCTAGCCTGATGAGGCAGCTGGAGCCATCTTTCCTTTAACGAGCAGATGGCTAATTTTCAATCTTAACCATTCTCATTCAGTAAAACATCCCCACACTCACACTCACTCCCACTTAGTCAGCCTCTGATGCAAAACACAGCTTAAGATACTTACCAACCTTCTCTTGCCAGTGAAGTACACAGTTTATATCTAAAGCACTGCACATAAATATGCATATTGGCTCATCCAGGTTTCCTCACAAATTAGAACCAGAAATACTACAGTTCATATTCCACATTAATGGTCTTCTTTTCTTCTCAGCCGTCCTATTTCTACAATTATGCATTAAAATGGAAGTCATTATTACTAGTGCTGTATCTGGATTTTTCATACCAATCTGGATCAATTCAGTCATCTATTTAATCATCAATTACTGAGCATCTACTATGTTCCAGGCAAGTTTTCAGCTTCTGGAAATACAGCAATGAACAAACAGACAAGTCTCTGTTGTTGTGGATTGTCTTAGTCTTCTAGTGCTGCTCCAGCAGAAATATCACAAGTGGATGGCTTTAACAAAGAGAATTTATTTTCTCACCGTCTAGTAGCCTAGAAGTCCAAATTCAGGGTGTCAGCTCCAGGGGAAGACTTTCTCTGTCAGCTCTGGAGGGAGGTTGTTATCATCAACCTTCCCCTGGACTAGGAGCTTCTCTGTGCAGGAACCCTTGGACCAAAGGACACGCTCTGTTCCTGACACTACTTTCTTGGTGGTGTGAGGTTCCCCTGTCTCTCTGCTCGCTTCTCTCTTTTATATTTCAAAAGAAATTGACTCAAAACACAATCCAATCTTGTAGAGTGAGTCCTGCCTCAATTACATAACTGCTGCCTATCCCACCTCGTTAACATCATAGAGACAGGATTTACAACACATAGGAAAATCATATCAGATGGCAAAATTCTGGACAATCACACCGTACTGGTAATCATGGCTTGGCCAAACTGATACACACATTTTTGGAGGACACAATTCAATCCATGACATGGGCCTTAAATTCTAGTGGGGGAATCAGATACAAACAATGTCGGTAGATAGGTAAGTAGACAGACAGACAGATGATGATAGATAGATAGATGATAGATAGATAGATGATAGATAGATAGATAGATAGATAGATAGATAGATAGATAGATAGATAGATAGATAGATAGATAGATAGATAGATGATAGATAGATGATAGATAGATAGATAGATAGATAGATAGATAGATAGATAGATGATAGATAGATAGATAGATAGATAGATAGATAGATAGATAGATAGATAGATAGATAGATAGATAGATAGATAGATGATAGATAGAGAAAGAGAGAGAGAGAGAGAGAACCAAAAACTAGTTGCCATTGAGTTGACTCTGATTCATGGCAACCCCAGGTGGTCAGAGTAGAACTATGCTCCATAGGGTTCTCAATGGCTAACAGTTTTTATCTCAGAAGTAGATTCTCAGGCCTTTCTTCTGAGGCATCTCTGGTTGACTCAAACCTCTAACCTTTCAGTTGAGCATGTTAACCATTTGCCCCACCCAGGGATAGATGTTAGGTAGTGCTAAACACTACGTAGAAAAATATAGCAGTGTAATTGAGTAGAGATTGATGAGGTCCTGCTTAGGTCAATGTGGCAGTCTGAGTCTTAGAGCTAGGACTCAGGAGTCAGGAATGTTTAGAAATGAACTTTGATTTTAGCTATAATTTCCATCAATAATAATAGCTAATATTTATCAAGCACTTTACATATATGATTCTTATTATTTATCATAATACTTTGAGATATAATTTATTATTAATTATATTTTGTAAGGAAACCCTGCTGGCATAGTGGTTAAGCGCTACAGCTGCTAACCAAAAGGTCAGCAGTTTGAATCCACCAGGCACTCCTTGGAAACTCTATGGGGCAGTTCTACTCTGTCCTATAGGGTTGCTATGAGTTGGAATCAACTTGATGGCAATGGGTTTGGTTTGGTTTGTTTACCTTTTATAAAGGATTAAACTGAGACTCAGAGAGATTAAAAAAGCTCCCTTTTAAAACACGATCACAGAGCTAATGAAGGTAGAGACAAGATTCAAGCTCAGGTTTTTCTGAATTCCAGATCCATGTTCCTACTACCAAATTATGCTGGATATTTTCTTTTATTAAGTTCTTTTGTGTACAAATTTAAGTAAGTATGCTGATGAACTATTTTTTCCCCTTCAGTTCCAGTGTTTCACCCTGTCCTCACCTTCAGGGAACCAAGGGCTGTGGTGGGGGACGTGGTAGAGCTTCACTGTGAGGTCCAGAGAGGCTCTCCCCCGATCCTATACCGGTTCCATCACGAGGATGTCACTCTGGGGAACAGCTCAGCCCTCTCTGGAGGAGGAGCATCCTTCAAGTTCTCTGTGACCACAGAGCATTCTGGGAATTACTCTTGTGAGGCCAGCAATGGCCTGGAGGCTCAGCGCAGTGAGGCTGTGGCAGTCAATATCATAGGTGGGTTAGTGGTACCTTGGCTAGAGGTCATAGTTCTGGTCAGTAAAATATTTCTCCAATAGCCTGTATACATTCTACCATTCCTAGAATTTTTGAACATGCACACCAAAGCTTAAGCTCTCTGGAAACCGGTATTAGTTTTATGAGGGAAAGAAAAGGGAGTAAACATTAATTTTAGATTCTGGCAATCGACCTTGATGTACCATTATTTTCAAAATTACAAATTATACTGTACCCATTGCCATGGAGTTGATTCTGACTCATAGCGGCCCTACAGGACAAAGTAGAACTGCCCCACAGGGTTTCCAAGGAGCACCTGGTGGATTCGAACTGCTGACCTTTTGGTTAGCAGCCATAGCACTTAACCACTACGCCACCAGGGTTTCCAAATTATACTGTGGATCATTCAAATGGAGAAATCAGGACTTGGCAAAAATTTGCCCTGATAGATCTCACGTCCCCATTTCTACAGTTTTGTTTAGATCTAAAACCACTGCCTCTGGAACTCAAGTACAGGTCTCCCCTCTCAGGGTCTTCCAGGAACAGAAAGGGCCTTAACACTGCAGGAGTCATCGGGGGACTGCTCAGCTTCCTTGGCCTTGCTGCTACTGCTGCTCTGCTGTACCACTTCAGGACCCGAATGAAATCAGGTGGGTGTCTACATCTTACTCTCTGATGTTGTGACTTTTGCCATTGCTATAATAATTTGGAGTTGTGTATACACCCTATAAAGCTCAATTATTCCCTTTTTAAGTACTAGGCTCTCAGTTCTACTCACTGCCACTCTGCAGGCAATAGTGACAAAAAAAGTAAAACAAACTTCTCAATGAAGATATAATCTCATGTGTTTAATGCGAGAGAAATCAAGCAGTAGAGTTTTGTTTCCATGTAAAAGTTAGAAAGTTAAATGTTTATTGTTCTACCTCCATCTCAGTCTACTGAAAACAACAAAAAGGATGAAAAATAGAGAAAAGCCCTCCATTTTAAACAAAAATAGATAATAGCCTTAGATGCAAACCATAACTCTGAAGAATGCCAGTCAAATGTAGTGAAATTTGGATAGAATCAAGAACACTGAGAATGAAATTTAAATTTCAATGTCCGATTGTTCGTTGCTGGTATATAGAATACAACTGATCTTTTGTATATTGATCTTGTATCCTGCAACCTTGCTAAACTTCATTTATTAGTTTGGGCAGTTATTTTGTACATTCCATCAGTTTTTCTACATAGATAATCGTGTAATCTGTGAATCAAGACAGTTTTACTCCTTTTTTCCAATCTGTAGTCCTTTTATTTCTTTCTCTCTCTCTCTTTTTTTTTTTTTTTACCTTGTTGTATTGGCTAGAACCTCCTATACAATGATGAATAGAAATGGCGAGAGCAGACATCCTTGTCTTGTTCCTGATCTTTGGGGGAAAGTAATCAGTCTTTCATCATTGAGTATGATGCTGTTGTTGTTAACAGACACCTTGACTCATGGTGACCCCATGCACAACGCAACAAAATGCTGTCTGGTCCTGTGCCATTCCCATGATCAGTTGCAGATGAAATTGCTGTGATTCATAGGGTTTTTATTGGCTAATTTTCAGAAGTAGATCACCAAGCCTTTCTTTCTAGTCCATTTTAGTCTGGAAGCTCTACCGAAACCTGTTCAGCATTATAGCAGCATGCAAGCCTCCACTGACAGACGGGTGGTAGCTGCGGATGAGGTGCACTGGCCAGGGATCAAACCTGGGTCTCCTGCATGGAAGGCAAGATGTCTACCACTGAACCACGAACACCCACCTAAGAAAGATGTTAGCTGCGAGTTTTTCACAGATGCTCTT